>NC_043747.1:26415299-26768029 GCF_902148845.1 Salarias fasciatus
TTTTTTTTGTTGTTTTTTGCTTTGTTATAAATGTTGAACAGGAAGAAGGTTAGGCATGTATAAGCTACGTAGCTTCAGCCAAAACCTTTTCGGTCAACCTGGTCTTCAGTGGTGTTGCTTTGGTTGGTATACGTTTCAATATGATCGAAATAAACTAATCTCAAATCTCAAATTTGGGGCAAACAAACTTATGTACTATGTTTCTGGGCTTCTGTGACGTATATGACGTGACTGAAAAATAGCAGCATAATAGGTCCGCTTTAACTTAGTGCTCCAGTGAGGGTCAGGGAATCCCGTCCTGGTGCATTGAGCCAACCAGATGAATCAGATTTTTCCAGTGCTGGCGATCTTGTGCAATCTGCTCTGCATCCTCCACAGCAACTCTGTGCTGTTTGAGGTCGCCCGCAATGATCGATTAATCAACTTCATTTAAATTCTGCAAACAAACCATTTTCCAAACCCAGGCAGATTCTCTGAGGCAACATCATTTAATTTGGTCGAAAAAGGAGCTTCACTTTTACTGAAGCAAAGCTCTGAAGTCTGTCATTTTTGTAAACTGATTCATGGAGTCAAACACCATCTGTCTTTGTCTGGAACAGATCTGCAACCATTTTAACATGGAACTCTCCTGGTAACCAGTGAGTCACATCCAGAGGAACCCTGGGTCGATGCTGGACTCTCACAGCTCTTCACACTGCACATCTTCTGCTGGTTCCTCTGTCACTCACTGCTGGATGAAGCTCTGGTCAAAGCTCTACCTGCAAAGAGATGAGAGGAGATGATCAGAGTCTCTGTGAAGCAGTTAGGACTTCAGTCCTGTCCAGAGCAGCAGTCAGCAGCTCAGAGCTCATGAAGGACCACCACTGTCACACCAACACAACAAGCCTGTGGCTCCTCTGATTGGCTGACGGTGTGTCCTCTGCTGTCCAATCCTGAAGCTGCTCAGCGTTCTCCTCTCACTGCCTCACTGAGAGTCAAACACTGGACCTTTGTTCTCACACTGACTGTGTTTAGTCCAAACCTGCTGAAAGCAGCATGGACTCACTCCAACCATCTACTGACCAGAGATTACGCAGGCTGCAGTCTGGACTCTGCTGGAGATCAACCAGCTGCTGCACATCTGGATCCTGCAGATGGTTCCAACCCAGGTCGAGGTCTTTCAGGTGGGAGGGGTTGGACTTCAGAGCTGAGACCAGAGAAGAACAGCCAATCTCTGACAAACCGCAGCCCCTCAACCTGAATAAAGAGAGAAAGCAGCAGAATCAATGAGGAGGAACCAATCAGATGTGTTGATGGAGAAATGAGCAGCTCCACATTACTGAGTCCTGATCAATGAGCTGTTCTGTTGTTGTGGATCTTCATCACACACATCATCCACATGTCAGCACAACATTCACACACCTCCTCATGTCCACACACACCAGTCAGCTGCTGCTGAGCTCAGTCCACTCTCTCACTGCAGGATCAGAGTCTCAGATCACAGCTGCTGACAAACATTTCTCCTTCAGCAACAGTAACAGACAGTTGACTCACTCCAGAGTCTGCAGACGACAGAGTGGACTCTCCAGAAAACCACACAGCTGCTCAAGTCCGGAATCCTGCAGAGGGTTGAAACTCAGGCCCAGATGTACCAGATGTTTCAGGAGGGAGGGGTTGGACTTCAGAGCTGAGACCACAGAAGAACAGCTCATCGTTGTCAACCTGCAGCCCCTCAACCTGAATAAAGAGAGAGAAATTTATTGATATCATGAGATACACTGAGCTATGAATTAGGGTCCGAGCCCGAGAGCATGGGGGGAGTGAAGGACACTGTTGGAATTGCTCAGAGAAACAGAAAAACACATGTGATACTCGTGTGGACTGTACCAAAACATATTAACTCCCCCGAGAACTGCCACCTTAACGTGGTGGGGGAGTTTGAGAGCCTGCATGATCCCAAGAGCTATGTTGCCGGGGGGCTTTATGCCCCCTAGTAGGGTCTCCCATGGCAAACAGGTCCTGGGTGACGGGCCAGACTGAGAGCAGTTCAAAACCCCCTATGAGTAGAAAAAGAACAAAGGTCGTTACGTCGCCCGGTATGGCGCAGCCGGGGCCCCACCCTGGAGCCAGGCCTGGGGTTGGGGCTCGTAAGCGAGCGCCTGGTGGCCGGGTCTTTGCCCACGGGGCCCGACCGGGCTCAGCCCTAAGGGACGACGTGGGCCTGACCTCCGGTGGGCTCACCACCCACCGAGGGAACCGTAGGGGCCGGTGCAGTGAGGATTGGGTGGCAGCCGACGGCAGGGTGCCCGGCGACCCGATCCCCGGACACAGAGACTGGCTCTAGGGACATGGAATGTCACCTCGTTGGCGGGGAAGGAGCCCGAGTTTGTGAGGGAGGTTGAGAGGTACCGGCTAGATATAGTCGAGCTCACCTCCACACATAGCCTGGGCTCTGGAACCCAACCTCTCGAGAAGGGCTGGACTCTCCACTTCTCTGGCGTTGCCCGCGGTGAGAGGCGGCGGGCTGGTGTGGGTTTGCTTGTAGCCCCACAGCTCAGCCGCCATGTGTTGGAGTTCACCCCAGTGAACGAGAGGGTTGCATCCCTGCGCCTTCGGGTCGGGGATAGGTGCCTCACTGTTGTCTCAGCTTACGGGCCAAACAGCAGTGCAGAGTACCCGGCCTCTTGGAGTCCCTGGGAGGGGTGCTGGACAGTGCTCCGACTGGGGACTCCATTGTTCTACTGGGGGACTTCAACGCCCACGTGGGCAGCGACAGTGAGACCTGGAAGGGGGTGATTGGATCGCACGGCCTCCCCGATCTGAACCCGAGTGGTGTTCTGTTATTGGACTTCTGTGCTAGTCACAGTTTGTCCATAACGAACACCATGTTCGAGCACAGGGGTGTCCATAAGTGCACTTGGCACCAGGACACCCTAGGTCGGAGGATGATGATCGACTTTGTTGTCGTGTCATCTGACCTCCGGCCGCGTGTTTTGGACACTCGGGTGAAGAGAGGGGCAGAGCTGTCGACCGATCACCACCTGGTGGTGAGTTGGATTCGCTGGCGGAGGAGGAAACCGGACAGACTTGGCAGACCCAAACGTGTTGTGAGGGTCTGCTGGGAACGTCTGGCGGAACCCTCTGTCAGCATGGCTTTCAACTCCCACCTCCGGGAGAGCTTCTCTCATGTCCCGAGGGAGGCTGGGGACATTGAGTCCGAGTGGACCATGTTCTCCACCTCCATTGTCGAAGCAGCTGCTCGGAGCTGTGGTTGTAAGGTCTCCGGTGCCTGTCGTGGCGGCAACCCCCGAACCCGGTGGTGGACACTGGAAGTAAGGGCTGCCGTCAAGCTGAAGAAGGAGTCCTATCGAGCCTTGCTGGCTCATGGGACTCCCGAAGCAGCTGACGGGTACCGGCAGGCCAAGCGAACTGCAGCCCGAGCAGTTGTGGAGGCAAAAACTCGGGTCTGGGAGGAGCTCGGGGAGGCCATGGAGGAGGACTATCGGTCGGCCTCGAAGAAATTCTGGCAAACCGTCCGGCGCCTCAGGAGGGGAAAGCAGGTCTCCGCCAACACTGTTTACAGTGGAGGTGGGGAGCTGCTGACCTCAACTGGGGATATTGTTGGACGGTGGAAGAAATACTTTGAGGACCTCCTCAATCCCATCGCCACGTCTTCCGTGGAGGAAGCAGAGGCTGAGGTCTCAGAGGTGGACTCGTCCATCACCCAAGCTGAAGTCACTGAGGTGGTTGGCAAGCTCCTCGGTGGCAAGGCACCGGGGGTGGACGAGATTCGGCCTGAGTACCTTAAGTCTCTGGATGTGCAGGGACTGTCTTGGTTGACACGTCTCTGCAACATCGCGTGGCTGTCGAGGACGGTGCCTCTGGATTGGCAGACCGGGGTGGTGGTCCCCCTGTTTAAAAAGGGGGACCGGAGGGTGTGCTCCAACTATAGGGGGATTACACTCCTCAGCCTCCCCGGGAAAGTCTATTCCAGGGTACTGGAGAGGAGGATCAGACCGATAGTCGAACCTCGGATCCAGGAGGAACAATGCGGTTTTCGTCCTGGTCGTGGAACAGTGGACCAGCTCTATACCCTCCATAGGGTGCTCGAGGGTTCGTGGGAGTTTGCCCAACCAGTCCACATGTGTTTCGTGGATTTGGAGAAGGCATTCGACCGTGTCCCTCGTGGTGTCTTGTGGGGGGTGCTCCGGGAATACGGAGTCCGGGGCCCCTTGTTAAGGGCCGTCCGGTCTTTGTATGACCGGAGTAGGAGTCTGGTCCGCATTGCCGGCAGTAAGTCGGACCTGTTCCCGGTGCATGTTGGACTCCGGCAGGGCTGCCCTTTGTCACCGGTTCTGTTCATAATCTTCATGGACAGAATTTCTAGGTGCAGCCAGGGGCCGGAGGGGGTCCGGTTCGGGAACCACAGGATTTCATCTCTGCTTTTTGCAGATGATGTTGTCCTGTTGGCTTCATCGAACCCGGACCTACAGCATGCACTGGGGCGGTTCGCAGCCGAGTGTGAAGCGGCAGGGATGAGGATCAACACCTCCAAATCCGAGGCCATGGTCCTCGACCGGAGGAAAGTGGCTTGCCTCCTCCAGGTTGGTGGAGAGACCCTAGCACAAGTGGAGGAGTTCAAGTATCTTGGGGTCTTGTTCACGAGTGGGGGACGGATGGAGCGTGAGATTGACAGGCGGATCGGTGCAGCGGCTGCAGTGATGCAGTCGTTGTATCGGTCCGTCGTGGTGAAGAAGGAGCTGAGCCGAAAGGCGAAGCTCTCAATTTACCGGTCAATCTACGTTCCCACCCTCACCTATGGTCATGAGCTTTGGGTTATGACCGAAAGGACAAGATCCCGGATACAAGCGGCCGAAATGAGCTTCCTCCGTAGGGTGGCTGGGCGCTCCCTTAGAGATAGGGTGAGGAGCTCAGTCACCAGCGAGGAGCTCGGAGTAGAGCCGCTACTCTTCCACATCGAGAGGAACCAGCTGAGGTGACTCGGACATCTGTTTAGGATGCCTCCTGGATGCCCCCCTGGGGAGGTGTTCCGGGCATGTCCCACTGGGAGGAGACCCCGGGGAAGACCCAGGACACGCTGGAGAGACTATGTCTCTCGGCTGGCCTGGGAACGCCTTGGGATCCTCCCAGAGGAGCTGGAGGAAGTGTCTGGGGACAGGGAAGTCTGGGCATCCCTGCTGAGACTGCTGCCCCCGTGACCCGGCCCCGGATAAGCGGTAGAAAATGGATGGATGGATGGAATTTGTTGTGAAATTCATCATTATGAATGGATCCATCTGAAATGGACGTGTCCCAAATCGCTCATGATCACAGCAAAACGGAGGACAAATAAAGTATTTTCAGGACTTCTGTGGTAACAAGCTGATAATAAAACAATATTTTAAGCAGAATTTGTTCTGAAATGCATCTTTCACAAATCGATGCATCTATCTGGGAAAATCCACACACAACTATTTGGGAAGTGTCTATTTGGGACAACACTGCTAGAATATTATCTTCTAACTGACCTGGCGAGCTGTACCACACTGCTCTTCTTGAAGGGAAAATTAAAAATTAATGTTCAACCACGAGGGGACACGCAAATGTAGCATAGCGTTACCCCGACCCTCAACATGAACTTAACGGTAATGGTCCCAAAGAAGCTGCTGTCTATGAACTTACGGTTATATGGTCTATTAACTTATACTTATGGCTCTATTTTACTGCTGCGGCCTACTCAAGATGAAACTGAGCTGGATGTGGCCCATGAACTAAAACACGTTAGACCCCCTCAGACGAGAACATGGAGAGAAGAGGAGCCACTGATGCAGCCCAGAGAGAAAGAGGAGAAGAGTTTAGCCGTCTGTTGAGGTATGAATGGACAATGGAAGACTGAAAGTTAGGCTCAAGTTTATTATTCCCCCTGAAGAGTAAAAAACTCTCCTCATGTTAAACTGGTAGGGGGGCAATCCCTTCAACCCCACCCCACCTGCCCCATCCATCCATCCATTTTCTAATGCTTATTCGGGACCGGGTCTCAGGGTTAGCAGTCTCAGTAGTGATGTGCAGACTTCCCTGTCCCCATACACTTCCTCTCTCTTCAGGAAAACCAGTGTTCCCAGGCCAGCCCGGAGACATAGTCTCTCCAGCATGTCCTCGGTCTTCCCCGGGGTCTCCTCCCGGTGGAACATGCACGGAACACCGCCACAGGGAGGCGTCCAGGAGGCGTCCTAAAGAGGTGCCCGAGCCAATTCAGCTGGCTCCTCTCGAGCTCCTCCATGATGACAGCTCCTCAGCCTATCTCTAAGGGAGCGCACAGCCACCCTACAGAGTAAGCTCATTTCAGCCGCGTGTATCTGGGATCTTGTGTTTTGGTCATGACCCGAAGCTCATGACCATAGGTGAGGGTGGGAACGTAGACTGACCGGTAAATCCAGAACTTCGCTTTTCGGCTCAGCTCCCTCTTCACCACAACCGACCAATACAACAATTGCATCACTGCAGACCCTGCACTGATCAACCTGTCAATCTCACGCTCCATCTTTCCCCCACAGGAGAACAAGACCCCAAAATACTTAAACTCCAGTGTCTTCAGCTGGGGTGATGGACGAGTCCACCTCTGCCTCTGCTTCCTCCAGCGAAGACGTGGCGACAGGATTGAGGAGGTCCTTGAAGTACGAGGGGGTACTCAAAAATATCCGGGATTTGGTCATAAAATACTAATAATAATGAGTTTCGACTTCTGGTCATCAGATGTGCTACAGGTAAGCCTCGTGCATATCTGTGAAAAAGCTGAGCTCCCAGAGTGACACTGACGCCTGTCAGGCGCTATTTATAGTAACAGAGTGCCGCTGCCGTCTGCAATTTTCCCAAAATGGCAACATTAACTAGAAAGCCAGAGAGGCGCGCAAACATTAAATTCTGCTTTTTGCTGGGAAAAACAGCAACACAAACACTCACCTTGTTGCAGCAAGTCTACAAGGATGATGCTCTGGGGAAGACTCAGATCCATGAGTGGTTCGGGTGGTTTAAGAAGGGCCAGATGTCCACGCATCAGGTCCACTCAGCCATGAAAACAATGCTGAGCTGCTTTTTCGCTGTCCAGGGTATCGTCCACAGCGAGTTTGTCCCTCCAGGTCAGACTGTAAATCAGGACTACTACATCGAAGTCCTCAGACGGCTCCGTGAGGATGTAAGGAAGAAGCGGCCCGCGTTGTGGCAGAATGGAGCCCGGTTGATCCACCACCACAGAGCGCCAGCGGACATGGCGCTGCACATCACGCAGTTTCTGGCAAAGAATGGGGTGAATCTCCTCCCCCATCCACCTTATTTGCCAGATGTAGCCTCGAGTCACTTTTTCTTGTTCCCCAAGTTAAAGAAGGAGCTGAAGCGACAGCAGTTTGCAGATGTGGAGAAGGTGACAGACAAATCGCAGCCACCCCAGATTGGCACAATTATGCACGGGTGTGGCGACACACTTGTGATATGGGAGACACGGCTGGAGCGTTGCATAAATGCGGATGGAGATTATTTTGAAGGCGATGGTGATGTTTTACTTTGAAATGTCAGAAAAAAAAAGTGACAATCAAATTCCGGGAACTTTTGGGTACCCCCTCGTATTCCTTCCAACGTCCTATAATATCCACAGCTGAGGTCAGCAGCTCCCCACCTCCACTGTAAACAGTGTTAGTAGAGACATGCTTTCCCCTCCTGAGGTGCTGCACGGTCGGGTTGCCTCAATTTCTTCGAGGTAGACCGCTCGTCCTTCACCATGGCCTCCCCGAACTCCTCCCAGACCCGAGATTTTGCCTCCACAACCGCTCGGACTGCAGTTTGCTTGGCTTGCTGGGACCTGTCAGCTGCTTCTGGAGTCTCACTAGCCAGCAAGACTTGATAGGAGTCCTTCTTCAACTCGTCCACCACCAGGTTCCGGGGTTGCCGCCATGACACCGGAGACCTTACAACCGCAGCTCCGAGCAGCTGCTCCGACAATGGAGTTGGAGAACATGGTCCACTCAGACTCAATGTCCCCAGCCTCCCTTGGGACATGAGAGAAGCTCTCCCATAGGTGGGAGTTGAAAACCATACTGACAGAGGGTCCCACCAGATGTTCCCAGCAGACCCTCACAACTCGTTGGGTCTGCCAAGTCTTTCCGGTTTCCTCTTCCACCAGCGAATCCAACTCAGCATCAGGTGGTGATTGGTTAACAGCTCTGCTCCTCTCTTCACCCCAGTGTCCAAAACACGCAGCCGGAGGTCAGCTGACATGACAACAAAGTCAATCATCGACCTCCGACCTAGGGTGTCCTGGTGCCAAGTGCACTTATGGACACCCCTGTGCTCAAACATGATGTTCGTTATGGTCAAAATATGGCTAGCACAGAAATCCAAAAACAACCACCACTTGGGTTCAGATCAGGGAGGCTGTGCTTGATCATGCCCCTGCAGGTCTCACTGTCGCTGTCCATGTGGGTGTTGAAGTAACCCAGTAGAACAATGGAGTCCCCAGATGGAGCACTGTCCAGCACCAGTCCCAGGGACTCCAAGAAGACTGGGTACTCTGCACTGCCGTTCGGCCCGTAAGCCAAGACAACAGTGGCCCAGTTTACATGGGTGTTTTTTTCAATCGGATTGTAAACAATCGTATTAAACGGAGTGTATTCATGAAGTGATCCACGATGAATCCTCGTTTACAAGGACCCTTGGTGAAGCGGATTAAACAGCGTCCTGTGACATGCGCACAAAGTCTCACGAGGAATTTGCAGGTCTTTAGCTCCGCAGCAGCAGTCCTCAGCGCCGATCAGAGAGTTTTTATCTGCTAATATCTGCTCAAATAATGTCCCAAAAGTCCATGATACGCTGCTGAAGGAGCGGCTGCTCCCCTGGCTGCAGCACCGCTGCACCGAGCGGCACGTCTCATTGTGAGCTCTGCCTCTGCACCGCGTGTCGATGTTTCGAATTAACTGGTGCCCGTGTTAACTTGTGACCAATACATGATTGAAAAATGTAGTCGTTCTTGCGAACGTCGGTTATCGACAGTTACAGTGAGTGTATACATTTAAAGTCATTTGTGAGTCTTACTTTAACAACTGCTGTAATCAAAATGTGTTTACACAGACCTCCGCCGTCATTCGTTAACACGGGAACCAGTTAATCCATAACACCAGCCGGCGATCGCTTGTATTCTGCTATAGAGCTCTTTATACAACTCGCTATTGCGCGATTTGGTTCCATCTCGCCTCTCCAATGTTTTTTCTGTCTAAAAAACTACTAAAAAAGTGTTTTTCAACCACCGTGGCGTTCTCTGCTGGTTTTTTGACTGTGCTGCTTCCGTTTACGGGCACGTCACACGTCACTACATGCATGCACAGAACAAACACTCCCCCAGTACAATCCGCTCAGCTGTCAGACTCGTTTATAAGGGACACGGAGCGGATTGTCGATTGGCGTAGACCACCTCATACAATCGGCTCCAAATTACAATCCGCTCCGAGTGAAGCGGATCCACTCGGTCGTTTACATGACACATTTTACAATCCGCTCCACGTACAATCGGCTTATACATGGTCCATGTAAACGTGCCCAGTGAGGTACCTATCCCCGACCCAAAGGTGCAGGGATACGAGCCTCTTGTTCACTGGGGTGAACTCCAACAAACGGCGGCTGAGCTGTGGGGCTATGAGCAAACCCACACCAGCCTGCCGCCTTTTACCGCGGGCAACGCCAGAGAAGTGGAGAGTCCAGCCCGTCTCGAGAGATTTGGTTCCAGAGCCCAGGCTGGGTGTGGAGGTGAGCCCGACTACATCTTGCCGGTACCTCTCAACCTCCCTCACAAGCTCAGGCTCCTCCCTACCCCAATGAGGTGACATTCCTTGTTCCGAGAGCTAGTCTCTGTGTCCGAGGATCGGGTCGCCGGGCACCCTGCCGTTGACTGCCACCCAATCCACATTGTGCCCGGCAACTACAGTGCTCTCGGGGGGGGGGGGGGTCCACCAGAGGGTTGGCCCATGCCGCCCCTTCAGGCTTAGCCCGGCCAGGCCCTGCGGGCAAAGGCGCGGCCACCAGGCACTCACTTGCAAGCCCCCGCCCCAGGCCTGGCTCCAGGGTGGGGTCCCGGCTGCGCCATACCGGGCGACATCACGAACCCAAATTTTAACTCCTTCATAAGGGCTGTTTAACTGCCCTTAGTCTGGACCATCATCCAGGACCCGTTGGCCATGGGAGACCCTGCCAAGGGCATAAGCCCCAGACAACATAGCTCCTGGGATCACGCGGGCACTCGAACACCCCCACCAAGTGAAGCTGGCAGGTCAGTGGAGAGACCCCACCCGCCCCATTTTGGAAAATGAAATTCAAGAACTGCAGCATCTTCTGCACAGAACTCTAAATTTGTCCACATTTGATGAGTGATTTGTTTCTAACGTCAGTTGTAAATCAGAGTTGAAACGAGGAGTTAATCCTCTTTAGATGAGACTGATCAGACTGATCCTTGTTGTTCATTTGTTCTTCTTGAGAAGGTTGGAGCTTCGAGGAACTGAAAGAAGAACTGCGGTTCTTCTCCCTGATTTGATCTTTGATCTTTTGGAGAAGAAGGCTCCATTTCTCCTGGAGATCCTCAGTGTGGGTCACTCTCAGATCAGCCTGATGTCTGACCTTTAGTGTCGACACAACTTTCACTGAAACACACTCAAACATGGAGTCTGACCTCAGAGTCTGCAGACGACAGAGTGGACTCTCCAGAAAACCACACAGCTGCTCAACTGCTGAATCCTGCAGAGGGTTCCAACTCAGGCACAGATGTTCCAGATGTTTCAGGAGGGAGGGGTTGGACTTCAGAGCTGAGACCACAGAGGAACAGCTGATCTCTGACAACCTGCAGTCCTCCAACCTGAATAAAGAGAGAAAGAAGTGAGATTAGAGGACAAAGTTTCATGTTGAAGCCATTGAGAGCTGAAGAAGGTTCAGACTGGAAGAGTTTAGAAATGTAAAGTCCAAACAGCTGAAGCCAACAGGAGGAGAAGAGCTCTTTTCACACACATCTCAGATCTCGTGTTGGGAATCACATTTATAGAGCGTTTCGTGATCAATAATGATTCATATTTAACAGAGATAGGTAGTGTTCGAGTACTGAAGACCAGTCTCAGTCTGGAGACCGGGCGTTATGAGGCAGTGTTACTTATTAAATTGTGTGTGATCACTCTGAAAGAGCCAAGAATCAAACTGCTGTCACATGATTCACCAATGATTTCTGCTTCTGCTCAGTGATCAGTGAGTAGTGAGTCTTCATGTTGACAGACGGGCCGTCACGAGGTTTTAAGGACTTGGGCGGGCTCAGCCCCCAGGAGGTGCACAGGATGTGAGTGAACATAGCGCCAGAGCACAAATCCTCACCAACAGCTAACACTGAGAAATTATTTATGATTTCAATTATTTTTTAATACAGTCCAATAACATTGACTTGCATTCAGTTTAAACATGCCAGCTGTCGGTACTGGCAGGTTCAGTCCTCTCTCTGAATCTGTGTTGTGTTTTTTAATAAAAGAAAGTAGAAGGTGGTTCGGTCTCTCCCACGCTGGCCGTTTATTTGTTGATATCATAAGATACACTGAACTATGAATTAGGATCCAAGCCCGAAGGCTTGGGGGCTGAAGGACATTGTTAGAATTTCTCCCAGGAACTGAAAAATATATGTGATGCTTGTGCAGATTTCACCAAAACACATCAAGGAATTATAATAAAAAAGGATAAAGCAACATTATGTACACAAGAAGACAAGAAGGAGAACTATGGTTATTATTCTCCCTGATTCAATCCAGTGTTGCATTTGGCAGCCTATTTTGATTTAGTTTTATTCTTAGTATTTTGGACAAAATGCTTATTAGTTTTAGTCACATTTTAGTTATTTCTACACTTGATAGTTTTTGTCTAGTTTTAGTCGACGAAAACCAAATGGGTTTTAGTCCAGTTTTAGCCATTTAAAAAAAGGCTTAAACAATGTATGAGGAAATAAACAGACAGGAAATTGTAAACCAAACAAACATAATAAAATATACTTAAATGGCACAAAAACCAACATGATACATTGATGCCTTCGAACATTAAAAAATTAACTGGCCTATTTTGATACTTTCCAACCTCAGTAATGCAATGAGCTGCTCGGAATGAGAGAACTAAGGGGAGTTTTTCTGACACTTTCAAGTTATTTTTATAATGTCCATGCTGATATAAAGCTGACATTGTTTATTCACACTGGTCTGTTATGTTTTTATGTTACTGATTTGAACTGGGAAGAGTAACTGCCTGTTGTTAGTTTTGGACTAGCAATAAAACCAATATTAAGACGGTTATTGGGAAAACACTACCATGAAAACAACTGAAATAAACAAAATTAATTCCATAGGTACATTTGAATGGTATGGAACACTTGGAAGCCTTCAAAACTGAAATGACAAACATAACTTAATTCAGTTTTAATTTCTGCTGGATTACGATTAAAGTGCATCCATAAATCACAGCGTCTTTTCCTCCTGCCAAGCCCCTGTGCCAAAGTTGCTGCCAGTGTAGGTCTGCTGATGGGCGTGGTCAAACAAGAACAGGAAGCAGCTCGTTAATTGCTGATATTTTTAGAGTAAAGCACACCGGGTGTGTGAACAAGCTGGGGGAATCGCATTTCTTTTAATTTATTTTGACAGTCAAAATACTGACAATTTCATCTGTTCTCGTCTTGTAAATGAAGACAACAGATACATCTCGTCAAATTTCAGTCTTTAAAGAGATATTTTTAGCTCATCACGTCTCGTTTTTGTCATGGAAAAAAGGGCGTTGACGAAATATTTTCATTGCTGTCATTATTCACGAAAACAACACTGATTTGACCTTTGATCTTGTGGAGAGCTGAATTGATGTGAAGACCAAACAGAAGCAGAGCCCAGTGGAGGACATGTCAACAGCCAAGGTTACTGGACAGAAAGCCAACAAGTCCAGAGTTTGCAGAGTTGCTGAGAGTTTGGAGCTCCAGCTGGGAGATCAGTGACAGCTTGATCCAGGAGAGATCAGCCTGCTGTGAAAGCTGAAGGTCAACATGGAGCGTGTCAGAGGTTCACAGTCAATGATCCACTGCAGCTCCTTTCTTCTTCTAGCAAGCTTTGAAATGTGGAGCTGCACACGGCTCTGCCACAGTCACAGGACTAAAGACCAGAGAAGAAGCTCCGTTTCTCCTGGAGATCCTCAGTGTGGATCACTCTCAGATCAGCCTGATGTCTGACCTTTAGTGTCAACACTACTTTACTGAAACACACTCAAACATGGAGTCTGACCTCAGAGTCTGCAGACGACAGAGTGGACTCTGCAGAAAACCACACAGCTGCTCAACTGCTGAATCCTGAAGAGGGTTCTGACTCAGGTCCAGATGTTCCAGATGTTTCTGGAGGGAGGGGTTGGACTTCAGAGCTGAGACCACAGAAGAACAGCTGATCTCTGACATCTTGCAGTCCTCCAACCTGAATAAAGAGAGAAAGAAGTGAGATTAGAGGACAAAGTTTGATGTTGAAGTCACTGAGAGCTGAAGAAGGTTCAGACTGGAAGAGTTTAGAAATGTAAAGTCCAAACAGCTGAAGCCAACAGGAGGAGAAGAGCTCTTTTCACACACATCTCAGATCTCGTGTTGGGAATCACATTTATAGACCGTTCAGTGATCAGTAATGATTCATATTTAACAGATAGGTAGTGTTGTACTGAAGACCAGTCTCAGTCTGGAGACCAGGCGTTATGAGGCAGTGTTACTTATTAAATTGTGTGTGATCACTCTGAAAGAGCCAAGAATCAAACTGCTGTCACATGATTCACCAATGATTTCTGCTTCTGCTCAGTGACCAGTGAGTAGTGAGTCTTCATGTTGACAGACAGGGGTGTGACTAGGTTTTAAAGGGGCTGTGTCGTGCTTTTTTAGCTAGTCCAAACCCTAGAAATGGCATTAACATGGTAATAGTTTATTTTTGGCGCAAAGGAAAAGTCATTTTGTGTGAAATAAAAGATTTTCTGGGGCTAATTCTGAAACCCGGAAGAGAAAACGCTCTGTTTCACTGAAATCCCGCCTCTCCCCCTGTGGACTTTGACTGACAGCTACTTTAACCAATCGGAGCTTCAAAACAAATACGCTGGCTGCTTTAGCTCTTTAGCTCTAGCTTCTCTACATGCAAAGACACACAAAAACGTCTTTTCCTGTTAGAAACTCACCAAGCGCAGACCCTTCAGACTCTTGCTCTTGTTTGATTGTTGCTTTCAGACTATGGTTAAAGTTTATCTCCGTAATCGAAGATACAAAAAGCAGCAACGCTGATTTCCGAGGGCCTGCGGGAGGGGGGCTCAGGGGAGCCATCTTCACCGTGTAACGTGAACGTGGGAAACAGAGCATTTTCACGGGTGCGGGAGGGGCTGCCTCTCTGAGCAGCAGAAACATGAGGAAAGCTTAAACACGCAGGCACGAAGGAAAAAAAACGCTTTGGGGGTGTTTTTGGTGAGTACATAACTATATAACAAGGTTAAAACATACAAAAAGTGAATTTTGCATGATACAGCCCCTTTAAGGACTGGGGGGGCTCAGCCCCCAGGAGGTGCCAGGATGACAGTGAACATAGCACACAAGCACAAATCTTCACCAACAGCTAACAAACACTGAGAAATTATCTCAATTCTTCTTTCATAAAATCCAGTAACCCTGACTTGTATCCAGATCCTTCCAAACTGCCTCCATCACCTTTTTGAAAACCTCTGTATCAGTAAATAACCTGCTGTGCTGTGTGAGCTCCCTGCTGCTTTAAGGGCCACACTTTGTGAAAGCAGCCTGCTGTTAGCTTAGCTGTTAGCCACCAACAAACAAACTACTTTTGAACAATTCGTTCATACTCCAAGATCATGAGGCGGAACAACATCTCAGCTTCTGAGATCCTTCTGACTTTTTGGGTTTTAAGCAGGAGGTGTCAGAAAAGTTACCACAGGGAGAACTGGCTTGTGGCGGCCAAGTGTTCATAGCGACGTCGCTTTTTGATCATTCGATGTCGGCTCTTCCTATCATTGTAAAGCAGAATTCACCAAGCGTTGGATTGTTCACCCACTAATAGGGAATGTGAGCTGGGATTAGACCGTCGTGAGACAGGTTAGTTTTTCCCTACTAATGATGTGTTGTTGCAATAGTAATCCTGCAATTTAAACGCTGTGCGTCTTGGACAGAACCAGACAGGTTGTCAGGACACTTGTCTGAAAACTACCTTGAATCAGTGTTGAATAAAATGGTTCCGTTACATTTGACATGGTCTCGGCTTTGACTCGGTCTGGATACAACACGGACTCGGTTTCTGTGGTCTGAACTACAACTCTAGCAATAGGCATTAATTATTAAAGATTAGGATCGAATACATCACATGACCTCGTGGACTCCGCCCCTTTTCAGTGGAACTCGGGGCCAATTTGTTGATATCATGAGATACACTGAACTATGAACTAGGATCCAAGCCCGAGAGCATGGGGGGTGAAGGACATTGTTGGAATTGCTCACAGAAATAGAAATGCATGCATATTAAAACAGCTACAGGAGAAGTTCTATTACATTTCACTGTATTTTGGAAGGTTTAAAATTGGCTTCATGTTGATATTGTCAGCATTTTCTGTACAAATTGTTTTCCTTGTTGTTCCTTTGTTCTTCTTAAAAAGTTTGGAGCTCCAAAGAACTGAAGAAGAACTGGTTCTTTCTGCTCCCTGATATGTTCTTTGATCTTGTGGAGAGATGAGTTGATGTGAAGACCAAACAGAAGCAGAGTCCAGTGGAGGACATGTCAACAGTCACGGTTACTGGACAGAAAGCCAACAAGTCCAGAGTTTGCAGAGTTGCTGAGAGTTTGGAGCTCCAGCTGGGAGATCAGTGACAGCTTGATCCAGGAGAGATCAGCCTGCTGTGAAAGCTGAAGGTCAACATGGAGCGTGTCAGAGGTTCACAGTCAATGATCCACTGCAGCTCCTTTCTTCTTCTAGCAAGCTTTGAAATGTGGAGCTGCACACGGCTCTGCCACAGTCACAGGACTAAAGACCAGAGAAGAAATTATAGTTACAAGACGTAACTACTGTTGAGGTGAGGACTAGGCAAACCAGTTCGTTCAGGATTATGCAATAAACAAGATGGTGTATCGGTCAGGATACAGGAATGAGGCCGATGTTCCTTTGTTGGACTGTGAGGGTCAGTCCATTTATTGCGGTTCACAGGCAGTGTTGTAACAGTCTGAAATAAACATAAATCCAAATGAATGTAACAGACTCAATTTGTAACAAAATAAACATATAAGAACATAAATCCTCATAAATTTGCTCTCATGAGCATGTATTTACATAACAATACACACAACAAGCACCAAATCATATTATCAAATGTCCAACAAATCCAGATGCTTCAGAACGCCTGACAGATTCACTCTTCAGCATAGGCGGATCTGGGGGGTGGCTACTTGGGCTCAAGCCCCGGATGTTTTGTCAAGAGCCCCGGATCGCGGATCCGAGCTGGTCTGAGTATAATGTGCAGTACTGGAATTCACCAGAGTGGCAGCATGCGCTGGAGAGCAGCCAGCAGTCTGTCGCCTGTCCAGAAGAAGAAGTGTTCACGTCTATGCGCGCGAGTCGCTGCTCCTTGATTCTCCTGCTACCAGAGTCAACTCATAATGGATATCAGAAGCTTTTTCAAAAAGCGGACGTCGCCACCACCAGCAGCAGCAGAAGCTGCTACACAGATTGACGTTCCCGGTTTGTGAAACTCTGACTGATTTTGCTCGCTGGCCATCAGTATTATCCGTTAGTAACAACAACAACACAACCGCACTGAAAATGAAAGACAGCAAGATCAATGTTACATTCCAGGATAAGACAAAAACCCCTTTATGAAATATGAATGAAAAGTATTACTAGCAAAATGATTAAAGTATTCATTGTGCAGGAAAGTGCTCCTGTCAGTGTTTTGCCATTATATAGGACGTTTTTGGATTATTATACTGTATATTACTACTGCAGATGTTTAAGCTTGTCCTAATTTTAGCTAATATGTACACTTTTGGGTGGTTCAATCAACAGTTAATGATGTATTTTTCAGCTAATCCAAGGGAGTTTAAAACAGTTCATTTATTTAAAGAAGAGGGAGAATTTTCTAATCTCATCAAGAAACATTTCAAACATTTAAACTCAATATATCAGTATGTTTCATAGGTTTTATCTCTAAATATTTTTATTTATTTTAGTTCATGTGTGAGTGAAGAGGAAAAGACAGGAGATGACCCACATTTAACATTCAAAAAAAGGCATGACAAGACATGAGAACAGCTCTGAAATACTGTATTTAAAGAGTAACAGAGACAGAAGAGAGGAAGGAGTGAAAGAGTGAGGGGGAAAATGAACAGGAAATCATGAAAAATGTGCAGAGAAAGCAAGAGAGAAGAGACAGGAGGTTGAAGACAGGACTTGAGGACAGGATTGAAGAACAGAGCAGTAAAGGAAAGCAGAGGTGCCAGCCAGGATCACAGGCAGCCTGCAGTAAGGAAATAAGGTATTTTATTTCTTTAGTTTATGATCAGTCTGAATAACTTTTGTATTTTATATTTTTTCTTTCTGTTGACATGAGGCATAAAACAATGTTCTTTAAGACTTCTGGTGGTAAGACATTTGCGTCATTAAAGGGTCTGATTTTTAAGTGTTCTCCGTGCCTTTCTCAGCTTTGAATTGGTGGTAAGTTGATGTAAAAAAAATAAAATAAATAATAAAATAAAAAAAAAGATGGTGTAGTGTGCGTGGCACAAAAAATGCCGGAAAAAATAAATCGGCATCTGCACCCTCAGGGCTAAGCCCCTGATCTCCTAGAATCCCAGATCCGCCCCTGCTCTTCAGGTAATATCCATAAACCAAATGTCTCAAATAACAAATGAGATAATGGTGCCACCCTGTGGCCAAAGAAAGAACGTAGCATGGAGTGACGTGCACTCCGCGGATATCCGCCCACACACGCTCGTTATGGCCGCGACTCCCGACGGAAAACATTAAACTACTTAAAATATACAAAATATGGAAAATATGAACCAACACAAATACTTAAAGGAAGATAATCAGCTGGGATTACTGAGGAAGGGACACCATCTTCAATCGCTGGACAGCGTTGATGCAAATCAACTCGCAAGGAACATAATTATAACTAGAATTTGGCAATCAGAGAGCGCAGACCTCCGCCGCAGCTCAAATCAGTCACCAACAACCATAAGAACACCATATATAATCACACATTGTGATCAGGGGTGTGATCGGAGCGGAGCGCTGCAGCGTGCGGTGCCTCTCTCTGTCGCCCTCTCTCCCTGTGTGTGTGTGTGTGTGTTTATCTGAAAAGGAAAAGCGACATCATTTATGTTATTTTACTTCATTTTAATTTGAAAATTGACCGGATTCTCTCGTATTTTCCGTTCCCGACTTCCTGTGTGGTGCAATCTGCTCTGTCCAGCTTTACAACTGGCGGTGCACGGCTCGCGGAGAAAATAGAGAGGAGCGGAGCGCCACGGCACGAGCCGCTACGCACACACCGCAGTCCCCCACGTCTCCTGTAGGAACCGTCAGATAGGTTAACAGGGGCGCCGATCTGACAGTCGGTGCTCGGCGCGTCCTGTGTGAACCAGGCGTTTGTCGCCCCCTGTCGGTGGGCCTGCCCAACCATGTGAAAGACTCCCTATCTCTCAATGATAAAGAATCCTTTAAAAAAATTCCTGGATCCAGACAGTGATCCGAATCATCACCAAAATGTAATCAATTCTAAGTTAGCCCAAGACCCACCTTTCCACAAAGTTTCATTGCAATCCGTCCATTACTTTTTCCGGGATCTTGCTAACAAACCAACCAACCAACCAACCAACAAACCGACGTGATTACATTACCTCCTGGCGGAGGTAATCAACACATGGAAAATATGAAACAGAAACAGGATAACTTACTTCTCGTCAATGACTTAACACACCGTGACTAAGATGAACATCGGATGGAGAATTCAGAAGGTAAGGACAGCGAACGGCGGAAAAACTCACTCAGGAAAACAGGAAACATTCACTTCCTACTTCTCGCGACTACGTCACATCCTCTTTCCATCAACAAGACAATAAAACAGAACAAAACGTAGTCTTTAATACAACTACAGTTCTACGAGTGTGTGCGTGCCCACCTACGGGCTTCGCAATTGGTACCCTCCTTTGGCGCGCACGGAAGTGCGGTGAAAGGTGGGGGACTGTGCTCTTCAGAAAGCCCAGAATGTCCGGGTGCAGACACAGCATCTCCATCTGTCCTGGCACTCCACATCACTTGACGGGAGAGAAAGGACGGTGAGGAAAAAAAGAGACCCCAACCGGGCTGGGCACGGGCCTGCCGTGTGAGCGCGGTGGGAAATAAAGGATTGCAGCTCTTTACAGATGTAACGGGCCTGACGGCCTTTAATATTGACATGTTTAACAGCAGACACCGGTGGACGAGAGGATGGAGCCCTCCATGCAGGAGCCTCGATCCGCCTCGGAGCCCCAGTAGGAAGAGGAAGATGCGGTCCGGTGGTTGGCTGGTTGGCTCTGGCCAGGCGCCGCGGGATCCCAGGGGGCAGACCTCTTCCACTTCACAGGACGCCGGCGGGACTGACTCTGACCACGGCAGGGCTGGAGATGAGGGGCGAGCTGCTGCGAGCCTCTGGCCGCTGCCTCCAGGCGGTTGATGATGACCTGGATATCACTACTGAAGAGGGAAGCAGTAGAGAGGGGCAGGCCCAAAAGACCCTTCTGGTCCCATTCTGCAAGGGAGGAGAGGCCAAGCCACAGGTGTCTCATACCGAACTGGGCACTGGCCATGGCGCACCCTCCGTCAATCGCGATGGCCCAGCACATCCTCATCTGGACCTCAGCTGTGTTCTGGATCTCCACGATGTCCTCCGGTGACAACTCTGAGTGCTCGTGGCAGAGGTTACCAATGGAGCTCAGGAGAAAGGTCATATTGTTAGCTAACGCAAACACTTGATTGCCATTAGCATAACAGCAGTCCAGAAAGGAAGCCATGTGCCTGTCTCTCTTAGAGGGCACCATGGGCTTACCACCGGGCCAGGGGGTGGAAGTGTGTAACAGGCAGAGTCTCACGGAGTCCTCGATGACCGGGACTCCAGTGACACAGGGCCAGCTATCCACACAGCAGTACTCACGATAGCCTTTCACCGGTCCCTTGGCGGTGAGGAGCGTACCCCAGTCTCGCTGGACGTTTGTTTTGGAATGATGGCACGGCGGGACATAGCACCGCAGTCCGGGGCCTGGCCCGCGACTGGGTCACCAGCCCAAGTGCGAAGTCATGTGGCACCGGCTCGGGAGGCTGCGGCAGGAGTGCCAGCCCGGTGCGGTCTGCAGCGGCGATGAATAACGCTAAGAGATGTTCCATCGGCTTGCTTTGACGACTTGCTCTGGATACAGTCGACAGGGGAGTCATCGTGCCGCTTGGACCTCTCAGACCTGTAGGAATCACGGCAGCTCTGCGGGTCCCCGCCCGTATTGGCCCAGACGGTGAAGGCGGCAGGAGTAGCGGCAAAGTCATCGCCGGTCTCGTCAGTTGCGGAAGCAATTGAAATAGCGCTCATGATGGCAGCTCGGCGCTCGGTTTCTTCAAGCAGGAGAGCGAGGCAGGCTGGGCAGGAAGCGCGCTGACTCTGATGCTGCAAGCCGAGGCAGGTGAAGCAGCGCTCGTGCCAGTTTTCTTCTAGCAGCGGACTGTCGCAGCCACGGCAGGAGAAAGGCCCGACGCCGGTAGGCGACAGAGATCGGGCTGGCTTCTCCATCTTCGTTTTTTCTTTTCTTTGTCCTCGTGCTCGTAAGATAAACTCAAGGCTGAGAAGAAAGAACGGAGAGCTGACAGAAACACCAGGTTATATCCCCTTGGAGGGGGGCGTGGGCATGCGCCAGCGCGCGGGCATGATTGGCACAGCGACTCGTTTGATCTTCTCAGTGTCTGGCTGGCGCCAAGAGAGGGTACCAATAGCGAAACCCTTGGGTGGACTAAGCACTACACGAAGTAGAAGGCTCCGTTTCTCCTGGAGATCCACAGTGTAGATCACTCGCAGATCAGCCTGATGTCTGCACTTAAATGTCAACACAACTTTCACTGAAACACACTCAAACATGGAGTCTGACCTCAGAGTCTGCAGACCACAGAGTGAAATCTCCAGAAAACCACACAGCTGCTCAACTGCTGAATCCTGCAGACGGTTCCGACTCAGGCACAGATGTTCCAAATGTTCCAGGAGGGAGGGGTTGGACTTCAGAGCGGAGAACAGAGAAGAACAGCTGATCTCTGACAACCTGCAGTCCTCCAACCTGAATAAAGAGAGAAAGAAGTGAGATTAGAGGACAAAGTTTGATGTTGAAGTCATTGAGAGCTGAAGAAGGTTCAGACTGGAAGAGTTTAGAAATGTAAAGTCCAAACAGCTGAAGCCAACAGGAGGAGAAGAGCTCTTTTCAGACAAATCTCAGATCTCCAGCTCACAGAGCAGCTACACACCGAGGACTTCTGCTCTTTTTCATGGACACACATGAGCTGAGTTTAACAACAAACACGAGGAAACAAAGCCAAATTTACTCTGACTGGACAACTCTTGATTCTTTGACTCCAACAGATTGTACCTTCAGACAGTGAACTGACCTCAGAGTCTTCAGTTTACAGTTTGGACTCTCCAGTCCAGAACACAGAATCTTCACTGATGAAACCTTCAGTTTGTTGTTACTCAGGTCCAGATGCTTCAGATGGGAGGGGTCAGACTTCAGAGCTGAGGAGATCACTTCATAGTGAAAGTCAGACAGCCTACAGTAATGAAGTCTGTAAAGACACAGAGAAGACAGGAAGTTGCTTTGAGAGAGGACACTTTGATGGATTCCTCCTGTTTGACATAAAGATCTTCAGCGTTTGAATTTGGTTTCGTGTTCACATGAAGGAGAGAACATGGAGTTCCAAGTGTTTTGATTATGTCCTGAGTTCTAAATGTTGAAGTGAAGGTGTGGAGCAGGGTTGGATGTCCTGCTCCTTGAAAAACAGTTTCTGAACATCTGACAGAGGTTTGAGTGATTGAACAGCTCTCATAATTTTACACTTCACTGAAGGACATAAAGTGTCTTCAGCTGCTGCTTCGTTCTAAAAGTGGATTGGTTGTTCTGTTTGGACGCCCTCTCGTGGACTGAACATGTACGAACTACTTGATGCTGATGTTGTTGAGGGAGAACACAGTAAATTCATGGAGCAAATCAATTATTACTCATACTACCTCAAAAATGTTCTTGAATATTTCAAATATATTTGAAGAATTACAGACCACAATGAATCTAATAGGAATAAGAAGAGTGACAGCTTGATTTTATAGCTGAGAAAAGAAAGAAAACAAAAACAACAACAAAAAAGTGCAGTGATCAAAATTACAAGACAAAAAAAACAATAAGATTTTTAAAGAGAATATTCATTTTTGATGCTGCCAGTGAGGTAGGTCGGTGGAGGTAAAAATAAATAAATAAATAAATAAATGTACAACCAAAACAGTGTCACTCTGTGTCAAAGATATCCAGAGAGTTAGCTGACATTGTCAGTAAACTGACAAAAGCTATAAAGGATTTTTCTCCTGAGGATAGTGAAGGAATCTGTGAGGTCACCCCAAATAATGCAATAATAGAGTTAGGCTCAATATTGTTCTTGTAAACCTTGCTTATTGATGCATCTGCTTGTTGACAGCGTTCGCAGGTTGGGTCAATATTGGGAGACATTTTAGAGAGTCTAACTTGTGTAGATGTGCACGATGTATAATTTTACATTGTATAACAGAGTGTCTGGCACAGATTGAGGAATGATGTACTCTATCCAAAATTTCATTCCATAACTCATCACTCAGTGTGAGCCCCAAATCCCCCTCCCAAAGAACCTTAATTGAATTCAAAGATGCCATTCGCAGTGAATTAATTTGAGCAAGTATATAATGAATCATGTTTTTTAACGAGGGAGCCGACTGAAGAAACACATCCAAAGAGGAGTCCTGTGGCAAAGATGGGAACGAGGGAAAGGTTTGAATGATGAAGCTTTGTATCTGCAGATATCTGAAAAAAACTTGTTTTAGGAATTGAGAATTTATTGTCCAGCTGTGAAAAAGTTGCAAATGAAAAGGTCCCTGAATGTTTTGATACCTTTACTCGACCACATATTAAACGTGCCATCAATTAACGATGGAGTGAAGATGGGGTTTGAGACTACAGGGGTTAATGTGGATGATATTGTAAGATCATGGCTACACTGGAATGTTTCCAAATTTTTTAAATTGTTTGGACATTTACATTATTTGATTAACCATTAAAAAAGAAACGTGTGGGTGCATGAACGAGGGCAGACAACAAGGCACAGTGATATACACAGTGATATACACAGTGATATAGTTGAAAATTTGGAAGAACCATACCTCCCAGTTTTTTGGGCCTTTGAAGAAATGATTTTCGTAATCTGGGAGTCTTATGATTCCATATCAAGTTTGAAATGATTGAGTCTAATTTATGGAAAAAGGATTGTGGGATAAAGACTGGGAGGGTCTGAAAGAGGTATAAAAATCTAGGGAGAATGTTCATTTTAATGCTGTTGATTCGGGCAGCGAGGGATAATGTCAGCACCAACCAACAGTCAAGATCATTTTGGACTTGTGCCATGAGAGAAGATTAGCCTTGAAAAGATCTTTGTGATTTTTGGCGACCTGTACTCCAAGATACTTAAATTGTTTATTGAACTTAAAGTTCAAGTTATTTGGTTAAAAGTTCAGTGTGTTTAACGGATATTCCAGAGCAGCTCTATTTAATGGGAGTAATTCACTTTTATTCAGATTTAGTTTGTATCCAGAGATTGCTCCAAAAGAGTTTAAGAGGGAAAGAACAACGGGAATTGAACCTGAGAAGTCTGTGATATAAAGGAGAAGGTCATCGGCATAGAGTGATACTTTTTGTTCTTGACTGCTTATAATAATGCCCGTGATCTGATTATTACTACGCAAAGCAATAGACAAAGGTTCGATGGTCAAGGCAAACAAAAGAGGACTGAGCGGACATCCCTGACGAGTTGAGCGGTTTAACCTAAAGTACTGAGATTGGTTATTATTTGTTCTAACTGAGGCTATTGGGTCCGAGTACAAAAGTGTTACCCAGGAGATAAAGTTTGGTCCAAAACCGAACCTCTCCAGTGTAAGGAAAAGATAGCCCCACTCAACTCCATCAAACAACTTTTCTGCATCCATAGAAATAACAGCTTGAGGGAGTTCAGATGTGGGAAGATTGTAAATTGTGTTGAATAAACGCCTCAGGTTGAAGAAGAAGTGCCTATTTTCAAAAAATCCTGTTTGATCAGGGGAAATAATTTCAGGTAACACGTTTTCTAGCGTTTTCTTCCAAAAGCAATTTGATTGAAAATATTTTTCAAAATACTCTAATTTTCATTTTAAATTCATGAAGTAGTGAATTGGAAATATAGCAAGAATAATGAAGCTTTCAATAAATGAATAAGTGCGTTTTCATGGTTTGTGCTCCATAATCTGACAATCAATGATCAAAATCATTTACTGCAGCTGGAGTTTCTTCTTGATGGATCATTGAGGAACATCTCCACAGAGTAACTACAGAAAGTACTTCCTACAAACATCACTGAGATATTGATCAGGACGTGGACTCACCGAAATTTCCTGCAGTTCCTCACAGCTGGGATCAGTCTCTGTCGTCCCTCCTCTGACGTGTTGTACTCGTTCAGGTCCAACTCCTCCAGGACCTGGTCTGACATCTGCAGCATGTAGGCCAGAGCTGAGCAGTGGATCACAAAGAGTTCCTTCTCTGATCTGTTCTCTGACTTCAGGAACTCTTGGATCTCCTGATGTACTGAGAGGTCCTTCATCTCCACCAGACAGTGGAAGATGTTGATGCTTCTGTCAGGAGACATTTTATCACTGTTGATCTCTTTCAGGTTCTGGATGACTCTCTGGATGGTTTCTGGACTGATCTCTGTCTGACCCAGCAGACCTTCTAAGAGTCTCTGGTTGGATTTCAGAGAGAGGCCATGAAGGAAGCAGACAAACAGGTCCAGGTGGCCGTTCTGACTTCTGAGGGATTTCTGAAGCACCTTCTTCAAGAATTTGTCCAGACACTGAAAAGCATCATCATCATCATCATCCTCAATCTGAAAGATCCAAGATGGGAGATCAAAATCCTCATCCTCATCCTCATCATAATCCTCTTCCTCATCCTCATCCTCCTCTCCGATGAAGGTCATCAGCACGTCTGTCTTCCCACTGGTGAAACAGTGGAACATGAAGACTGCAGCCAGAAACTCCTGAACACTCAGATGAATGAAGCTGTAGACGGCTTTCTGGAAGATCACAGACTCTCTCTTGAAGATCTGAGTCCAGATTCCAGAGAACAATGAAGCCTCAGTCACATCCAGACCACACTGCTCCAGGTCTTCTTGGTAGAACACCATGTTTCCTTTCTCCAGATGTTCAAAGGCCATCCTGCCCAGCTTCAGAAGAAGCTCCCTGTCAGCCTCCGTCAGCTCCTGTGGACCCGTCTCAGGTCCTTCATGGTACTTGAGCTTCTTCCTGTGTGTCTGAACCAGCACAAAGTGGGAGTACATGTCAGTCAGGGTCTGGGGCAGCTCTCCTCTCTGCTCGCTGCTCAACATGTGCTCCAGAACTGTAGCAGTGATCCAGCAGAAGACTGGGATTCCACACATGATGTGGAGGCTCCTGGATGTCTGGATGTGGGAGATGATTCTGCTGCACAGCTCCTCATCACTCAGCCTCCTCCTGAAGTACTCCTCCTTCTGGGCGTCAGTGAAGCCTCGCACTTCTGTCAGTCTGTCCACACATGTTGGAGGGATCTGATGGGCTGCCACCGGTCGGGAAGTGATCCAGACCCGAGCCGAGGGCAGCAGATCCCCCCGGATGAGGTTAGTGAGCAGCAGGCTGACTGAAGACTGCTGGGAGACGTCAAGCAGCCGCTGGCTGCTGCTGAAGTCCAGAGAAAGTCTGCTTTCATCCAGGCCGTCCAAGATGAAGAGCAGCTTGCAGACAGCCAGCTCCTCTGCCGTCACCTTCTGGAGCGCCGGATGGAAAACAGCCAGCAGCGAGAGGAGGCTGTACGGCCGCTCTCCCAGCAGGTTCAGCTCCCTGAAGGAGAGCACCACCAGCACACTGACATCCTGGTTCTCCAGGCCCTCGGCCCAGTCCAGACTGAACTTGTGCACCGAGAAGGTTTTTCCACTGCCGGCCACGCCGCTGGTCAGAACCACTCGGATGTGTCTGAGCTGCTGGGCCGAGGCTTTGAAGATGTCCTGAACCCTGATGGCAGTGTGATGGAGGCTCTCCTTCCTGGAAGCTGTCTCCAGCTGCTTCAGCTCAGGTTCCCTCTGAAGCTCCTCACTGAGTCCCTCTGTGATGTGGAGCTCAGTGTAGATCCTGTTGAGGAGGCTTCCTCCTCCTGCTTCATCACTTCCTTCAGTCACACGTTCACATCTCCTCCTCAGACTCTTCTTATGTTCTTCTAGAAGCTGCTGCAGACCAACACCTGCTCACAGACAACAACAACAATCAGACTGCACACAAACAACAAGCTTTCATGACTCAACAACACAACAAGTCCAGTGAAGACAAACCAGTCCCTCAGAGACACATGTCCACTCTTACTTGGTGCAGCGACGCTTCTGGATCTTTCTGGCTGCTCCTCACAGACATCACTGCTCTTCTTCTCTCTGTGAACACCAAGCAACATTTACTCTGATTAACACAACACACAGCAAAGACACAAAGATCCAGTTTGATATAACAACATGGCTGGTTGACTCTGCTGAGTGTCTCAGCTGACACAAACTGATGGTTTGCATGCTTTCAGTCTGTTCAGATTTGTTCTCAGATGTGTTGAGGAATCGACATTTTGAAAAACTGAAACTGAACTGGGCGACTCATCGTGGTTTTTGGTTGTGTTTTGTGACAAAGTTTCTGATTTTAACAGCTTGTGCTCGACTTCACGCTTCTCTGATGAGAAGACTCTGCCGAGTGTCTGAGCTGCTGACCACACCCACACCCACACACACACACAGTAATTCATGAAGTTAAAGGGACTTAAGGCAACTTTTCAATATTTACCTCAGTGCTGCCGCGATAGGTGTTGCGGGGAACTGCAGCCACCAGCCAAGGCGGCACGGGAGCGCGCACAAACATTTTACAGAATGTCCGTCTTCACAGCGCTGCACCAGGGATGCTCCTGCTGTTTACTACGTCGCGGATTACTGCAGGACCACAGCGCATATTATGTGATTTTTGTAAGCATCCATTTTCACTCCCAAATGCAGCTGAAGTTCCCTCCATGAATCAAACGCATATCCAATATTTATTCGGGTGCCTGCCCGGCTTCGGTCATATTTTTATTTTTTTTTATTTATTTTTTTGACTCACGAGATAACGCAGATAATAGGGCTGCGTTAAACGATTACTTTTGTAATCGATTAATCTAGGAAATAGTTCTTCGATGCATTGATTAATCTAACGATTCATTTTTAAATCCGTCGCAGAGCTCCTCTCCGCCTCCGTGTTTATGCGGCGGGTCCCCGCGCGCTCCGCGGCCGGCACAGAGCGCGTCTCCGCCCGGGAGCGGAGATCCGGAGCTGCCGCGCCGCGGCTTGCTCCACGGAGGCGCGTGAAGCAGGCGGCGGCTTCCACGGGCCGAGTGGAGCTTCCCCACGGAGGCTGACGGGAGAGCTCCGGATCTCTGCCGGCGGAGACGCGCTCTGTGCCGGCCGCGGAGCGCGCGGGGACCCGCCGCATAACCACGGAGGCGCGTGAAGCAGGCCGCGGCTGCTGGAGCTCTCCCGTCACCGCCGTGGAGCAGCTCCGGGCCGTTTACCCAATCGGCCCCAACTCAGCAGGGAGCGCTGCTGAGACTGGCCGCCTGTGAGTGCTTTGGGACGGGGGAGGGGCTCACGCAGCACCGCTGCTTGCTGAGAACAGCGGAGACGTCCAGTCACGTCTCCAGAGCACCAGGAAAAGCCGCTAAATTTGTCACTAGTTACTTTTGACAAAAAAAAGTCGAAAAGAGGCTTTGGAAAGTCGCCAGATTTAGCAAGAAAGCCACCAAGTTGGCAACACTGCCCGCTCCTGATCCCAGCAGTGTTTGAGTCCGTGTCCACGGCGGCCATGTTCTTCCTGTTCGGCAGCGCGCATACAGCGTCAATTTACGTCACATCCCCACGATTGCGCGGGAAATTTGGACCCCGAACAGCAACAAATTATTTGGCACACAGCCTGTATAAGGCAACAGACAGATACGCGGATTGGCCTGCTATTTTAGGTTTTTAATGCTTCACCACCCATTAGCATTGAATAAAGTGTGCATGTGTAGTTTTTCACAAATCTTGCCTTAAGTCCCTTTAATCATAAACACAACAGTAAAGAGGTGAACCAGCTCAAAGGTCAGACCCTCACAGCGCAATAATGTTTATGGACTCTGGACTCTGCAGGAGCAGCTGACGTCTCTCACCTGTCCTCAGACTCTGATCTGTCCTCCTCTTCATCCACAGCAGACATGTTCAGTCAGGCTGAGAGAGAAAACAACAAGGATCAGGACCAACCTGTTCCGCACACGCACATGCACGCGCAAGCAAGCACACACACACACACACACACACACACACACACACACACACACACACACGCACACGCGCACACACACAGAAAATGATTCAATGTTTGTCAGCAGTTAAAGACTTACTTCAAGTTTCAGATCTCATAGAAACATAAGTTCAAACAGAAAGAAAAGTAAAAACATGCACTCAGAGCCAATGTTTAACACAAAGCATGAAATCAATCCAATATGAGGAGTTGAACACTTTAAGTGACTCAGATCTAGTTGGACAAACTTGTCTAAACTCTCAGTGAGACATTGAGGCTCATTAAAACTCACCTTTTCCTCACCAGCAGTCAGGATGGAGCAGAGATCCCTGGAGACACAGATGGAGTTTCAGACACACATCTGGAGTTAGAACGCTGGTTTGACAGCAGAACAACAATCAGAAGAATGAATCAAACCTGGAAAAGTAACTTCGCAACACAATGAGGAAGTCTTCTCTCCAGCAGGAGGAACAAGGAATGTGGGTGGAGCCTCAAACAGCAGGTTGCCAGGTCTGACACTAAGTCAGTCTCACAGCTCAAAACTGACTCAGAAAACCATGTTTAATGTCCAGCAGCGCTGCTCCCAACACAGTGGACTCTAATGTTAAAAAACACCTTGATCATTCAGTGAGCATCATTTAACCCTTTGGAGAGACTCTAACAAGGTTTGGAGGTGAAACTGATCACATTTTAAACTGATTTCAAGACTCAAAAGTTTAAAACAATCTTTAAAGAGGCTCACATTCTGACTTCATGTCTTTAAAAAGCCTTCACAGTTTTGTCATCTCATCCTGATCACTGCACGGTGTTAATGTCCTGCAAGAAACATGTTTCCGTCAGAAAAGTGATGAGTTTTGTTTCGTCCAAAAAGATTCATTTGGTCTTCAAAGTTATAATCCAAATCGAAAGTTCTTTTTCACAGACCAGTGTGGTATATGAACAGCGCCATCTGCAGTCCGACTTCTTCAGTACAGCTTCCCAGGTGTGTGAAAGCAAAAAGGCCCCCTCGTCCCGGCCTGTTTTATCCAGCGTCTGTGTTTATTCTCCTCTGTTCCGATGACTCTCGTTCCATCCCAATCCATGATGTGATTTTTCTCTTTTACAATGATCCGAAATGGCCGACTTAAGTTGTTCCTGTTCAGCTTTTCTTTTTGTTGCTCGTGTTAATGCTGTGGTGGTTTCTTTCTCACATTCTGTTTTGTGTTCCTTTTTCCGCGTGCTGAAGGTCCTCCCTGTCTCTCCAATGTATGTTTTGTTACATAACTTACATGGAATTTCGTAGATTATATTGCATTTTTGTTCCGGTTGTATTCTGTCTTTGGGGTGTACGAGTATTTGTCTGAGTTTTCTATATGGTTTTACTGGAGTATTGATGTTATGTTTTTTCATTGCTCTTTGTACTTTCTCTGTGACGCCCCTGATGTATGGTAGGGTTACCACTGTGGTGCTCTCGTCTACGGAGCCCCTAAAGGGACATCAAAAAAATTATTTTTTTTAGGGAGTTCTACGTGCTCACGTAAAGCTTTTAAGGGCGCATGTAAAGTTGTTTACGTGAGCACTTATAACTTTTAAGGGAGCACGTAGAACTCAGCTCCCGTCCATACGCTCCCGTCCGCACGGATCCCTCCGGGGACATCTGCGCACAGCGTTGGGTGTACACCGGTCACACCACTATACGCATGCTCCGGAGCGCTACAGCAAACATGATTGCTGGTCTTGATTCAGCTGCACCGGCAGCGGATGGCACGGCTATATTCATGGTTCAGAAGTCCCGCAATTATGGCAAAAAAGAAACTTTTCCGGATTCTGGATATCGATCCTCTCAGGTCTGAGGTGGAGGTATATAAGGAGGGGCTCTGTGGATGACTAAAAACTGGAATTAAAGGAGGACAGAAACACTTTTTCTGGAGGAAGATCACGCCGCAATGAGCAGCGTCACCGTGGACGAAAGGACACCGGCTGAGGTTTGAATAGGTCCGTTCATGTAACCCTGATATCCCAAATAATGAGGCTGACGCAATTACACAGCTCATATTTTTATTGTTTCGTTTATTTATGTCTCATACAGTAGCTGCACCATGGCCAGGTCCCCGCCCCCCCCAACACACACACCCAGTACCGGACCGGTGCTGAGCAGGACACGGGACCGAGCGGTGCTGCTGGACCGAGAGCAGCCGTCATCATGGCAGAGATCCTGGAAAGATAAACCGAAATCTGCCGTTCATTGACCGCAATAGTGACCAGGCTGGGGAACCAATAATCAATAATACACTGAACAAAATTAATGACAGTATGTCGAAGTCTGAATAAAATGTTTGACTAAACTTCCACTGTCTGTATGTAATCTTCCGTCAGCTAATATATTATATCTGGGCTACTGGCATCACATTTTATTTATTTTATTTATAGATTTATTTCCATTCAAAAGATGACACAAAAAATATACATAAAAGAAAGTAATATTCAGTACAGATTCAAAACTGAATGTATATATATATATATATATATATATATATATATATATATATATATATATATACATTCAGTTTTGAATCTGTACTGAATATGTGCTGCTTGTGTTTTACGACATGTTGGAGGTTCGCTTTATAATTACGCTCCGCCAGGTTTTTCTGTGCTGCACCGCAAATCCACACTGACTCAAACTTATGTACATGATGTCAGACCTGATTTCATCTTTCCATACCATTATCATATTGATAAATAGAACATAATAGAATAGAATAGACTTTATTTATCTCACCACGGAGAAATTTCAAGTTACAGAGGCGAGAACACACATGGGGGTGCAACAAAGCGATTGAAATGTGCAAATAAAAAGTAAGAATAATTTTTAATCTTAAGAACAATAGCAGAAATCCAAGATCTAACTTTATATATAACATGAAAATATAAAAGGAGCTATGCACAAATGCCGATCTCGTCTTTCACCCTTGTGCCGTTTTATGATCGATTAATAAATGAGAGGCTGGCCTCCGTGTCTTTTATTGACTAAGCTACAGCCTGATGGCTTCACAGACTCACTTTTCAATGTTAACTTCGGTACTGTAGCGCTCCGGAGCATGCGTACAGGTGCGACCGGTGTGCACCCAACGCTGTGCGCAGATGTCCGCGGAGGAAACGAAGCGGACGGGAGCTTATGGACGGGAGCTGAGTTTTATGTGCTCCCTTAAAAGTTATAAGTGCTCACGTAAACAACTTTACGTGCTCCCTTAAAAGCTTTACGTGCACACGTAGAACTTTTGCGCGCTCGCGTAAAAGTTCTACGTGCGCACGTAAAAGCTTTACGTGAGCACGTAGAACTCCCTTAAAAAAATAATTTTTTTGATGTCCCTTTAGGGGCTCCGTACTCGTCCTCTCTCTGTTGTTTTCCTTTGGTTTGGGTCTTTTTCTTCTCCTGGACCTGTTTTCTTCCTTTTTGTATTGCCCAGTTGGGGTATCCACATTGTTTGAGTGCTTGAGTGATGTGTTGTTCTTCTTTTCTCCTGTCCTCCTCGTCTGTGATTATGTTTGCCCGGTCAAAAAGTGTTCTTATTACAGAGAGTTTGTGTGCTGTGGGGTGTTCAGATGTCCATAAGAGATATTGATCAGTGTGCGCTGGTTTTCTGTAAATGTTTATTTTTATCCTCTTTATGGGAAATCTTAATATCCAGAAAATTTATTGCATGGTTTTCTTCTTCCTGTGAACTGTATTCCTCCGGTGGTGTCGATTGTGTTGAGATGTTTTGTTAATTCTTGTGTGAGTCCTTTTTTTATTTTCTCCAGGATGTCGTCCACATACCTCTTCCACATAGTAAGTCCACATTGAGCTGGTGCAGTGTTGATGGCCTTCTCCTCCAGATCCTCCATGAAAAAAACCACTCATGATGGCTGAGAGGGGGGTCCCCATGGCGAAACCCTCTTTTTGTCTGTAAATGTTTTGTTTGTACTGGAAATATGTTGACGTGGAGACAAAATGTAAAAGCCGGGTTATGTCCTCTACTGTCAAATTGGTGCGCTTCTTGAGTGTTTTTGTCCGTCCTGAGTCTGTTTTCCACTATGTACAGGGTAACGTATATGGGGGTCTTTGTGAAGAACGCTGTTCTCCCGCTTCCACTAGTTGCACCAAAACCTGTATAAATCAGCTGACAAGATACGTCACAACAACATCATGTGACCAACACTCTGAGGAAGATGGCTGACAGCCTTCGAAACCGTCAGTAAGGTAAACAAACAAATAGCACATTGGTCTGTGAAAAAGAACTTTCGATTTGGAGTTTTTGTTTATGCGGTTCATCTGAAGGTTTAGTGTTTGTTTTTCAAAAGGAATGAAGAAACAGCTGAAGTGCTGTGATCACTGGTCCCATACGATTAAAAAAACAAGTCCCGACCTCCAGAACACAGCGCTCACAGCCGCTGGAAACCATTTGGCCCAAATATAAAGAATTGTTCTCTTGATGAACAAAATGAAACCCTTTAAAATCGCCTTCTCCTCCATCTCCAGAGCAGTGGATTCAGCAGGTCACAGGTACCTTGTGTCCGTTGTTCCTTTGCTGTATTCCATGCAAATAAATACATCACCAAAACGGCAGGACAGGTTTCAGCACGTTCGTTATCAACTCACACAACCTGGGCTCACATGCTCTCTCTCTGGCTCCCCACTGTGCCCCCCTCAGTTGAGTTGTTGCAAGATAATACAAAACCCACAACATAACACCATACAACTCAAACATGAGTAGAGATCCCCACTCCCACCTCCTCGGTCATGTAAGGAGTGAAATGGCTGCCTGTAATACTCCAGCTTTCTTGTCGTAAAGAAGTGACTTCAGAAGCCTTGTCATCGTTTGTGTGTCCTGACCGACACCCAGAGGCGAGTGTCACTCATGCACCAGCATTAGTCCCTGTGGGTTTTCACCAACACAGTACGAAAAAATAGAATGTAGTCTGCGCTGAGAAAACTGATCAAAGTCCTGATGCTTGACTTAACATGCAGAAAAACAAAAGAAAATCCCCGAGCAGGATTAGATTCATATCTATAAATGCTAATTTCTGGATGAACTTCTGAGTTCAATCTCATCCAGTGATTTCCCTGCAGAGTGGAAAAATGTCCGTTTTCCACTGACTAAAGCATTTTGGTTACTTTGGCCAGTTGTGTGGTGGGAACTGGGAACCTGTAGAAGTCTCTATGAACACGGAGGTCATGTCCCAGAAAGTCTGCTGCTTGATCCAGTTTGCTGTTTGTTCAGATGAAGGACTTGTGACAGTGTGGCCACGTGTTTTCTGAGCTGCTCAGGGTGCTTTGCTCCACACAGGCTGACATGAATATTCAAACAACCCTGCCCTCTGCAGTCGCTCCTTGGCTTGGGTCTTCATAAAGAAAGATGTTTGTGGCACCAACACCACATTCGGTTCTTTTACTGCCCAGCAGTGACGGAGCTTCCTCCACTTTCAGTGTGAGCAGAACTGTAACTTTCCTTCCTCTTTTCCACAGAACTTCAATTCTTCTAAAATAGCTGCAGAGCTATTGGTCAATCAGCTATTCTAACAGTTTTTCAGATGGAAAATTGAAATTAATGATTACAGAAGACCTCACTCCGGGATTCACCTGAACGCAAAACTTCTGAAGAGCAGTCACCAGTCTATTGTCAGCCAGCGAGGAGCTGCAGCTAGCAATAACTCTCTAGCGCTCTCAAGTCTCAGTGTGCGCATGCACGCACGCACACACACACACACACACACACACACACAGACACACAAACACACACACGCACACACAATTAGACAAAGGTGACCATGGTGCTGTCCATGGTGCTGAAGTATGACCTGAACACACCTGAGGAAACATTTTCAATTCCTGACGCGCACTCAAATGAACACATGCACACACACATGCACACACACACACACACAGACACAACTGTACAAACACACGTACACAAGTAGACAAACAACCAAATGCGCATAAGTTGAGAGTAAATAGGGTGCTGTCCATGGTGCTGAACTGTCAAACTAATGGAGGGAAAGATTGTTTTCCGCCACGCGCGCGCGCACGCACACACACACACACACACACACACACACACACACACACACACACACACACACACACACACACACACACACACACACACACACACACACACACACACACACACATTGACAAATGACCAGACAATGGCACATAAGTCGAAAGCAAACATGGTGTCCATGGTGTTGAATGGTCAACTTCATTGAGAAAGATTTTTTTTCTGCATCACACACACAATCATACAAACACACGTAAGAGTAAACACTGTGTTGTCCATAGTGCTAAGTATCACTTTAAAACGGACACCGAAGTTTGTACCTCTTCCCTCTGGAAAGAAGCATAGGAACATCAGAGCCCACACAAACAGACTGGAGCACAGCTTCTTCCCCATGTGAAGTCCATCACCCCATCTCCTCACAAATCACCCCCATATACACACAGACTGGACTGAGCATTAACCCCATCCAGACATGGTTGTTTAAGTTGAGAGTAATCCGGGTACTGAATGGTCAACTTAATAGAGTAAGGTTTTTTTTTTTTCCACTTCACACATACGGACAATCAAACACACATATAAGAGTAAACAATGTGTTGTCCATCGTGCTAAGTATCAACTTAATACAGTTGCAAAATATTTTGGATGCATGATGCACACTCAAAACACCTGCGCGCGTGTTTGTGTGTGTGTGTGTGTGTGTGTGTGTGTGTGTGTTTACTTGTACAGCTATAGTTGTGAGGACCTTTTGTGAGGACCATAGGTTTATAACCTTACAAGTGAGGACAATTTTGGAAAGTGAGGACATTTTTGCCGGTCCTCACTTTTCGACAGACCTTTTTTGGCCTTTTTGAGGGTTCAGACTTGATTTTTTTTGGTTAGGGTTACAATTAGGTTTAGGTTAGGTTTAGGATATGGGTTAGGGTTAAGCATTAATTTTTGATGGTTAGGGTTAGGGTAAGGGGCTAGGAAATGCATTATGTCAATGAGTGTCCTCACAACTATAGCTGTAAAAACGTGTGTGTGTGTGTGTGTGTGTGTGTGTGTGTGTGTGTGTGTGTGCAGTCTTCCACATGTTCTCCGCAACTGCACCGGAGCTGCACGGTGGCTGGTGTGAGCAACATTGATTTTAATGACTACTGATTACTTGTGGGGCCCAAACCGGAGCCAATGTGAGCCCAGGGTCACTCACTCAACAGACCTCTAAAATATTGATCCCCCTCACTTCTGAGATGATGATTAGGCCATTGATTCCAGGTGAAACCCATAGATATCTTATAGAACACGAGATGCCTCATCACCGCTGCTGGCCAATGAAGTCAGACGTCCGCAGAGGTCGGCCATCTTTGCACGGGAATCTCTCTCGTAGTATTGTGTTGATGAGACTTAAACTGTTTAACAACAGTTTAAATTTCAAATTTCAACCGATTTTCAAACGGTTTGGTTTGTAATAAACATCAAATCTCTGTTAATGACATGACATATGTTTGATGAGCATGGCATGCCCCAAATATATGTAATAAATGTATGTCAATCTTGAATATTCAAAATATTCTTCATATTAGGCTCCATGTTCAAATCCTTATACTGAGATATATTTATAGCACTTGTGAATAATTTAGACAAACCATACATGTCCATATTTTTAGTTTTGGATGAAAATATTTTAAGATGTGGCAGGGCTGTAGTGGAGGCTGAAGACAAACAATTTACCCACCTGAAACTTCAGAAATACTTAAATCTCATGAACCTCATTATATTGCATGTATTATATTTATCAATATATAACATTAAACAGTAACCTTCCACACTATCAAATCTATTGTAAATGTATAATGTCCCCCCATAGATTATGTAAACATGAAATAGGACACCAGAAAACACATTGTTAAAAAATATTGAATTAGGCATTGTAAAAATTTATAAAAGGAGCTCAGAAAGTCTCAAGTCAAGTAATGGAATACAGTCACAATATAATTAAGTAAATGAATAAAAGGCAACTGAGTGCATCTCTTGATCAATCAATTTTTATGTACCTCAGAGTAACAACAGCAATTGCCTTAAAGTGATTTAAGATGTTCCATTGAAAATTTTCAGCGAAATAAGAGTATAAACATCTGCACAGATCACCAACATTACCTTGCATTCCACAGAAACTCTCCAGCTGTCCCGGACTAAGGTGGCCGACCTCTGTGGACGTGGAATCTGCCGTAAGGCATCTAGTGTTCTATTAGATATCTACGTGAAACCAATGAAGTGATTCTCCCTGCTCCACCCAGCAGTTTCCACACACCTGGACACGCCCACCTGAGGGAAACAGAAAGAAGGGGAAGACAGAAAACAGGGCAATACTGCCCCCATGTGGTGGTGTAGGTGGAGGACGTAACAGTGCCTTGCTGAGCTGCTTGGTGGGAGACTGAGTCCCAGCAGAATGGAGCTGCTCCTCTTTTGGAGGCCAGGCTTCCCTTCAGGGGATCATTGGAAAAGAGCAAGAGGCCACCGGAGGTCATGACCCCAGAATATGAACTGATGATCAGGGAAATGACACTTTGGAGTCAGAGGGAACAACAGCTGGATCATATTCATTTATTCTGGGGTCTCTCTCACACACACACACACACACACACACACACACACACACACACACACACACACACACACACACAAACAGGTATATTGAACCCAGAGGACGTCTGCAGCTCCATGTTTCCACCAGTCCACTGACCTCTGACACATCAGGAAAGTTTCTCTACACACGACACAAAACCGACTGACTTCAAAGGACTGAAGCTGCACAACATTTTTTTCTTTTTTGTTCATCAACTTGATTTATATTCCACAAACTATTTTCCAGTCCCAGGCAGATTCTCTGAAGCAGACTTGACTTCTTGACTCCAGACCTGGATATGTAGACACAGTGTTCAGGATCCACTGATGGAATCCAGGAATCATTTGATTCGGTCAGAAAAGGAGCTTCACTGTTACTGAAGCAAAGCTCTGAAGTCTGTCATTTTTATAAACTGATTCATGGAGTCAAACACCATCTGTCTTTGTCTGGAACAGATCTGCAACTGTTTTAACATGGAACTCTCCTGGTAAAAAGAGGCACATCCAGAGGAACCCTGGTTCAATTCAATCAATCAATTTCAATCAATTTATTTTTGTAAAGCCCAGTATCACAACAACAGTTGCCTCAGAGGGCTTCAAGATATTACATTGGTTGGTAAAAATAAAAACAGTGAATAAGCATAATGTTAATATGTCAAATTCACAGTAACGAGACAAAACGAAGCAACCACCGCCTTAGACCCTCACATCCGGCAAGAAAAATCTCCAAAAGCCCAGTGGGAAAAGAAGAAATCTTGGGGAGAACCACAGTATGGAGGGATCCCTCTCCCAGGGATGGACAGCTTTGGCAACAGCTAGCATGAGACAATAAGAAGTAAAGCCTAGGACTATGTTGATGACTATGTTGGTTCGATGCTGGACTCTCACAGCTCTTCACACTACACATCTTCTGCTGGTTCCTCTGTCACTCACTGCTGGATGAAGCTCTGCTCTCAGTTGTTATTCCAGCTGCAGAGAGAAGAGAGGAGATGATCAGAGTCTCTGTGAAGCAGTGAGGACTTCAGTCCTGTTCAGAGCAGCAGTCAGCAGCTCAGAGCTCATGAAGGACCACCACTGTCACACCAACACAACAAGCCTGTGGCTCCTCTGATTGGCTGACTGTGTGTCCTCTGCTGTCCAATCCTGAAGCTGCTCAGCGTTCTCCTCTCACAGCCTCACTGAGAGTCAAACACTGGATCTTTGTTCTCACACTGACTGTGTTTAGTCCAAACCTGCTGAAAGCAGCATGGACTCACTCCAACCATCTACTGACCTCAGAGTCTGCAGGCTGCAGTCTGGACTCTGCTGGAGATCAACCAGCTGCTGCACATCTGGAGCCTGCAGATCGTTCCAATCCAGGTCGAGCTCCTTCAGATGTGAGGGGTTGGACTTCAGAGCTGAGGCCAGAGAAGAACAGCTGATCTTTGACAAACTGCAGCTCAACAACCTGAATAAAGAGAGAAAGCAGCAGAATCACTGAGGAGGAACCAATCAGATGTGTTGATGGAGAAATGAGCAGCTCCACATTACTGAGTCCTGATCAATGAGCTGTTCTGTTGTTGTGGATCTTCATCACACACATCATCCACATGTCAGCACAACATTCACACTCCTCCTCATGTCCACACACACCAGTCAGCTGCTGCTGAGCTCAGTCCACTCTCTCACTGCAGGATCAGAGTCTCAGATCACAGCTGCTGACAAACATTTCTCCTTCTACAACAGGAACAGACAGTCAACTGACCTCAGAGTCTGCAGACGACAGAGTGGACTCTCCAGAAAACCACACAGCTGCTCAACTCCTGAATCCTTCAGACCGTTCCATCTCAGGTCCAGATGTTCCAGATGTTCCAGGAGGGAGGGGTTGGACTTCAGAGTTGAGGCCACAGAAGAACAGCTGATCTCTGACATCCAGCAACGACTCAACCTGAATAAAGAGAGAAAGAAGTGAGATTAGAGGACAAAGTTTGATGTTGAAGTCATTGAGAGCTGAAGAAGGTTCAGACTCAATACAGGTTCAGGGCCAATTCATAGATTCTATTAGATACACTGAACTATGAATTAGGGTCCGCGCCTGAAAGCATGGGGGGATGAACGACGCTGTTGGAGTTTCTCAGAGAAACTGAAAAATATACGTAATGCTCGTGTGGATTAAACCAAAACATGTGAAGGAATTATTAAAAAAAGGTATAAAGCAACATGATGGAGACCAGAATTTGTTCTGAAATGCATTTTTTAGACAGGGAAGCATCTATCTGGGAAAATTCCACATGCATCTATCTGGGAAGTGTCTATCTGGGACGACACTGCTGGAATATTATCTTCTAACTGTCCTGACTAGCTATACCGCACTGCTCTTCTTCGAGGCAAAACTAAAAATTACTGTCCAACCACGAGGAGACACACAAACGAAGCATAGCGTTACCCCGACCCTCAACACTAACTTCACGTTAATGTCAGCAAAGAAGCTGCTGTCTATGAACTGAATCCATTCTCAGGTTGTAACATATATCCACACTAACATCAGCCCATCCAGACTAAACTTCAACAAGCGTCACAGTCAAACAAGACTTCTGAGCCTCCCTGCTTTACTTCTGATTGGCTGATACCACGGCTCTGACCAGCTCTATTGGTTGAGAGCAGCATCAGTTTAATGCCTGATGATTAGATTGGAGATCCTCAACAAAACCACTACAGAAACATGTGGAGCCTTTTTTATATATATTTTTTTCCTCTTATTTTTTTCTTTTTTTCTTATTTTTCCGCTGATGGAAATCCATCATAACGATGGAGAACTTTAATCCATGAGTCCCACAAGTCCTACTATTTCACTTGGTAGTTTCTGTGATTCCAGAGTCCCAGAACTCAATATTCTGTGGGTCTTTAAATCAGTGAAAATGCTCTAAAGCGGCTGGCAGTGAGAGGCTGGCTGATCTGAAAACAGCTGGAAGGCAGTGAGTTAATATCACAGACAGGATCAAACCCTGCACAACCTCTCAGGCTCACAGTGTGTTTCTGCTTTAATACCTGTTCTCAGCTGGAAAGAGGTGAAGCAGAGGAGACAGACGACAGGGGAAGACCAGAACAGGGATGTCAAACATAAGGCACGTGGGCCAAAACCGGCCCACAAGAGGCTCTGATCTGACCTTACTGTCAGGGTGAGTTTGGAAAAACATGCACATTACAGCAGCTACAGGAGAATTTCTTTCACATTTCACTCTATTTTGGAAGGTTTAAAAGTGTCTATTTGTTGAGACTGTGGACATTTTCTGTAGAAATTGTTTTGTTTTGTGAAAATACTCATTTGTATCATGTATACTCTGTACCACAAAAAAAAAACTTTAAAAGCTTGAATTCAAAGATTCTTTTGTCTCTATTTTACTGCTGCGGCCCACTCAAGATGAAACTGAGCTGGATGTGGCCCCTGAACTAAAACACGTTAGACCCCCCCGGACGAGAACATGGAGAGAAGAGGAGCCACTGATGCAGCCCAGAGAGAAAGAAGAGAAGATTTTAGCCGTCTGTTGATCTGAGGCATGAATGGACAATGGAGGACTGAAAGTTAGGCTCCAGCATATTATTCCCCCTGAAGAGTATAAGGCCCCATCCACATGAAGACGAATCCAGGCCAAAACTCAAAAACATTTCATCAATTCACCCTGTCATCCACACGAATTCAGCATTCCGTGGATATGAAACCGAATATTTTTGAAACCAGGTCCCAGGTTGAACAGATCCTAAAACTGTTGAATTCATGGCTCTGTAATTCCTACACACACACACACACACACACACACACACACACACACACACACACACACACACACACACACACACACACACACACACACACAGTCTTGTATTTCTATCCTTGTGGGGACCGTCCATTGACTCCCATTCATGTCTAGCCCCTAACCCTGACCCTTACCCTAACCCTAACCCACACCACAACAAAGCCTAACCCTAAAGAAATGTTTTTGCACTTTTACTTTTTTCAGTAACAACAACATGGTCAAGAAAACGCTGCTTCTCCTCATTAGGACCGGAAAAAGGTCCCCACAAGGCACGTCGTTTCAGGTTTTCCTATCCTTGTGGGGACATTTGGCCCCAACAAGGATAGAAATACAAGAACACACACACAGATGGAGAGGAGCAGGCGAAGCTGTTCAGCCAGCGGAGCACAGAAGAGCACCTTCACAGATGAACTGCCAAAAAAATTTCCAACATACCGAGATGAAAAATAGAACGTAGAAGAAAAGCAGGATGAAGAAAACAATTAAAGATTAAAAGTATATATCCTTTTTTTTTTGTTAAGTTAGTATTTTGGCGAGACTCTTATATTCCTCTATCTTATTACATTATCTTATTATTAAGCTGGATTTTCTAACAGAAGAGTTCATATCGAGAACATTATTTAATATTTGTAAAGAGTCTAAGAGAGCTATTATTTTGTTGCAAGTTTGTACATTTCATTTTATTTTCTTAAAGAAGTTAATTTCACATCATTGAAGCACATTGCATGTTCAGCAACCTCCGAGAAGCCGATCTGAATTTGTGTCTCAAGCAGCACCCTCACCCCGCCTGTCCTCTTTTTTGAAATTCAAAATATGGTCACCCTAACCGGATACAACAAATCAACATGGAGAATGGAGTGCTTCATGTAATGTTTTGGTTGTTTTTTTTTTTTTTGTAAATATGCACGTACATGACAAACATTATGCCAGGGGGTACACAATCAGCGATCAGTTTCTTTCAAACTGTTTAAATTTCTCACAGATAGGCTTCTGATAGTTTTTACAACCTTTTTGTTTTCAGAGTCTTTTAACATTTTTATATAAGACAATACAACATTTTTGAAGTGGGTAAATGATGGCTTCTGCCTGCAATATTTGCATTATGAATAAAGAATTTAGATTTTAGGATGAGTAAATTGATGATAAAAAATTCGTCCTTCTTTTCCTGTTTTCTGGAGAAACAAAAAAAAAAAAACACATTTTCCCACCCCAAAGTAAGCCCTTGTAGACATTATTAATTACAAAGCGACAGAAAACCTTCCAAAAGATCTTGGAGTCATCACATGTCCAAAAGAGGTGTTGAGTTGTTTCAGGGTGATTTCAGCAGAAAGAACAGTTCACATCAATGTCCCTTTTATATTTTGTCATGAAATGGTTAGCAGGATTCATGTAATGTTGGATCGACCATGAAAAAGCTCACGAATGGCTACGAGGCGGAGGCGCGATGATATTGCCATGTATTTTCGGCGGCTGTCAATGTAGCGCCACCTAACAGCCTGGCATGTTATTGCAACATTTCAGCCATTTTGAAAACAGTCATGTGGACGATCATAAATATTGAATCAACTCCGTCCTTACGGGCAAACGTTTTTGGAACTACTAGTGTTTTGGCTTCGTGTGGATGGGGCCAAAATCTCTCCTCATGTGAAACTGGTAGGGGGGCAATCCCTTCAACCCCACCTCACCTGTCCCATCCATCCATCCATCTTCTACCGCTTATCCAGTACCGGGTTGCGGGGGCAGCAATCTCAGTAGGGATGCCCAGACTTTGCTGTCCCCAGACATTTCCTCAAGCTCCTCAGGAAGGATCCCAAGGCCCACCCAGGCCAGTCGAGGCACATAGTCTCTCCAGCGTGTCCTAGGTCTTCCCAGGGGTCTCCTCCCGGTGGGACATGCCCGGAACACCTCCCCAGAGAGGTGTCCAGGAGGCATCCTAAAGAGGTGCCTGAGCCACCTCAGCTGGCTCCTCTTAATGTGGAGGAGTAGCGGCTCTACTCCGAGCTCCTCCCTGGTGACTGAGCTCCTCACCCTATCTCTGAGGAAGTGCCCAGCCACCCTACGGAGGAAGCTCATTTCAGCCACTTGTATCTCTTGTCCTTCGGTCGTGACCCGAAGCTCATGACCATAGCTGAGGGTGGGAACGTAGATTGACGGTAAATCCAGAGCTTCGCCTTTCGGCTCAGTTCCCTCTTCACCACAACAGACCGATACAACGACCGCATCACTGCAGACCCTGCACTGATCCACCTGTTAATCTCACGCTCCATTCTTCCCTCACTCATGAACAAGACCCCAACATACTTAAACTTCACTGTCTTCAGCTTGGGTGATGGACGAGTCCACCTCTGAGACCTCAGCCTCTGCTTCCTCCATGGAAGACGTGGCGACGGGATTGAGGAGGTCCTCGAAGTATTCCTTCCAATGTCCTATATTATCCCCAGCTGAGGTCAGCAGCTCCCCACCTCCACTGTAAACAGTGTTAGTTTTCTGCTCCTGAGGTGCCGGACGGTTTGCCAGAATTTCTTCGAGTCCTCCTCCATTACCTCCCTGAACTCCTCCCAGACCCGAGTTTTTGCCTCCACAACCGCTCGAGCTGCAGTTTGCTTAGCCTGCTGGTACCTGTCAGCTTCTTCTGGAGTCCCACGAGCCAACAAGACTTGATTGGAGTCCTTCTTCAACTTGACGACATCCCTTACTTCCGGTGTCCACCACCAGGTTCCGGGGCTGCCGCCACGACACCAGACACCTTATGACCACAGCTCCGAGCAGCTACTTTGAGAATAGAGGTGGAGAACATGGTCCACTCGGACTTAATGTCCCCACACTCCCTTGGGACACGAGAGAAGCTCTCCCACAGGTGGGAGTTGGAAACCATACTGACAGAGGGTTCCACCAGACGTTCCCAGCAGACCCTCACAACTCATTTGGATCTGCCAAGTCTGTCCAATTTCCTCCTCCCCCAGCAAATCCAACTCACCACCAGGTGGCGATCGGTCGACATCTCTGCTCCTCTCTTCACCCGAGTGTCCAAAACACGAGGTCAGAGATCAGTTGACAAGACAACAAAGTCAATCATCGACCTCCGACCAAGGGTGTCCTGGTGGCAAGTGCACCTATGGACACCCCTGTGCTCGAACATGGTGTTTGTTATGGACAAACTATGGCTAGCACAGAAGTCCAATAACAAACACCACTCGGGTTCAGATCAGGGAGGCCATGCATCCCGATCACGCCCCTCCAGGTCTCACTGTCGCTGCCCATGTGAGTGTTGAAGTCCCCCAGTAGAACAATGGAGTCCCCAGATGGAGCACTGTCCAGCACCCCTCCCAAGGACTCCAAGACGGCCGGGTACTGTGCACTGCTGTTCGGCCCATAAGCCGAGACAACAGTGAGGCACCTATCCCATACCCAAAGGCGCAGAGATGCGACCCTCTCGTTAACTGGAGAGAACTCCAACACATTTTGGCTGAGCTGTGGATGTATGAGCAAACCCACACCAGCCCGCCGCCTCTCACCAGGACAATGCCAGAAAAGTGGAGAGTCCAGGCCGTCTTGAGAGATTTGGTTCCAGAGCCCGGGCTGTGTGTGGAGGTGAGCCCAACTATATCTAGTCGATACCTCTCAACCTCCCTCACAAGCTCAGGCTCCTCCCCCCCAATGAGGTGACATTCCATGTCCCTAGAGCTAGTCTCTGTGTCTGAGGATCAGGTCGCCAGGCACTCTGCCGTCGGCTGCCACCCAATCCACATTTTACCCAGCCCCTAAAGGTTCCCTCGGTGGGTGTTGGGTCCGCCAGAGAGTTTGGCCCACGTCGCCCTTTGGGCTGAGCCCAGCCAGGCCCCGCGGGCAAAGGCCCGGCCACCAGGAACTCGCTTGCGAGCCCCAACCCCAAGCCTGGCTCCAGGGTGGGGCCCCAGCTGCGCCGTACCGGGCGACGTCACGGACCTAAATTTTAACTCCTTCATTAGGACTGTTTAACTGCCCTTAGTATGGCCCATCATCCAGGACCTGTTGGCCATGGGAGACCCTGCCAGGGGCATAAGCCCCAGACAACATAGCTCCTGGGATCACGTGGGCACTCAAACTCCCCCATTACGTTAAGGTGGCAGGTCATGGGGGAGACTCCACCTGCCCCATTTTGAAAAATTTAATTCAAGAACTGCAACCTCTTCTACACAGAACTCTAAATCACTCCACATTTGTTGAGTCATTTGTTTCTAACTTTAGTTGTAAATCACAGTTGAAATGAGGAGTTAATCCTCTTTAGATGAGACTGATCAGACTGATCCTTGTTGTTCACTTGTTCTTCTTAAGAAGGTTGGAGCCCCGAGGAACTGAAAGAAGAACTGCGGTTCTTCTTCTCCCTGATTTGATCTTTGATCTTTTGGAGAGCTGAATTGATGTGAAGACCAAACAGAAGCAGAACCCAGTGGAGGACATGTTAACAGCCAAGGTTCTCTCCAGGAGAGATCAGCCTGCTTTGAAAGCTGAAGCACCTTTCTTCTGGCAAGCTTTGAAATGTGGAGCTGCACACGGCTCTGCCACAGTCACAGGACTAAAGACCAGAGAAGAAGCTCTGTGTCTCCTGGAGATCCTCAGTGTGGATCACTCTCGGATCAGCCTGATGTCTGACCTTTAGTGTCAACACAACTTTCACTGAAACACTCAAACATGGAGTCTGACCTCAGAGTCTGCAGACGACAGAGTGGACTCTCCAGAAAACCACACAGCTGCTCAGCTGCTGAATCCTGCAGATCGTTCCGACTCAGGTCCAGATGTTCCAGATGTTTCTGGAGGGAGGGGTTGGACTTCAGAGCTGAGGCCACAGAAGAACAGCTGATCTCTGACAAACTGCAGTCCTCCAACCTGAATAAAGCGAGAAAGAAGTGAAATTTGAGGACAAAGTTTGATGTTGAAGTCATTGAGAGCTGAAGAAGGTTCAGACTGGAAGAGTTTAGAAATGTAAAGTCCAAACAGCTGAAGCCACCAGGAGGAGAAGCGCTCTTTTCACACACATCTCAGATCTCGTGTTGGGAATCACATTTATAGAGCGTTTAGTGATCAATAATGATTCATATTTAACAGAGAGAGGTAGTGTTGTACTGAAGACCAGTCTCAGTCTGGAGACCGGGCGTTATGAGGCAGTGTTACTTATTAAATTGTGTGTGATCACTCTGAAAGAGCCAAGAATCAAACTGCTGTCACATGATTCACGTTCAATGATTTCTGCTTCTGCTCAGTGATCAGTGAGTAGTGAGTCTTCATGTTGACAGACAGGGGCGTCACTAGGTTTTAAGGACTGGGGGGCTCAGGGTGTGAGTGAACATAGTGCATGAACACAAATCTTCACCAACAGCTAACAAACACTGAGAAATTATTTTTTATTTCAATTCTTTTTTTTACAGCCAATAACATTAACTTGCATCCAGTGTAACCATGCCAGCAGTCGGTACTGGCAGCTTCAGTCCTCTCTCTGAATCTGCAGTGTGTTTTTTAATAAAAGAAAGTAGATGGTGGTTCGGTCTCGCCCATGCTGGGCGTTTATTAATTCCAATGACCTGCAAAATGAATGAGAATGCCAGTCAGTCACGGTTTGCTTGTAGCCGCCCCACAAAACACATTCTTGAACGTCTCCAACCCCAAACTGACTTGAACCAGTGCACTGATACATAATTACAGCAGTAGGAGGAGGAGGTGTTCAAGGGCCAACACGCGACCCATAAAATAAAAAAAATACACTAAAACAATGACGGCAAGTGGAATGACAGATTACCCCATTACACCATCTCCGTCCAAGCTGCCTCCATCACCTGTTTGAAAACCTCTGCGTCAGTAAATAACCTGTTGTGCTGTGTGAGCTCCCTGCTGCTTTAAGGGCCACACTTTGTAAAAGCCGCATGCTGTTAGCTTAGCTGTTAGCCACCAATGAACGAGTGAGTTTTGAATCATTCGTTCATCCTCCAACATCACGAGGCGGAACAACATCTCAGTTTCTGAGATGGTGGAAAGGAGATTTAAACGCTGTGCGTCTTGGACAGAACCAGACAGGTTGTCAGGACACTTGTCTAAAAACTACATTGAATCAGTGTTGAATAAAATGGTTTAGTTACATTTGATATGGTCTCGGTTTTAACTCGGTCTGGATACACTGCAGACTCGGTTTATGTGGTCTGGACTACAGCACTAAAGATAGGTATTAATTATGAAAGAACAGGATTGAATACATCACATGACCTCGTGGCCTCCGCGGCTTTTCAGTGGAACTCAGGACCAATTTGTTGACATCATGAGATACACTGAACTATGAATTCGGGTCCGAGCCCGAGAGCATGGGGGGGGGGGGTGAAGGACACTGTCGGAATTGCTCAGAGAAACTGAAAAATATACATGGTGCTTGTGCAGATTTCACCAAAACACATCAAGGAATTATAATAAAAAAGGATAAAGCAGCATTATGTACACAAGAAGACAAGAAGGAGAACTATGGTTATTATTCTCCCTGATTCAATCCAGTGTTGCATTTGGCAGCCTATTTTGATTTAGTTTTATTCTCAGTCTTTTGGACAAAATGCTTATTAGTTTTAGTCACATTTCAGTTACTTCTTCACTTGATAGTTTTCGTCTAGTTTTAGTCGACAAAAACCAAATGGGCTTTAGTCCAGTTTTAGCCATTTTAAAAAAGGCTTAAATAATACATGAGGAAATAGACAGACAGGAAATTGTAAATCAAACAAACATAATAAAATATACTTAAATGGCACAAAAACCGACATGATACATTGATGCCTTTGAATATTAAACAATAAATTGGACTAGTTTGATACTTTACAACCTCAGTAATGCAATGAGCTGCGAGGAATGAGAGGACTCAGGGGAGTTTTGCTGATACTTTCAAGCTATTTTTAGAATGTCCATGCTGATATAAAGACTGACATCATTTATTAAAACTGGTCTGTTACTGTATGTTTCTATGTGAATGATTTGAACTGGTAAGAGTAACTGCCTGTTGGAGGAGCGATAAAATCAATATTGAGAGGGTTATTAGGAAAATACTACCATTAAAACAACTGAAATAAACACAATTAATTCATTGGGTACACTTAATGGTATGGAACACTTGGAAGCCTTCACAACTGAAATGACAAAAACCGGATCATTGACTGCTAGTACAGTCAATGATCCACTGCAGCTCCTTTCTTCTTCTGGCAAGCTTTGAAATGTGGAGCTGCACACGGCTCTGCCACAGTCACAGGACTAAAGACCAGAGAAGAAGCTCTGTTTCTCCTGGAGATCCTCAGTGTGGATCACTCTCACATCAGCTTGATGTCTACACTTCAGTGTCAACACTACTTTGACTGAAACACACTCAAACATGGAGTCTGACCTCAGAGTTTGCAGACGACAGAGTGGACTCTGCAGAAAACCACACAGCTGCTCAACTGTTGAATCCCGCAGAGGGTTGGAAGTCAGGTCCAGATGTTCCAGATGTTTCTGGAGGGAGGGGTTGGACTTCAGAGCTGATCCCACAGAAGAACAGCTGATCTCTGACATCCTGCAGTCCTCCAACCTGAATAAAGAGAGAAAGAAGTGAGATTAGAGGACAGAGTTTGATGTTGAAGTCATTGAGAGCTGAAGAAGGTTCAGACTGGAAGAGTTTAGAAATGTAAAGGCCAAACAGCTGAAGCCAACAGGAGGAGTAGAGCTCTTTTCACACACATCTCAGATCTCGTGTGGGAATCACATTATGGAGCATTTAGTGATCAGTAATGATTCATATTTAACAGAGATAGGTAGTGTTGTACTGAAGACCAGTCTCAGTCTGAAGCAAGCGCCAACCTCCGCTCATAAAACATGAAGATAATGCGGAAGTGCAAAAAAGCTGTAATTCCAGGAAAATTACAGCAGGGGGCGATGATGCTGGTTTCAAAAAGAGACCAGGTCTTATTGGAACCCATTCAAAAATGCCGATTTTCAGAGTGAAAATAAACATATAAAGCACCCGGTTTCAGAACATGTTTTGGTCTCTATCACTAGTTTCTACAACCGTGCTGGCTTCACTAGACTCTGACTTTCAGATAAATCATCTGTTGATTTTATATTACGAGTTAAAGTTTTGCATAAATCGCCCTATGACAGCACCTCCTCTGTCCATGTGATGCGGTCACCTGACGGGCTGGACCAATCACATTTACATGCGGTTTCAAATGTCTCAATACGGAGACGTCCTGCTCGACTGGCGAAAGTCTGCAGAACGACATTTGGGATGGGTGACGTCACGAAAGCTCTATCCATTATATTAACGATCTATGGTCTGGAGACCGGGCGTTATCAGGCAGTGTTACTTGTTAAATTGTGTGTAATCACTCTGAAAGAGCTGAGAATCAAACTGCTGTCACATGATTCACCAATGATTTCTGCTTCTGCTCAGTGACGCTGGGCTCCCACCGGATGCAGTGCATGTCTGGTCCGGTCCGGTTCCGACACGGAATTACCGCAGCACTGTCACTCACACTGCCTACGGTGCCTCTACAGTCTGGAGGAGGTTGCCAGATCTGTCACTCTCTCCGCCAAACAATATGAAACCCATTTAACTAAAGAGAAAGCAGCCAAAACCGCCATTGCTGTTGAAAATGCACTTCAAAACCGTAAAAACCGTATTTGTATCATAAAAAACACATCATAAACACATACCCCTTTCACCAACCCGTCCAACGTATTCAAAAAAGAAGCTTGATTTGGCAGAAACCCGCCCAGTCTGGCAACACAGAGTTGCTCCGGTCAGGCTCAAGCATATTATTCCCCCTGAAGAGTATAAATCTCTCCTCAAGTGAAACTGGTAGGGGGCAATCCCTTCAACCCCACCCGACCAGCCCCCTGCCATCTCTTCTACTCAGAACTCTACATCCTTCCACATTTGATGACTGATTTGTTTCTAACTTCAGTTGTAAATCCCAGTTGAAATGAGGAGTTAATCCTCTTTAGATGAGACTGATCAGACTGATCCTTGTTGTTCATTTGATCTTCTTAAGATGGTTGGAGCTCCGAGGAGCTGAAAGAAGAACTAAGGTTCTTCTTCTCCCTGAGATCAGTGACAGCTTGATCCAGGAGAGATCAGCCTGCTTTGAAAGCTGAAGGTCAACATGGAGCGTGTCAGAGGTTCACAGTCAATGATCCACTGCAGCTCCTTTCTGCTTCTAGCAAGCTTTGAAATGTGGAGCTGCACACGGCTCTGCCACAGTCACAGGACTAAAGACCAGAGAAGAAGCTCCGTTCCTCCTGGAGATCCTCAGTGTGGATCACTCTCAGATCAGCCTGATGTCTGACCTTTAGTGTCAACACGACTTTACTGAAACACACTCAAACATGGAGTCTGACCTCAGAGTCTGCAGACGACAGAGTGGACTCTGCAGAAAACCACACAGCTGCTCAACTCCTGAATCCTGCAGAGGGTTCCAACTCAGGTCCAGATGTTCCAGATGTTTCTGGAGGGAGGGGTTGGACTTCAGAGCTGATCCCACAGAAAAGCTGATCTCTGACATCCTCCAGAAACCCAACCTGAATAAAGAGAGAAAGAAGTGAGATTAGAGGACAAAGTTTGATGTTGAAGTCATTGAGAGCTGAAGAAGGTTCAGACTGGAAGAGTTTAGAAATGTAAAGTCCAAACAGCTGAAGCCAACAGGAGGAGAAGAGCTCTTTTCACACATCTCAGATCTCCAGCTCACACAGCAGCTACACACCGAGGACTTCTGCTCTTTTTCATGAAGACACATGAGCTGAGTTTAACAACAAACACGAGGAAACAAAGCAAAGTTTTGTCTGACTGGACAACTCTTGATTCTTGGACTCCAACAGATTCTACCTTCAGACAGTGAACTGACCTCAGAGTCTCCAGTTGACAGTTTGGACTCTCCAGTCCAGAACACAGAATCTTCACTGATGAATCCTTCAGTTTGTTGTTACGCAGGTCCAGATGCTTCAGATGGGAGGGGTCAGACTTCAGAGCTGAGGAGATCACTTCATAGTGAAAGTCAGACAGCCTACAGTAATGAAGTCTGTAAAGACACAGAGAAGACAGGAAGTTGCTTTGAGAGAGGACACTTTGATGGATTCCTCATTTTTTACATCAGAGCTTCAGTGTGTGACTTTGGCTTCATGTTCACATGAAGGAGAGAACATGGAGTTCCAGGTGTTTTGATCATGTCCTGAGTTCCAAATGTTGAAGTGAAGGTGTGGAGCGGGGCTGGATGTTCTGCTCCTTGAAAAACAGTCTGTGAACATCTGTCAGAGGTCTGAGTGACTGAACATCTCGCATAGCTTCACACTTAACAGAAGGAGAGAAGGTGTCTTCAGCTGCTGCTGAGTTCATAAAGTGGATTGGTTGTTCTGTTTGGACGCCCTCTAGTGGACTGAACATGTACGAACTACTTGATGATGATGTTGGTGAGGGAGAACACTGTAAATCCATGGAGCAAATTAATTATTACTCATACTACCTCAAAATGTTCTTGAACATTTCAAATTTATTTGAAGAATTACAGACCACAATGAATCTAACAGGAATAAGAAGACTGACAGCTTGATATGAAAGCTTGAGAACATAGAATTTATTTCTACAATTTCATTGAGCAGACACTTTTGTCCAAAGCCTATTGAAAGCTACCAATTAGAACATTGGCATTTTCCGACAGCAATTTGATTGAAAACATTTTTCAAAATATTCTGATTTTCATTTTTATTACCTCCACTAAGGAGGTTATTTAATCACGTCAGTCTGTTGTTTTGTTGGTTTGTTTGTTCGCAACATTACAGAAAAAGTAATAGACGGATTGCAATGAAACTTTGTGGAAAGGTGGGTCTTGGACTAACCATTATCCATTATCCAGAATCCATTAAATTTTGGTGATGATCCGGATCACTGTCTGGATCCAAGAATTTTTTTATTGTTGTTTCAGCTGTGGCTGAGGTCTGCGCTCCCTGAGTGCCAAATTCTCTTTAATTAAGTAATCAATTGAAACGAGAGAATGAAAAATTAAGCTTTCAATGACCGAATAAATGCGTTTTCATGGTTTGTGCTCCATAATCTGACGATCAACGATCAAAATCATTTACTGCAGCTGGAGTTTCTTCTTGATGGATCACTGAGGAACATCTCCACAGAGTAACTACAGGAAGGACTTCCTACAAACATCACTGAGATACTGATCAGGACATGTGGACTCACCGAAACTTCCTGCAGTTCCTCACAGCTGGGATCAGTCTGCGTCGTCCCTCCTCTGACGTGTTGTACTCGTTCAGGTCCAACTCCTCCAGGACCTGGTCTGACATCTGCAGCATGTAGGCCAGAGCTGAGCAGTGGATCTCAGAGAGTCTCTTCTCTGATCTGTTCTCTGACTTCAGGAACTCTTGGATCTCCTGATGGACTGAGAGGTCCTTCATCTCCGTCAGACAGTGGAAGATGTTGATGCTTCTCTCAGGAGACATTTTATAATTGTTGATCTCCTTCAGGTTCTGGATGACTCTCTGGATAGTTTCTGGACTGATCTCTGTCCGACCCAGCAGACCTTCTAAGAGTCTCTGGTTGGATTTCAGACAGAGGCCATGAAGGAAGCGGACAAACAGGTCCAGGTGGCCGTTCTGACTTCTGAGGGATTTCTGAAGGACCTTCTTCAAGAATTTGTCCAGAGATTGGAAAGTATCATCATCATCATCATCATTCTCTTCAATCTGAAAGATCCTAAATGCAAGAGCAAAATCCTCATACTCATCCTCATCCTCATCTTCATCTTCATCCTCATCCTCCTCTCCGATGAAGGTCGTCAGCTCGTCTGTCTTCCCGCTGGTGAAACAGTGGAACATGAAGACTGCAGCCAGAAACTCCTGAACAGACTCTCTTTTGAAGATCTGAGTCCAGATTCCAGAGAACAGCGAGGCCTCAGTCACATCCAGACCACACTGCTCCAGGTCTTCTTGGTAGAACACCATGTTTCCTTTCTCCAGATGTTCCAAGGCCATCCTGCCCAGCTTCAGAAGAAGCTCCCTGTCAGCCTCCGTCAGCTCCTGTGGACCCGTCTCAGGTCCTTCATGGTACTTGAGCTTCTTCCTGTGTGTCTGAACCAGCACAAAGTGGGAGTACATGTCAGTCAGGGTCTGGGGCAGCTCTCCTCTCTGCTCGCTGCTCAACATGTGCTCCAGAACTGTAGCAGTGATCCAGCAGAAGACTGGGATTCCACACATGATGTGGAGGCTCCTGGAGGTCTGGATGTGGGAGATGATTCTGCTGCTCAGCTCCTCATCACTCAGCCTCCTCCTGAAGTACTCCTCCTTCTGGGCGTCAGTGAAGCCTCGCACTTCTGTCAGTCTGTCCACACATGTTGGAGGGATCTGATGGGCCGCCGCCGGTCGGGAAGTGATCCAGACCCGAGCCGAGGGCAGCAGATCCCCCCGGATGAGGTTAGTGAGCAGCAGGCTGACTGAAGACTGCTGGGAGACGTCAAGGAGCTGCTGGCTGCTGCTGAAGTCCAGAGAAAGTCTGCTTTCATCCAGGCCGTCCAAGATGAACAGCAGCTTGCAGACAGCCAGCTCCTCTGCCGTCAGCTTCTGAAGCGTGGGATGGAAAACACCCAGCAGCGAGAGGAGACTGTACGGCCGCTCTCCCAGCAGGTTCAGCTCCCTGAAGGAGAGCACCACCAGCACACTGACATCCTGGTTCTCCAGGCCCTCGGCCCAGTCCAGAGTGAACTTGAGCACCGAGAAGGTTTTTCCACTGCCGGCCACGCCGCTGGTCAGAACCACTCGGATGTGTCTGAGCTGCTGGGCCGAGGCTTTGAAGATGTCCTGAACCCTGATGGCAGTGTGATGGAGGCTCTCCTTCCTGGAAGCTGTCTCCAGCTGCTTCAGCTCAGGTTCCCTCTGAAGCTCCTCACTGAGTCCCTCTGTGATGTGGAGCTCAGTGTAGATCCTGTTGAGGAGGCTTCCTCCTCCTGCTTCATCACTTCCTTCAGTCACACATTCACATCTCCTCCTCAGACTCTTCTTATGTTCTTCTAGAAGCTGCTGCAGACCAACACCTGCTCAAAGACAACAACAACAATCAGACTGCACACAAACAACAAGCTTTCATGACTCTACAACACAACAAGTCCAGTGAAGACAAACCAGACCCTCAGAGACACATGTCCACTCTTACTTGGTGCAGCGACGCTTCTGGATCTTTCTGGCTGCTTCTCACAGACATCACTGCTCTTCTTCTTTCTGTGGACACCAAGCAACATTTACTCTGAGCAACACAACACACAGCAAAGACACAAAGATCCAGTTTGATATAACAACATGGCTGGTTGACTCTGCTGAGTGCCTCAGCGCGCACACACACACACACACACACACACACACACACACACACACACACACACACACACACACACACACATGTTTGTACCTATATCGTTGTGAGGACACTCATTGACATAATGCATTTCCTAGCCCCTTACCCTAACCATCAAAAATAAATGCCTAACCCATGTTTTTGCACTTTTACTTTTTTCAGTAACAACATGGCCAAGAAAACACTGTTTCCCCTCATGGGGACCCAAGAAATGTCCCCACAAATGACATTGTGCCTGGTTTTCCTACGTTGTGGGGACATTTTGTCCCCACGACCATATGAAAACACACACACACACACACACACACACACACACACACACACACACACACACACACACACACACACACACACACACACACAGAGTAATTCAAGAAGTTAATCATAAATACAACAGTAAAGAGATGAACCAGATCAAAGGTCAAACCTTCACAGCCCTATAATATTTGTAGACTCTGCAGGAGCAGCTGACGTCTCTCACCTGTCCTCAGACTCTGATCTGTCCTCCTCTTCATCCACACCAGACATGTTCGGTCAGGCTGAGAGAGAGAGCAGCAACAAGGACCCCGCCACACACACCCACCCACACCCACCCACACACCCACACACACACAGAAAATGATTCACTGTTTGTCAGCAATTGAGGACTTACTGCATATTTCAGATCTCATTGAAACATTATTTCAAACAGTAAAAGCAAAAGCATACACTCAGAGTAAATGCTCAACATAAAGCATGAAATCAATCCCATGTGAGGGAGTTGGACTCTGATCTAGTTGCTCAAACTTGTCTCAACTCTGGAGACGCAGTGAGACATTGAGCCTAATTGAAACTCACCTTTTCCTCACCAACAGTCAGGATGGAGCAGAGATCCCTGGAGACACAGATGGAGTTTCAGACACACATCTGGAGTGAGAACGCTGGTTTGACAGCAGAACAATCAGAAGAATGAAACAAACCTGGAAAAGTAACTCCACAACACACTGAGGAAGTCTTCTCTCCAGCAGCGCACAGGTAATGTGGGTGGAGCCTCAAACCCAGCAGGTTGCCAGATCTGACACTAAATTCAGCCTCAGAGCTCAAAACTGACTCACAAAACCATGTTTAATGTCCAGCAGTGCTGCTCCCAACACAGTGGATTCTAATGTTAAAAAACACCTTGACCATTCAGTGAGCATCATTTAACCCTTTGGAGAGACTCCAGCAAGGATTTGGAGGTGAAACTGATCACATTTTAAACTGATTTCAAGACTCAAAAGTTTAAAACAATCTTTAAAGAGGCTCACATTCTGACTTCATGTCTTTAAAAAGCCTTCATCGTCTTGTCGTCTCATCGTCTCACTGCACGGTGTTCATGTCCTGCAAGAAACGTCTTTCCATCAGAAAAGTGATGAGTTTTTATTAATGTGATTCATCTGAAGGTTTGGTGTTTGTTTTCCAATAGGAATGAAGAAACAGCTGAAGTGCTGTGATCACTGGTCCCACATGATCAAAAACAAGCCCCGACCTCTAGAACACAGCGCTCACAGCCTCTGAAAAAAGTTAGACTCAAACACAAAGAATTGTTCTCTTGATGAACAAAATGGAACCCTTAAAAATCGCCTTCTCCTCCGTCTCCAGGCTAGTGGGTTCAGCGGGTTACACGTACCTTGCGCCCGTCGTTCTGTTGCAGTCACCAAAACGGCAGGACAGGTTTCAGCACGTTAATTATCAACTCACACAACCTGGGCTCATGCGCTCTCTCTCTCTGGGTCCTCCCTGTGCCCCTCAGCTGAGTTCTTTCAAGCCAATACAAAACCGGAACCGTCATTTTAAACATTGAGAAGACTAAGAAATACACAGAAAACAACAACAAATCCCTCTAAATAATTAATGAAATATCAGCAAGGCACTACCTAAATTAAACCCAAAATAAACAAATGCAAATGAAAATGATTATCTACCCATCCATCCATCCATCCATCCATCTTCCACCACTTATCCGGGACCGGGTCACAGGGGCAGCAGTCTCAGCAGAGATGCCCAGACTTCCCTGTCCCCAGACACTTCCTCCAGCTCTTCCCGGAGGATCCCAAGGCGTTCCTCGGCCAGCCAAGAGACATAGTCTCTCCAGCGTGTCCCAGGTCTTCCCCGGGGTCTCCTCCCCAGGGAGGCGTCCAAGAGGCCTCCTCAAGAGGTGCCTGAGCTCACCTCAGCTGGCTCCTCTCGATGTGGAGGAGCAGCGGCTCTACTCCGAGCTCCTCCCTGGTGACTGAGCTCCTCACCCTATCTCGAAGGGAGCACCCAGCCACCCTACGGAGGAAGCTCATTTCTCCAAGACCTTGTCCTTTCGGTCATAACCCAAAGCTCGACTGTCCATCTAAAAGTAGCACCTTTTGGCGTGTTTCCACCAACCCTACCCTACTCCACTCGACTCGGTTTGGCTGCGTTTCCACCAGCCTTGTTTGTCTGCATGGAAACTGTTCTCAGAGGGTGGGGAAATCAGACGGTAAACATTGCGCTGCTCAGTGGACATAAAGAAGCTAAACGAACGTATGCTCCTTTTTGTCACTTTTTGTCACTTTTCGTTGTCAGAAGAGAGTCATAAAATGTTACAAACAGCGAGAAATGATGTGAAGGAAAAGTGCCCAAGAATCTGGGAGGCTCTGCAGCGGAATCAAGCCGAATGCGAGGCGTTAAGAGCTGTGAGGAGACGACGGCTCCAGGTAAGTTACAAATCTGTAAGTGCAGTTATTAAGACAAGTTTGTGCTTTAAATTGTTTTATATGTGTTATTTTAACAATCATGTCACGATATTCGAAGAATCCTTCAAGCAGTACAGTCACTGTTAACATTAGCTTCAGTAATTAAAGCGCATTTCTGTTCTGTCCTGTTGTCAGCAGCTCAGAGGAATTTAAATGCTGCAGATCCACAGTTGAACATCCATTTCGTGCACACAACAAACCCAGGAAAACTAATAAGAATTTAACAATTAAAATAATAGCCCCTCTTCAATGACTAGCATTTCTGTTACCTTAGAGGGATCCAGGTTCTCAACACCGTTCCCTACAGCAACTCGTCATTGAAGGGGGCGTTGATCAGTTGACCTCTTTTTTAAACCTGTAAACACTGTTAAATTGTCTGATACCAAAGTGAAACGACGCCAAAGTGTCGAGTAATGCGGTTCATGTCTTTGCCCGCAAGCCCTGAAAAATGTTCTGACTGGCTCTGAAGCAGTGGCGATTGCTCTAAGACTGCAAGGGAAGCTCAACTTCCCCTAAAATGTCAAAAAAATAAGTGGTCCAATATTTACTGTTGTGTGAACATTTCATTGACTAAATATGCGCTACAACACGTTCATCTTTTATTCAGAATCGGCTACTTATCTCAAGTAACTGACTCGGCTTTTTTCTCACTCCTCCTCGCAGCGGCACGGTGCTTTAAACAGCCGGACGCTGAGCGTCCATGCGGAAGCCAGAGTGGGTTGTTCTGCTGCAGTGAAACTGGACGCTCATTGGATAACATGCTGGGCTGGTCCCGCCCATGGACGCTCAGCGTCTCTGGGGGTCTATGGGGCAGTGGGCTGGCCTGGACGCTGAGCTTCTGCATGGTGATTGGATGATCTGTGTGAAGCTTGATTGACAGCGAAATGAGCAAATCAGCGATCTTGAAGTAAAAAAAATGCACCAAAGTGCTTCTGAAGTTTTTCATTCTGCTGTTCTGAGTTGATTCGGAGGCTTTGCAGATCCCTGGAGACTTTGTGTTTGTGAAAAACGACTAGCGTTGTGTTTGGAGACTCGTTTCGGTCACTCTGTGGTTTCTGTCCTCGACTAGCGGCTGCGGAGCTTCTCCCCTTCTCTCACACAGCTCCAGCCTCCAGCAGCTCCAGCTGCTCGCCAGCTGCACACAACGGCAGACAATGTGAATGTTGTGGACCGGATTTTGGTGAAGCCATTTGATAGTCTTCCTTACGAAGAGAAAATTGGTGTTAAACTGCATAACAGATCAACTCCTAAGACTGAGCTGGTGCCGAAAGGTGGGAAAAAGTAACAGGTCCTTTCAGCTGTCCTGGTCTGACAAGGTGAGCTGCTGACTGAAGTGCTGTCACCAATAAAATGTCCTGCTGGCCATGCCTCTGGATGAAACTATCTCAGGGATGTGTTGTCTGGTCACAAGTGGGCTTTGAGGATCTGTCGAACTTTGACAGGGCGTACAAAAGGCATGAAAGCTAATAGAATTTACATACAAAAAACAGATTACACATATTACAGTGTATGCTGAAAATGAGCTTCCCCTCTTTGGAAGACCAGCAGCCGCCACTGCTCTGAAGGCTCTGTTTCACTGAAGTTTTTTCAAAGCGGGGGCCGTTGTGACGTAGATGTGATCCGGGCTTCCCTAAATGGTCATGCTCAGACTCGGCCCAGGCTTCTCTGTGCCTGGTGTGGTGTGTTGGTGTTAGATCCAGAGAACATGGCTCCCTGAAAATGTTTATTTGGATGTCCTGGAAAGGCAGTTTTCAGAGGAAGGAGGAAAAGCAAGGAAGCAGCGCAGTAAAAGACAGATCTAAGAAGCTTTCAGTGCTGGTTATTCTGTATAGGCCCTGTAGGGGGGGCTAGAAGTTAAATACGAATGAGCAAAACCAGCCTATCAACGTTCCCTTTAAGCTATAAACAGGCTGGGACAAACAGAAAAGGGAACTATTGCTATTTTAAAAGAATGAGAAACATTAACCATTGGGGGACTGTTCATGTCTTGTATGGTGACGTGTTAAGGTGTTAAGGAGATTATAAATTTTAATTTTATTATTTTAGATAATATTTGTGGAAGTTAGTTGTATTATTAATAGTACCAGTAGTAGTCCTCAGGTCCACAGAAATGAACACCCTCTCAGTCCCACGAACTAAACTCCGGACAATGGGGGACCGAGCTTTCCAGACAGCTGCTCCGAAACTATGGAACAATCTTCCCGTATATCTCAGAGCCCCACAAACCTTGGACTCTTTTAAGAAAGGGCTAAAGACTTTCCTGTTTCCATTCTAATCTTTGCTGTGTTGTTTTTGATCTATTGATAGTTCTTAACATCTATTTTTTTTTTTTATTGTTGCACTTTGAGATATTCAAATGTAAAGTGCATTACAAATTAAAGGTATTATTATTATTATTAGTCATGATAACTCATTCCGATATCCATTAAGAAGTCCAAGTGACAGCTTTATTTTTATGTAATCTCATTGCACACACTCTGTATTCTGTCCAAGGTTCTGTCCTATCAGGAGCAGCTGGATGCAGGCCTGTCGTCTGGACCCACATCTGAGCTGCAGTGGAGGATGAAATGGTTCCAGCTTCTCAGCTGAGCGGTGGAGGAATGTACCTGGGTCAGCAGCGCCGGAGCCCACAGGTGTAGTGACAGAATATGTAGAGGCAGGAAATGAGGTCCAGGATGTTCTGATGCTCCATCTGATCAGTCACTATTAAGGTCAGCTGAGTTTTGAACAGATTGTTACTGTAATCAGTTAAACCAGTGTTGATCAATTGTAAAGATGCAAAAACTGTTTTATACTGCAACAATAAAGTATGTTGAAAATAATGATTGCTGATTTAAGTTCATTCAATATTGCCCTTTGTATTTTTTCAACCTGCCAATAAATACATTTGTTGTGCTTCTGCAGATCTGTTGTTTCCATACATGATCCAAAATGTTTTATGGTACAGTTTTGTCATATTGTTTACAACAGCAGAGAGTAAACCGAGCTCAAATAAAAACTTTATTGACAGTTAATATCAATTACAACTCCACAACAAAAACAAATCTGTAGTTATTAATGGGTTCTCTTGGTTCCCGGCCTCCTCCGTGTTGAGCAGGTCCTGTCAGAACCCAGAACAGCCTGATTGAAAGCAGCATGGTGTCACTCTCTTCCCTCCTGCTCCCCGGATTCACCAGCATCACTGAGGAGCCATCCAGATGTTCAACGTCGCTGAGGAGCAGTCCAGATGTTTGTCCTCATGGATCTGGTTCAGCCTCTGCTGCTCCAGATCCTCAGAAAGGATTTCTAGCAGGACAGCAGACGTCTGGCTGGAACAGGGTCCTGGTTCTCTGGCCTAAACAGAGTGATGGGAACTGATATTAAATGTTGTTCAATCCCTCATCATCTTCTAGTTTGGATGGTTTTGTGTAACTACTTAAAATTTACAAATAAAGTTTACAAATCCCGTTACTGCATTCAAACCGGTGATTGACTTAAAAAATATATATATATAAATATGCAGATAGATTCAGATGAGCCTTCACATTTTGATTGAGGCATTTGTCTTTGATATCAGTGTTTGTTATGGAATAACAACTGAATTTCCCCCCTGTGCAATTTAGAAAGTATATGTCCATGTATTTATAAAGCTGTATGAAGAAACAGTGGTAAGGAAACCTACGATGCAGAGCAGCTGGTGGAGGAGACGGTCCCTGTGCAGGTGGAGAAGGTGGTGCTGGTGTTGATGCTCTGGCCGGCTCAGAGGCTGGAGCTGCTGTCATGGCAGGAGAGTCTGGGAGTTCAGACGGGGAGACCAAACCCTCCTCACTGAATGAAATAGAATACACACACATTCAAAGAACAATAACGTCAAGTCATTGTGGTTCAAACTCAGCCCTAACATGTTTTATACATTTCAAAAATCCAACTTACTCCTTAGGAGGGACTTTAAAACATGTCTGATGACTCTTGTTGAGCAATGCTGTCAAAAAGCTCTATAAAAAACAAACAACTTGTGAGTTTACAGTCGATGCAAGGGCTTTAATATTGACTATCTCAAGTCCTTTTTTTCATAATACTGAGGGCAAAAACATTTCATTTCACTATGTGAAGAAAAAGAATTAGATACAGGATCTTTATGCATATGCTTAAATTAAAAGTGCCTCAGAAGCTGAAACTTTGTCCGGTGGTTTTATTAAATATCATAACATTTACTATCAGCAGCATTTACTGCTGGCTTACTGAGTGTGATTACGTGACTCCGAGAACGACGACTGTAAACTCCTGAGAGTAGCAGTGTCTACACACATTCTTACACAAACTCTCAATCCAGCTAACACATTTTTCTGCCTTATAACAAACTCTGTTCACCAAAATCTCACCATCATCCTCCATCAGTAACTCCAGCAGCTCCGTGGTCAAGCCGCGGCCGCATCCGCATCCCTTCCAGTGTTTCCTAGTTGGTGGCCATCTCCATGTCTTTTCGGACCCGCTCTTTGAGTTCTGGTCCTTATTTTAGTTTTTCTAGGCACTGGGTTGCGGTCCGGGGGGATCCATGGTCCCATCATCGACTCGGGCAGGTCTTGAAAAACTTTGTCAAGCTCCCGCTCGATCTTTTCATCCCCCTATTAATCAAATGAGCTTCTGAACCTCCCCAACAGACCACGGAGTTACAGTTTGCTTTGCTGGCATTGTTTTCATTGCAATGATTTTGTTCATTTACCGTCCGTTGTTCTTCTCTTTCTCCCTTAGCGTCCGTATCAGCGCTCTTTAAACATGGCGGGGTTTTGGGTTTCGCTCAAGCCACAACTAAAAATCCCTGACCAATCAGCGACCAGTATGTGTTTGACGTCACTTTTCCAGCTCGACTCAGCCCGACTCATCCCGCCGGCCGAGTAGGACCGAAAAATCTACCTGGGTAGCGCTAAAGCAGGCTGTTGGAAACTCCCAGATGCGTGAGTCAAGTCGAGTGGAGTAGGTGAGGTGGAAACATGCCATATATCTGCCTCGGAAACGGATTCATCATCTGAAGCAGAGTCAGTGAATCTGTGGTCTCCTCCAGGCTTTCTCAGCAGGAGCTTCCTCTGCTGACGCCACAGGCCTCTGTTAGCAGGAGCGCTAACTCAGCATGCAGCTAGCTAATTATTGATACAAAAGCTGGAAATAAATGATTTTTTTGACACAATTTATTTGAACAAACCGATTGGAGGGGGTTAAAAATACCACAGCTTTTCATAAGTAGCTATACCTTGTTTGCGTTCTTTTTTTGGTTTCATCAGCACTTTACGGAATTCCCATTTCAATGTGTGTTCAGTGGTCAGTTGGTAAAAATAGCAAATCATCCATCAACTCCATTCATTCAGACCCGGAATATTTGGCATTTTAAAAAAGTAAGTGTTTTTCAAAAAGTGCGGTTACTTACAAAAAACATTCTTAAAAAAAAAACAAACAAAAAAAAAAACTTAATCAGTGTACAAGCTTTAGAATTTACCTGTGTGCATTTATCCCTCCACAGCTGTAGAAAACCATTTGAACATGCTCAGCCTTCTTCTTTAGTTTAATGGCGGGTGGCACAAATTCAAACCAGCCAATCGCAAAAAAAAATGTTAGGCACCATGTGTATCAGAAACGTGTATGAAGGTGCAATGCAGGACCAGACACTAGGAGGCGCTCTTCTATACAGCGGGATACACTGAAAATCATCTCAGGTGATTCATGAGGACTTTATGTTATTTAGACACAAACAAATGCAAATGACTCTGAACTATGAGGACCTCGGCATCGTCCTGGAATGAGGTCAGGTCAAATGTTACCTGAGCCCAGAGCTTCTTAATTATTTTCTGTTTTATCCTCCGAGGAACAAGATAACATTTCGCCACCCACCTCTCTCCACCGCGATCAGCGTATCATTTGTCTATAAAACTGTTGGAAGTACCCCCCTGCATAACATTATATCCTGACAGAAGGAAGAAATATAGATCAACTTACAACGAAGAATAACTTGATGGGCATTGTTTTTTAGTCTGTAGCAGAAACAATTCAAAGTGGACTGTGCTCCTCTGCATTGTTTACCTCGTGGGGGTGGGGTGGTGGTGGTGGTGGGGGGAGGGGGGGGGGGTGCCGGGGGGTTGGCAATCTTGGTAAAGACTTTGTATTTTAAGTTATTATAAATCATATATGATGAATTGTAAAATTATGGTTCTTGCAGAATTCTTGCAAAAAAAAAAAAAAAAAACAATGTTTCCCTGTCCCCGGCTGGGGGCAGGAGGATGATTACAGAATGCTTTTGAATTCATTCTTGAATTTTGCGCATAATTTCATTAATCGTGATTAATCGCAGAAAAATTATACGATTAATTATGATAAATAAATTTAATGGTTGCCCAGCACTAATTAAATTTAACACTTTTTCTGTGTTTACATAATTCTCATGGACTAAAAGAGAAATTTACACTTTTGAAAGTGTTACATTTTAACTCCCTCATAGTGTTCTATTTTTAATAACCACAGTGTTATTTTATCACCAATAAAAGTTTATTTTTTTTACACCAAGTTTTGTTGTTTTGTAACACGAGGTGGGTAAATTTATTCGATTATCAGTGTAATTTTTTGACACTTCCAGTGTATTATTAACACAATTGTGTTAATCCATCCATTTTCTATACCGCTTGTCCTTCTCAGGGTCGCAGGTGGCTGGAGCAGATCCCAGCTGCTGCAGGCGAGGGCGGAGTCACCAGTCTGTGGGAGGGCTGACACAAAGCCTGTTTCACACTGACCAGACAACCTGTTTAAACACGCTAATAATCGGCTCCTCGTGGCAGTGTGAAAGGGTTTGATCAGCATTTAGACCCGGGTCTTTAAACTCTGCAATCGACCTGGGTCAGCTTTCTACCGGCTTTTAGTGGGAGGGACACATCCGGGAACTTACATGATGACGTCGACGCAGTGTGGCTACGTTAGCGCGCTAGTTGTTGTTTCTGGACACAGCGTGAGATTTCCTTCGTCAAGATGAGCCAGCATTGACTTTATAGCGAGACCAGAGAGCTTCTCCTGATCCGTGGGGAAGAGGAGATTTGTCTACAGGTAACGGGGACTGTGTTCCGCTGCATTGTTTACTTTCGCTGTGCTCCATCGTGCTGATGACGTCATCAACGTGGGACACCATCAGTGTGGGAAAACGCAGCAACGCGACTCGCCAGCAGGCGATTAGACCCAGGTCTGCAGGCGGTGGGAAAGGAGTCAATTGCCAATTGTTAGCTGGTTGACCTGCTAGTTTCAGAGGGAAAGGGGTAAAAGCGTCCTCTCTCATAACGTCCTGTCCTCTCTGTGTCCCATTGCAGCCTTTCCTTCTGTCACCTCTCTGATTCTCACTGTGAAGTGATCTCCTCAGCTCTGACATCTGACCCCTCCCATCTGAAACATCTGGACATGAGTTACAACATCCTGAAAGATTCATCAGTGAAGATTCTGTGGACTGGAGAGTCCAAACTGTAAGCTGGAGAGTATGTGGTCAGTTCACTGTCTGAAGGTAGAATCTGTTGGAGGAAGTCACTAAGAGGTAAGGTAAGGTACTTTATTGGTCATTATACAGTGAATGTACAACGAAATTTTGTTCTCTGCATTTAACCCATCCATCGATGCCACTGAAGCATTCCGTATGGAGCAGTGGGCAGCTGCGGGGAGCCATCTCCAGCTGTGGAGTCAGGTTAATGGTCAGAATCACCTGACTGGAGGATTGACCTATGGTGCATGTTATCGGGGGAAACCGGAGATCCCAGAGGAAACCCATCCAGACACAGGGAGGAACATGCAAACTCCACACAGAAAGGCCCGCACGGTCCGGGGATTGAACCTGGGACCTTCTTGCTGTGAGGCAAGAGCGCTAACCACTCAACCACCGTGCTGCCCTAAGAGGATTCCAGATGTTGAGACAACAGTGAGTGGACTGAGGTCTGTGATCAGCGTTTTGGTGAGAGCTCTTCTCCTCCTGTTGGCTTCAGCTGTTTGTACTTTACATTTCTAAACTCTTCCAGCGTGACCAGGGGAAAGCTGTGAAAGGAAGTGAAAATACCATTTGGAATTATCTAATAAGTATTCATGGACAAAATATACTTATCAGTCTGTGATTTACATATTTTTGGGGCCAGCTGTGAAGGCCTTGCAGGCCTTGATGGCCCACCGATGGTGTATACGCATGGTCAGGGTTGTTCCTATATTTGCACACGTTTGCAAGTTGATAAATGACATACTTTGCCTGAAAATGTGATCGATCTCATAACACACATGTCTGGGCATTTGCAGTGTTGATGAATGATCTATAAAGTTCCGGTCCAGAGTTACCAGCTGATCCAGAGGGTTTCTGTGGACCAGGTCTGGAGAAAGTCCGGGTCTCTCCATGAGAGGTCTGCAGCATCCATTCTCTGATGATGCCTCCTCCATGCTGCTCCACTGTGGGAGACCGTGAGGCCTGTGTCTGCTGGTGCATTCAGAGACCTTCCTGGTGGTCGAGCACTTGTCATGTTGGTGCAGTTATTTGCTGCAAAAGCATTTCCTCCATGAGTTAAAATGTCGAAATGTTGTGGGTTTGAAAGTCGCACGGACTGCGAGTGTGTGGGGCCTTCCCCGAATTGACTCACTCCCTTTCAGACCACAGCCGTCCCACATCCTGACGTCTCTAAGGCTTGAATCTCTGAATCTTACTTCTGCTTTAAAAGTTACTCATTTTCAAGTAAATGTAATATTTCTAGAAAACTACTGAAAGATTTACTTTTTTTCAATGAGTTTATTACTAATCACATTACATTGTGTGACTTGTACTTAAGGAGGTTCTCCTCTTGCACCTGCGCTAACTTTTTCCTGAAATACATTTCAATAAATTCTGTCTTGATTGATTAAATAAGAAATTGCACGTGAGCCGTTAAGCACACAAATAACAAGTAGCATGTTTTGATAATCAATGAGCCGATTAGCTCATTTAGCAAAGCAGCAGGTTTAAGTTAAGGCTCATATTTATTAAAGTAGCACGTTTTGCCAATTTGCATGTGGCATCACAGCCGATTACCTTATTTAGCTGAGAAGGTGGTGAGGGGAAAAAACATGGAACAGACTGAAATATTGTCTAAAGTAGTATCTTCAGCCAAAGTGCCTGCTCTAATCGGCACTAAATTATAGACTAGCTCCACATTAAATACAAACTAAATGTAACAATTAGATGTGAAATTCTTCATTCATGGTCACACGACGACGTCCATGTTGACACCATGGCCGCTTGTCCTCTTGGTGGCAGTCTGAGTCTCTGGGGAGACAGTTTCATGGTGTCACAAGGTGGTTTCATCTGATTTATTTCGTTCTCTATTGGTTTTTCAGGGTTTGAGGCGATGAATAGCCTTTCACGTCATATAAATTAGGCTACACTATTTTTAATTAAAGTTAATTAACTTGGTCTCAGACACTCAGCAAGCACTGTCTAGCCAGCTGATATTTTAGCTTATGTGGTTGACTTTTGATCCGAAGAGCTAAATGTGACAGAAAGATAGTCTGGGACCGTACCTCTGTTCCTGTCTCTGCATACGAGCACGAGTAAGACGGTGGACATCAGGTAGGGCACTCCCACCACCAGGTGACACAGGATCTGGGAGACAGACACTGAGCTGGAAGTCACGGGCTGAGCTGGATCAGCTGGTTCCACTGAAGCTATGAGAAAAAAATCCAGAGTTTTGTTCCCGGACATATCAAAATCCCAAATTGTGATTGATTCTAGAAAGGTGAAAAATTAGTAATTTATCACAGTATAAGTTACGTTGCTACTTACTGAAACCAAAACATAACTGGATACCCTCTTGTACTGTCCTCCCCCCACAGTGTCATCTATAAGTTGCTCCAGCAAACAGAAGTTGAATTGTACTGGACTTGAACGTTCTCTGGGAATCTCACCTTCAACTGCCAGCCAGCTGTCCATCGACTCGTCGCCCCCCGACACGCTGCACTTGTAGAGTCCCTCATCGGTTTTTGAAGCGCTGCGGAGGCTGACCTCGCCGGTGGAGCTGTTCCCGATGGAGCGGCCATCTTTGTAGAAGCTGAAGACGTGGCCGGAGGAGGAATTCTCAGCTGTACAGCGCAGAGCCACCGTGGCCCCTTCAGAGACCGGCTGGGTGGGGATCTCCAGGACCACGGTTCGATCTCGAGAGAAACCCAACAAGAACTCGCTTCACTCTGGGTTTTTAGTCACTTGGGTACAACAAGGCAACGTTTTTCATTAGCATTAGCTTGTACCTGTAGCAAACAGGAAGGAGAGCAACAGGCATTGACAGGCATTCTCAGACTGGTTTCAATTAAAACGTGAGCTTCATTATTTGATGTAAATGCGCGATTTTACCAGGTAACTAGTTATTTTTCTGTCAGTCAGTCAAGAAGTAATTTCACCGGAAGTAATCAAGTCCTAACATCTGATCATTTAATTCCAAAAATGATTGTCTGATTTTAAGAAGTGTTTCTTTTGCTTGTTGTGATGAGAATACTCCCCACTCGGAAATCAGGCATTCCCAGTTTCCAGTAGCATGAAAACGCTAATGTTCTTGATTTTATAGTAATATTTAACTTGTTTCTTAAAACTCTCCTCAACGTTTGACAGTTATTTTCCCCACTTGGGAACTGGAAAATTTCCCACATCCCAGTTTCTTCCGGGTTCACTGGTGACAGCGGTAGCTAATGCTAAAGCTAACATATTGTTTATTACTTTGCCAATGCTAACAATGGACTCAGTAAACTGTCCTCAGCAAGAAACTCTGCTGACGCTGAAGCCAACAGTGAGAGAAGGTGAATGGCGGGCCCAATAAGCACGACAGGAAAACAGCAGCTTAGCTAATGCTAATGCTCATGCTAACGCTGGCCTTCAGTACCTGTGATGGTGATGTTGACTCTGTTGCTGTGCCTGCCGTTCGGTAACTCGCACCAGTACTCGCCGCTGTCGGACGGGTACGAGTTTCCGATGACGCAGGTGGAGCCCGAGGAGGCGGAGCCCCAGCCGGCGGAGCAGGACTTGACTCCGCCTTCTGGCGTCCTCCGCCTCACCTTCCAGCCGGTGGAGTTGAGCTGGTCGGAGCAGCTGAGGGACACGGATTCATACCTGAAGAACTGAGACCTGTCCGGGCTCACCTGGAGGCAGGCCGCTGCAGGGGGCGGAGTCAGGAGGACTGGCGTCGATCACACCAAAGAGGAAGAGATGTCATGATGAAGAGGAGGAAGAAAGACAAGTGGTGGACAAAGGACTAAAACAGCAATTAAATGCAAAAAAAAAATGGATGGATGCAGAAATAAACTGGAGAAAGTGAGGAAACATGAAATAACACTGAAGCATCATCGACATGGAGTGAAGACTTGAGCTGCTCATCCAAGCAAAGACAAACTGAGCACATGGGAAGAGAAACGCGACAGCTCTTTTTAGATGCAACACTTCGGAGAACGTCTTTTATGGTTGTTCTGATATTCAGGAGTCCACTAGTGTCATCTCCAGCTGAAGGACTGACTGTGAATCGATGTCGGTTCTCAGTATGTCTGAGAATCGAGTCTAAAATGATGGTTTTGACTCTTTCAGAGCTCTTCTCAATCTACATCTCATATATAGATGGTCGGGTCTTTTCCAAGCTTCCTGCCACACAGTGATCATCACTTAAAACTCAACTCTTCTTCAAGAAAAAAACAGGATGCTGAGAAATGATGTGAATAAAATCTCAAAAGAGAAAAACTTATGTAAGAAAAAAGAATATATGAAGGAAGAAGGAGTAAATAATGAAAAGCAGAAAAGACAGAAAGATACAGATTTGTGGAGTGAAAATAAATCCTTTCAACATAAAATGAAGAGAAAGAAGTGAAGAAAAAAGAGCTTTAACTCACTCAGCATGAAGCAGGACGAAGCAAACTGCATCCTGAGCACTGAACACAGCGAGCACTTCACTTCCTATACACTCTGTGTGTGTATGTGTGTGTGTGGGGGGGGCACATAGGGTGTTACATCCGCCATCAGAACTGTAAAAACCACCGAGATGGTCGACATTTTATTTCATACAAACACACAAAAGTCAGCTAAAATAAATCATATCTTCTGCTCCATTTTCCCATAATGGATAAAAATTGACAAAAAAGGAGCACAAATCTGCTTTAAGCAACTGCAAAAACCTTCACCAGGCACATCTGATATGTTAACGTACATTCCCCTTTTCTCCTTTCACAGTTCACAACACCCAAAAACGCAAAAAGCAACAAAAGCATCTCCCCTGAAGATATTTCACGAGCTCCAAACCTGAACAACTGTAACAATTTAATGTATTTCTGAAGATAATGGAAATATGAAAGACATTTTCTTAACATCAACACCCCAGAAATGAAAATACTGATACAATATTTGGTCAGTTTTTTTGTTCAGATGGTGCATTTTGAAGGAAAAAAAAAACATTTATTGGATTAAAAAAAAAAAAAAAAAACACTTCTTCACCAGGAACATAGCTACCCTGAAAAATGCTTTGGATTAGGTCAAGTTTAAACAAAAGTTTAAAAAAAATTATCAACAACTGGAGAATCAAATCCAACCTCCCTGGATCAATGATGACGACTTCGTCATTCTTCTGAAGATAAGATAAGATAAGATGAGATAAGATAAGATAAAACCTGATTGATCCCACGATGGGGAAACTGCACTGTTACAGCAGCCCAAAAAAGAAGTATCACAAAACAAATATATTAAATATATAAACAAGTATAAAAAAGGAAAACAAGAAAACACAAAGTGCAAAAAAAAAATTGCAGGCAAACGCTGCACACATTTCACAGGCAACACTGTACACATCCCGAGCACGCACCACCGACAGACCACCTCACCCAGGAGGATGGGGCATCCGTCAATAGGTGGATGTGTGTGTGTTCAGACCAGAGGAGGCAAAAAGGCACATCAAAACACCACGCAATGAAATTTATACAGCAGCAGATGCTGGAGTAAACGACCTGTGGAAACACTCCTTCTTACGTCGAGGCTGCACCAGTCTGCTGCTGAAGGAGCTTTTCAACGAGTTCACAGTTTGATGCAGAGGGTGGGAAGAGTTCTCCATGATGGACAGTAGTTTGGCCAGAGCCCTCCTCTCTCCAGGGGGCAGCCACAGACTGAGCTGGATGTTTTAATCAGTCTGTTGAGTCTGTTCTTGTCTCGCTCAGTGCAACTCCCTCCCAGCACACCACTGCATAGAAGACGACCGACGACACCACAGTGTCATAGAAGGTCCTCGGCAGTGGTCTGCTCACGCCTCCTCAGCAGGTACAGACGACTCTGACCCTTCTTATATAGAGAGGCAGTGTTATCTGACCAGTCCAGCTTGTTGTTCAGGTGAACACCCAGGTACTTGTAAGTCCTCACTCTCTCGATGTCGAGTCCCTGGATGCTCACTGGTGGAGTGTTTGACGGCATCCTGCGGAAATCGATAACTGACTCCTTCGTCTTACTGACAAGACAAAGTCCCTGATGACCTTCCTGGACTCACAGTCGGTCCCCTCTGACACCATCCTGTGATGGCAGAGTCATCAGAGAACTTCTGGAGAGGACAGGTGTCTGTGGAGTAGTAGAAGTCTGATGTATAGAGGGTGAAGAGGAAAGGTGAGAGAACTGTACCCTGGGGGACTCCAGTGCTGCAGACCACCACATCAGACATACAGTCCTGTAGCCTCACATACTGGGGTCTGTCTGTGAGGTAGTCCATGGTCCATGCAGCTAGCTGGTCACTAACCCCCATCTTCACCGTGTGACGCCAATGTGGGAAACAGAGCGTTTTCACGGGTGCGGGAGGGGCTGCCTCTCTGAGCAGCACAACAAAGAGGAAAGCTCAAACGCACAGGCACGACGGAAAAAAACCCTTTGGGGGTGTTTTTGGTGAGTACATAACTATATAACAAGGTTAAAACATACAAAAAGTGAATTTTGCATGATACAGCCCCTTTAATGTTTCGAGTGCACTGCTCTCTGTGTTCTCCATTAAGTTTAGAGTGTTTTGCTATCTGCAGCATATGTGTGTGGTTTCATTGGTGCCGATGGGACTTCAGTCCAGGTGAGAATTTCCAACAAGTTTTAAAAGAGTCCAGACTTATTCCTGATAAACGATGCCTAAACAGAGGTGATGGTTCTAGAGCAGATCTAGTAGATCTAGAGCTGGCGGCTGGCCATTATTCAGGTAGGTCAGCGAGAGGACCGTAGCGGTTATGCACTGTGAGCGTTGATGATTTCCAGTTCAAACTGGAATCTATGGATCGACCGCTCAACGACTGGTGGACGCCACACGACACACTGCTGAAAGAAGATGACCTGGGTGGAAGTGACTTGGACAAAGACTTGAACCCTGGGTTGCTGACTATCCAAGGTCTTATTGGAGCAGAACAACTCGGCACCGGATTGCTGCAACGTCTCTGTTTTGAAGGTTTGTCTTGAGGTAAGTTGCTAGAACTTGGACACTCTCCGGGAACTGCAGATGCTGCTTTTGGACTTGGCTGGCTCCTATTGCCAGGAACTGAAACACTGTTTTGCCTCTGGAGGCCTGCTTTCCCAGACCTTCTTTTTGGAGAATTACTGGAGATCAGGGAAGAACTCTCAGCTGAAGCTTCTGGTTGCTGGTTGATGAGTTGTTCTCCCTCTGGACATGATGTTCTGGAGGCATGTTCTGGGGACGCGTCGCCTGATGTTTGGGCTGTACAGTGAGCTGAAGGAGCTGGTGAGGTGGAATGTGTTGATTTTCTGTGTTGGCGTTGGGTTTTCACACTCAGAAGGGTCCATCTATCAGAGGAGCTACTTCCATTTGACTCCTGATTTCTCAACATTTTCTTTGATGCTGTGAAAATGAAGAAAAAATAAGCAGTTAGACGCTCAAACAGGAAATCCAGACTCAGACATGCTAATGCTAACATCTTCAACACAGAGCTCTGGAGAAATAAATGTTTGAAGCAGATAGCAAAGATCCACAGGATCGGTTGGAGAAAAGCTGGGGTACTTTTTGTTGGTTGTCATGGAACAGTGACTAAACTGAAGAACAGACACTGACATGTGCTGGACTTTTGATTGGTCCGTGCAAGTTCAGGATCTTCTATTTGAGCAGACAGTCGGCAGATCGTCTATCCCCCAAAAGCTCCAGACACTCACATTCACATAACCGTCGCGCTCACACAGTAAAGACAAAGAACGTTATAACGCTACACAATATGCAAGATATTCAGCTGAAATGATCAAGATAAAAGGTTTATAGATCTGCTGCTTAAACTCACCACTGAAAGAAAACTTTACCAAAGCAGAGATGCACAAAGCAACAAGCAAAAGACACACAGCAGGGTTTCACACACAAAGAACACAAACTCTGCTGCCAGTTTCCAAAACCTCCCCTGAAAGAAAAGACTGGCTTCAATGGACGAGAAAATCGACAGACATTTCACAGAGAAAATCAGACGGAGTCAGAATCTGAATCTCTTCCACCAAACCGAAGGTACTGACAAAAGGAAATAATCATACGCTGACCAGGACCACGTCAGAACATGAGTGGAAGTTTTAGGAGACACAAACACTCCGTGTTTTACTGTTAACAGAACTACTCAGTCATTGTGGCTAAAGGTGCTGTAGGCAGGATTCTGCATCTCCACCATCTTGCTTAGGGTTACCCATCTAAGATGGCGATTTGAAACCCAGCACAGCCAATCCTGTCCTGTTTTCTCCTGTTTTCTCCTGTTTTCTCTGACATCACCCCCTTACGCAAGTTAAGCCCTTCCCACAAGAACTTGCGACGAACGCCCCTCGACCAATCACGGTTAGAGCCTCATGGGCTCTTCTGATTGGTCAAAGATACCTGGAGCTGTTAAGATTCCTTTTCAGCTCAGAACAGAGACAGATGGAAACGCTGCGCCCTCGCGGTAGTGCAATTATGCTACACTCCTAAAGGATTATCAATGGATACTCTAACATTTAATCCAAAGAAAACACAGAAAAATTAGCATTGACTAGCAAAATCCTGCCTACAGCAGCTTTAACAGGACACGGTGAGGTCGAAGGTTAATTTCACACAAGCTCCATGTTCTTCGTGAGGCACATCTGGAAGCTGCAGCTTCCTCCAACCCCTCTGGAGACCAGTCAGAACAGTCAGTTGAACCTCTGACGGGACTCCACCAGGGGGCGTCCTCGTCAGATGAACCACTTCTGCAGAGGCAGAGGAGCAGCAGCTAGACTGGAGCAGCTCAACCTTCCTGGACTGAGGATCATAAAGAGCGATGTCTGCCACCCAGCAGAAAAACAAACGCTTCCTAGCTGTCTCAATCCACCGCCTCATTCTTTCAGCTTTTGTTCCGGTTGTGTTCATGGGTGCTCTGATTGTTCATTTGTGATTGAAGGAACAAAAAGTGACAGTTTTCTTCTACTCTGTCTTGTGAGTTTTTTTACGTGTATCATAAATACACTGGTAGTTTATGGATGTGGACTCACCAGATGGGCAACAGCACTTCCACAGCAGTATGCCGACCACGAAGAAGGTGAAACAGGTTACACTGGTGAAGAAGACAGTTTGTAGCACGATCCATGTGTTCGACCCCAGACAGACCTCTGAAACAGCAGATGTGTGTTGAAGCGCCACATCAAGAATCAAGTTTATTTTTCATTGGAAGTGTCAGACTTCATCTTAAGTTTGTGTGTTCATCTAATCAAATTATCAAATCATAAAACTTTCTGTATACCCGGTATGGAGATCTGTGCCTCTCTGGTGAGGTTGAACTGCGGCTCGTGAACTCTGCAGGTGATGCTGGAGCACAAAAACACACACACATGCAGCGTCAGCTGGTAAATTCAGAATGGGTAGTTTTAGAGATGACAGGCATCGTCATAACAGCCCAACTAGGTGGTGAAGTGCACTGTTCTCTGTGGGACTGAGTCTGAGAGTTTCCACAAAGACTCACTTTTCACCCGTTTATACAACAATGGAGTCAGAGCGTTTTCAAAACATCGCATTTTCAGCGTTCCTGAGCTCTGCTGGTTTGGAAACGAACACACTAAATGAAATGAAGGTTCTGTATGTTCTTTTCAAACCGTTGACCCGAAGTGAAGTGTGGGGCATCACCTGCTGGTGGTGCTCTGCAGGGTCAGTAACAGGTGTTTGCGAAGACATCCGGAGGAGTTCTGCTGAATTTTCGGTTCCCCGGCGGGGATTGGGCGGCCATGTTCGTCTAGGAAGGTCACGCTGGGCTCAGGCATCCAGCAGCCGGTGTCACATTTCACAGCAACACCACCGCCGTGGTCGGCCGGGACCAGAGAGAGCAGCACCTCCGAGGAAACCACTGCACACGAGCAAAATGACAAAATCCACCTGCTGAGACCATTCAGGGCCAATAAGACACTGTCTGAGATCAGAAAGAAAGCACAAAGGTCTACCAAAATAAAAACACAGCCATCCAAACCAAATATCAGAAGGTGGAACGCAGACGTCCCAGAATTTGATAGAAAAACATGGTTTGGACAGATATGAACTCAAAATGTTGTAAAAAAAAAATGATTGGGAACTTTATATTTCTGTTGAAAATATCACTAAAAGTCTCCAATGCTCAAATGTTCTTCTCTTACATAGAGCTTTCTACACTGGCACAGCAGACCCAAAACACCTGTACATTTCTGTCCCCTCTGGATGTATGTACCCTGTAAGGGTCATAAGTGAACCTAAAGGTAAACTATTTGTACCTTTTTGAGGGCCTGAAAGGTCTAAAGCATCAAATGGTCCATACATATGGATATAAACCATTTTTCTTTAATGTCAGGCTGCAATTTTAGGAGCTACTTCTCTTCTTCAAAGCACCATTACAAGTTTTTCATTGACAAACTGCTGGGGTACGAAAAAGTATCCACTGTTGGGGGTACACCAGAGGTACCTTTGAGGGTAACAACCCTCTGACAAGCCACTGAACCTCTAAAGATACTTTTTTTGTCTATGAGTTAACCTCACCCCCAGTAAAAGTTTTTCAACTGATTCAAACATTCACAAAAGTGAGCGTATTGAGCTTCATATGGATGGAAATCTACAGATGTGTAGAAAACTGCCATCCTGGACGTGACCCAAGGAGGATGGACCGACGGACCTACGACCAGATGGACGACGGCGACGACATCTGGCTTGCGGTTCTTCGTCAGCTGCTTGCAGTGGTACGTTCCGGCGTCGGAGGAACGTACGTCGGACAGCCTCAGTGACACCACGCCCATCTTCAGCTCCCTGTGCAGGAGGCTGGTCCGGTGCTCGTAGCTCTGGTTCTTCATCTCATGGTTCTCGCGGCCGTCCTGGTAGAGCAGGACCACGTACCGGTCCAGGTCCTCTCTGGACCACTCCACCCCGGGAAGGTCGCTCTCTGACACACTGAAGCGACAGGGCAGGAGCGTGACGTCGCCCGCAACCGCCACCACCGTCTGAGGGTCGCCACGCACAGAGGAAGCACACACTGGAAGAACCGACACACAACGGGTCAAGAACCGACTGGGAGCTCATGGTTATGGAAATCTTTGAAGGTGTAAAGGAGGATTTTGAACATTTTTCTGAATTTGACCGAAAGCCAGTGAGGTTTATTGGAGAGGAAGAGGTGGGTGTCATCAGCAGAGGAGGAGGAGGAGGGTAGGAATAAAAGAGGAGATGAGGAGGAAGAGGGATCAATCAGAAGGAGCAGAGGAGGAGGAGGAGGAAGAGAAACCTTCAGCAGGTTTTTTTTTTTTTTTTTTTTTTTTTTTACAGGATTTTGATTGGTTAGTATGGATACGGGAAAAAAATCGAGTCCCATTAATATTGGGATTTTTTTTTTCCTTTGGAATTAGCTCCACAGTGATATACTTAAACTACTTGTTTATGGCCGTGCTTTTTGTGTTGTTTTATTTTGCAGTTTTAAAAATACCACAATGTACTGAACTTTAAGAAGACATGAGGAAGAAATGGCTGGGTTTTAAAAGAATACTCCGAAGATTTTGGACCCACGCCCTATCCCTATCATTTACAAAGTGAGATAAGCTCATAAATACCTTTTTTGTGTCCGTTAGTCCAGTGCCTGGCTCCCAGCTGTTAGCATCGTAGTTAGCTTAGCTCAACTACGGCAGGTGAAGAGGAGACAGAGCCAGACTGAGAAAGTGGACAAAATACTCCTTCCAGTGGTCCAGGGGACGGCGTATTAGTATGCGAAGTAAATCTGAATGGTTATAAAACTTTTTAAAAGACGTGTTTTCTTTTCAATCCCTTAAAATCGCGTTTTGACACACACAGATCTGCACAAGCATAGTGCGCTGTGGAAGGATATACCAGGCCCACAGCGGCTGAGTCTATGCTCCGGTATATCCTTCCGCGGAGCAATGCGCATGCGCAGGTCTGTGTGGATCAAAACATTATTTTAAGGGATTGAAAAGAAAACACATCTTTTAAAAAGTTTTATAACTATTCGGATTTACTTCGCGTACTAATACGCCGTCCCCTGGACCACTGGAAGGAGTATTTTGTCCACTTTCTCAGTCTGGCTCTGTCTCCACTTCACCTGCAGTAGTTGAGCTAAGCTAACTACGATGCTAACAGCTGGGAGCCAGGCACTGGACTAACGGACACACAAAAAAGGTATTTATGAGCTTATCTCACTTGTAAATGATCGGGATAGGGCGTGGGTCCAAAATCTTCTGAGTATTCCTTTAAGAAAACTAAATTTTTTATGTTATTATTTCAGCTTTTTTCAGACGGTCAAAGCTTCTGAAAGGAAAATTCAAAGGTAAAAACATTTGACTCAGATGTGATGTGCATTTTTTGAGGAACTATGGTTCCTGATGAAAGTCTGCAGACATGATCATTTGAATTTTTCACATGGTTTGGTGAATAAAAAAAAAAAAAAAACACAAAAAATGTCTGAATCGAAACCCAAAAAATAAAACAAAAAAACAAATTGGGAAAGAAGCACATCTTTCCAGCCCGATCAGCTGGCCTGGCTCGATGCTTCTGGCTCCTCTGCCTCCGATAATAAAATAAAGTAGCAGTTTTTATCCACGCCTGAAACTTTAAACTTCATCTGAGTCAGTGACATTCTTGAAGGAGTCACCTGGTGAAAGTTCACCTCACCTGACCCTTGACGTGTGAGAGGACACTACGACTTTAAGAAAACATAAACGTCTGAGAATCTCTGAGATTTCCTCTGACTAAAACTAAACCTTGAGACCTGCCCCCTGCAGAGGAGAAACAAACCGATGAAAACCAGAGAATGAAGATGAAACGTGTTCTGACCTGTGTGAACCAGGAGACAAAAAGCCGAAAACGGACCGAAATTCATCACCAAGGTGACCAACCGAAGTGAGGCAGATCAAATTCTTCTTGAAGGAGCGGCAGCCCGCTGGGTGATCAGGGAGTAAGTCACCTGCAACACCTGAGGCGCGGTGCGTTCAGGATGCCTGGGAAAATTCCACTTCAGACAAACCTGTGAAGCAATAAACACAAAGCAAAGTGAAAAGTTACATTTGTTTTCTTTTTGCTCACACTGTGTCTCTTTTTAAAGGTGTTCTCACTTCAGCAGCCAGAATAGACAATAAGACCAGGTACCGTTTGTTAGACTGACTTTCTGTTCAACTGACATCATCTGATTCCATAAAACCAGTCCCTCTCTCGTTTTTTCGTTCTCAGGCAAATATTAAAAAAATAAGAATTCAACTGGATTTTCCACTCAATAAGTCCTTGAGAACAGGTGGGCGGGGCTTAACACTTCTCGATTCCGATTGGCTCATGTTTGCACCGTCCTCTTCAGAGTACAGCTCTAGGATAGCTGTCTGAATGCCGCTCCAGCCTCCTATCAGGACTGAGAATATCTCAGAATAACAAAGACACGCCAACACTGTGATTCACTGCTCTTTGGTACTGGTTGTTAGATGCTAAACCGCATTTTGTTGACACACTTTCACCATGTAAATATCATTAAACCAGAAAAAAAAGCAGGCTTCAATACAAATTTCAAACTGAACTTCTTTTATTTATCGTTTGCATATGTTTAGTCGTGCAAACATTCAATAAATCAGCAGGCTGCAAAAAAACAGCATGTCTCCTCATGGTGGCTTCTGTCTGTCTTTTCTCTAACTCCTTCAAGCAGTAGGAGTTGAACATCTAACAGGAGTTACGGGGTTTTTCTGGAGTCAGTATGAAGAAAGAGAGTCTCTGATATGTCACCAACCAGGACATTTAAGCAGAGACAGCAGAGACAGGAAGCTACGGTGGTTGTTTGTTTGACATTGAGGAACAAGACCAGTCACACCTTGTCATTCAGTGTTTTTCCTTTTCTTTATTTTCATGACTACCTCATAGAAGGTCACTGAAGGCATCTGGAGGCCTTAAAGAGTCATTCACAGTCATCCATGCAGCCAGATTGGATCTTAAACACAGACTGCATGTATTTGTTCTTTGATGTCCAGTTGTGTACTTAAATCTATGTTTTTAGTTGAAGAAGGTGTGGACATCTTGGATTACACATGCCGAGCTATAAATTTAACGTCAGTGAGGTGTGGATGGACAGCAGATCCAGACACAATCCTGGACTGAATAAAGCCAGACTAAACTAGACACTAGATTTATTATGATGAGGACAACTTCAACTCATATTTTTCTTTTTTTTTTTAATGTTAAAGGTGGAAAAACAACATTTACAGTGGGGGAAACAATTCACAATGTTAAGTTAAACATTAATTGGACAGGGTAAGGTGCAGTGAGTCACACTCTTGCCTCACAGCAAGAATGTCCCTGGTTCAAATACCGACAAGCGCTCGGGCCCTCTTTGTGTGGAATTTGCATGTTCTCCCCCGTGTGTGTGTGTGTGTGTGTGTGTGTGTGTGTGTGGGGGGGGGGGGGGGGGGGGGGGGGGGGGGGTGCCCCTCCGGGTGCTCCAGCTTCCTCCCACGGTCCAGAAACACACATCAGGTTAACTGGTGACTCTGAATTGCCCCTCGGTGTGAACGTGAGAGTGAATGGCTGTTTGTCCCTTTGTGTTGGGCCTGAGACAGACTGGAGACCTGTCCAGGGTGGACCCCGCCCTCAACCTTTTGGAACTGGGGGTTTATGAGATTCAGATTATTTTTGGTCTTTGGTCAGATGAGGTCTCTGATTTTTTTCAACCAAAATCCTGGTAATCCAGGTGAACATGATTGTATGTGCAGCACGGTGGACTGCTGGCCGTCCTCTCCCCTGGTCCCTCAGCAGAACTCAGAACATCATGAAGGACAGATCACATCCCGGTTCTCAGCATGTTGATCTGTTGCCCTCTGAGAGGCTTTACAGATGGATTAAAGCAAAGACAAACAGACTGTAAAACCGCCTCTTTCCAAAAGCCATCACCATCCTAAACTCTCACATGAAACTACTCAACAACATAAAGCAGCTCTGTCTCCATCATATCCACTCAACCCACTGCAACTCAGTCACACCTGAAGCATAAAATACACTCTTTTTAGTTGCTCTTTAAAATTCTGTCACATCTTAAAAAAAAATCCATTGTGATTTATATTGTATATTTGTTACATTGTTATATTTGTTATATATTGTTATAAGTATGATGCTTCTCTAACAGAGGTTCAGTTTCAAATGTGTACTGAAGCCTGCTTTTGTACTTGGTTTTATGATATTAACATGTTGAAAACATGAAAATAATAGATGAATAATCTGCAGAACTCTGCTGTTCCTCCACTGATCTGATGATGAAGCCACAGTCCAGTGAGGGCCGGATCAAACAACCGCACGAGATGTTTTTATTTTTCATTAAATCCACATTTCTACTTATTATTTAAAGCACTGAGTCTATAAATTCAGTGATGAGGAGAGCAACACAGGGCGACCCCTGCTGGTGATTTTCTAAACTACTTTTATGAAGCGATGAGACGAAAAAAACTTCAGAATAGAGTTCACCAATTAGAACCAAAACGCTGCAAAGCAGAGTAACCTTCTGTGTAAAATTAATATAACTACTTGGAGATATTTACAGTCTTGACCGGAGGCTGAGCAGCAGTCAGACCTGGAGGAGAACGGGGAAGCCCCGTCCACCTGCCAAAACGTAAATACTGAGAAAACCTTTCGTTAGATTTTTACTCTGCGTGTGAAGGATAAATAAACGTGTGAATGAGAGAGGCTCCCTCCGTTCCCACGCCAAACCCCCTTTAGAATTAACACATTTTAAGCTTTTCAAAGAGTTTTCAGTCACTTTCTGGAGCCGGTCGTCTTTTTTTATTATTATTATTATCATTATTATTATTATTTCCAGATACTCGGGGCTCAGAATAAAGCTCTCAGTAATTCGGCTCAGTTCGCTTTGACTGGAATGAAGCTTGATGGACACAAAGGAGAAAGAAAGGAGGAGATAATTGGTATTTACCGTCAGCGTCAATCCAGCAGGAAGAGGGTGAGCCAGGGAGACTCCAGGAAGCGCTTGGAACCTGACGCTCCTCAACGTCACGCGGTGACGTCACACGTCAAAATCACTGCAAAACAAACTCTTCTGGCCTGACTCCAAATAAAAGTGTAATTTGAAAAAAAGACTTCTAACTTGACTTCAAATAAAAGTTTAATGGAAAAAATCAACATCTGGAGCGACTTAAAATAAACGTTTATTGAAGGAAAAAAAACAAACTCTGGCCTGATTTTCTAAATTCAAGCGACAGTTCACTGACTTCCGGATGACAACGATTCCACAACAGCCTCAACGAAAACTGCTGATGTCTGTAGTTTTCACTGATTTTACATCTTACACATGTTGTTATCAATAAAAGCTGCCAAGAAACTATGGGTCTTGCAGAATGAATCAGCATCGAAACATCTCTTTGTAATGCTTCTGTAACAATCATTTTTGATTTTTTTAAAATTTTGTGCATTTTTAAAAGAATACTTGAGTCACTTTTAAATTATGTCTTCTGTTTTTGATCATTTTTTCTTTCTTTTTTTGAACTAGCTTGTCCATTTTATGCTGGGTTTTTTTTTCTTGTTTTAAAACCATTTTGTATTTTTGGGTTGATTTTGTAAATATTGTTTGCCACTCTTATAATTTCACTTTAATTTTTAGTTACTTTCTGTTTATTTAAATCAATCTTTGACTGTTTTTTTCTTTATTTTTATCAGTTGTTCTCTTGTGTAAACTCTTATACACACTTTTTTTTTTTTTTTTTTACAAAGTTAAAGCTACAGTTTGTGTTTTTCATTTACCACTGATTGTTTGTTATGGTTTTATTGGCTGCAGTGACAGATACCGATTTACAGACATTACATAAAAATGTGTTTACCTGAAAAGTTATTTGTTTCCATTTTGTGTCCTAAATTTGTGTTTGTGCATATGCTTTTCATGTTTTACATTAGATTGCTTCAAATTCTCCAAGTTGGCTTTAAATATTTACTATTTGACGGAGCGCTGGGGTTCAGTTAATGCTCACCTGTTTTGGATGTTTATTGGCACTAACTTAATCGGCTGTAATGCTCATAAAAACACGGCCCCACTGACAATATTCTTCACCAGCAGCCACTGCGTTTCCCCCGTTTCCATGGAAACAGAGTCGGGGCATAATCTGAAAGCTTGGGAGCCGTTTTAAATAAGTTGTGTTTTCAGCGTTTCTGATCACCGCTGTCGTGTGAACGGACACAGAAAATGACACAAAGCTCTGCACCTTAACTTGAACTGCTGTCCCGTGAGTTTTGTTCTCCTCCAGAGCTGAGAGAAAAGCTTCCTCTTCACACCGTCTGAGCAGACTTTCTTTTATCTTTGATGTGATGAGTCACGTGAAGTGGGCATGGCTAAAGGCTTTGAGAAGCCTTTGTCTGCTCTGCCTTTTCACACCTGACTTTTGTCTCACTTGTGAGACAGAGCGAGCATTGCCCTGGAGTCTTCGCTGCAGGATGTGGCACAACTCTGACATTTGAGGTGTTGCAAACAGTCGCGCAAACAACAAGCAGAAGCTGACCTGGAAGCCCCGCTCGGCAGGAAGCCGTGGCATCCGTGGCTCTGGCGGTGGGCCGGCATGGAGCTGACCACGCTGTACGTTATCCTGGGTGAGTGACCGGAACGCCGTTCGCCGGTTCTACAGCTTCGGTTCTTCCAGAACCTGCAGACAGTCAGGAGAGTGTGGAGATAACGTCGGTCCGCTGGCGTCCGCCGTCCACCAGCACCATTTCCTCTGTTCACACAGCGGAGCTCAAAGCAAGATGAAGCGTTGTTATATTCTTTAGTTTGTGAGATATTGATCTTCACTCCTGTGGACCAAACTAAATGAGTCTGTGGTTGAATAATTAACATAAAGTGATTTGTGGGAAGATGCACCATGTTGAGCTTCATGTTTACTTTCATCTTTTCTATTAAAGTTTTTCTTAAAGTTCGCAGAAAACAAATTGAGTTATTTTAAAGCTAAAAAGTCAAACATATTTATTTTGAGGTAATGGTTTGAAGACTCCAGGGTGGATTTAAAGAGTCCACGGGGACCTGGACAAGACCGGGTCCGGTTCAGAGTCCAGATCTGCTGTGAGGGAGTCTGGATGTACGACTTCCTGCTGGAGTCTGCAGGTCGACTATGAAGAGTCTCAGTGTTGTTTTCAAACTCCAGATTGAGTTTAATAAGCCCAGCTGCTTTAAACAGTCCGAACTCCAGTTGATGATTCTGTTTGTGAGAATTTTCTGTCTCTTCCTGTCACCTTTGTCTTCTGCATCTACTGTATCTCCTTGAGTCCAATAATCTCCACCAAGAGTCAAACAATGCAACAACACAAATCATTTAAATAGACCAAACAACCATTAACCAGTCTCCCATGGGTTTGGACTGTGTCTGAGTTGATCACCAGGGCTTCCTATTCTCTGTCTACAGGTGGGTTCGAGCTGTTTCCTCTGGTTCTGGCAGTTTCTCTAAGGGTCCGGCCCAACAGGTCTCAGTTCTTCGTCCGTGACTCGATTCTTCTGGAGTGCGATCTGGAAGGAAACTCTTCAGACTGGAGAGTTAAGAAAAGAAGACATGGCTCGGTAGAAGTAGAAGACCATTGTACATCCTCTGTTCCAAACTGCTTTTTGGACACTCTCTACCCAGTGGACACTGGAGATTACTGGTGCGAGTCCGAGGCCGGAGAGATCAGCGACACTGTTAGCATCATTGTAACACGTGAGTTTGTTTCTACAATCTCTGCATAATCATGAACATGGTTTTCCTCACATTCTCTACTGAGCAACATAACAGCAGACCCTCACAGCTGACAAAAACACTGGTAAACACCATTTTCCTTGAGTTCACACTTCCAGGTGGATCTAAAGTCTAGAATAGAGCCCACAAAAGATAAGACCTCACTGATCGGACTAACATCAAATTCTTTTAAATTTGGAGGTGAAATAATTATATTTAGTGTATATTTACTGCTCTGACCTGTCTGAGTTAAACTCAGACCAAAAGACCAACAATTACACCTTGAACTCCAGAGTTTCAGTGACATTATGCCGTTGACACTGAACTTCAAGGTGTACTTGTTGGTGGATATCTTAGAGAGACGATGCAGAAGGTCCAGGCGATTCAGGTGTTCCTCATGATTAGGAGGACATTGCTGTTTGTTTTCCCCCACGTAGACATGTTGAACTTTGTCGAATCGGCTTTTCCGGGCATTTGGTAGTTGAATGGTCTAGGTTTATTTGCATTTGGGGGCGGGGCTTATCCCATCATCAGCTGTTCTGACTTCTCACATATATTTGAGTGTGTGTTTTGTGAGCAGGTGGCGCTGTGATCCTGGAGAGTCCTGCTCTTCCGGTGACGGAGGGGGAAACTGTGACGCTGATCTGCAGGAGTCGGGATCTTTCCTCTTCTTCCTCCACCTCGTCCGGATTCTCTTCACACTTCTACAAGAACAACCTCCTAATTGGAAGCAGCTCAACAGGAAACCTGAGCGTCCTCTGTGTTTCTTGGTCTGACGAAGGTCTCCACAAGTGTAACATCTCAGGGGTTGGAGAGTCCTCGCTCAGCCGGCTGACGGTCAGAGGTGAGAATCAGCCTGGAGAGGATCTGAATTCTTTTATTCTGTGTGTCTTAGAATCAAAGACGACCTTCTGTGGTCTCTGTCTTCCTGAAGCAGGGCGACCTGAGCCGACCACGGCCCTGCTCATGACTCGCACACTGTTTCCTGTGTTTGCTGTCTGCTTGGCGATCGTCACACTGCTGCTGCTCGGTCTTTCCATCAGATGCACAGGTCAGACCACAAGACAGTGTTCCGCATCTCCATCGAAAAGCACAAAAAAGAAAACTTCGACACACTTTGAGGTTCTCATTCACAGGAGCAACAGAGGTTTTTCTTTACTGCTGTGGCAACTTTCTGTCCTCATGCAGGGACATTAAGCCATATATCTCAAGACATAAAGCTTTATTTCTGCTCTATGTGCAAAACGAGGCAATGCCGAGATGAATTTCACTGATCTTGCACTTTGCCCCTGCTTGAGCCCAAAGCACTTTTCACTGTGAATGACATTCATCCAATTCACACACCAGAGGAGGCAGCTGCCAGGCAAGGCACTGAGTTCAGGGCCACTGAAATTTCCGGTCCTCGAGGTCTGGTGTCCTGCATGTTGTGTCAGATCAAATTTAATCAATAGAGCACGTTTCATACATGTAGCACAAAGTGGTTTACAGGTTGAAAACATAACAAGAGTAGAAATAAAAAGACATATACACAGAAACATCCTGCCCACACTACCGACCCCCATTACCCACATTCATCAATAGACGTTAAAATTAAGGACAGTCTTCACATTGTCCGGGCCCTGATGAACCAGAAGAGAAAGCTCCATCATCAGGGGCCATGCACACATCAAAAGGTTCCACAGTCCATGCCTACTGCGGGCCCCACCACAGCATATGTGTTCCATAGTGACAGAATGTGGTCCTACCACAGATCCGAGTTCTGACATGAGGAACCTTAGAAAGCCGGAGCCAGAGGACCAAGGGACCACCAGGGCTCATTGCGTAAAATCAAGTTCGATAAATAAGAGGGGTCAAGAAAGTGATAAAATGGATAGTAAAACTTTAAAATCAATCCTGAAATGTAGGGGGAGTTCATGAAGTGATCTTCTGGTGCTCGTCGGCACTCTGAATTCGGAATTCTGCTGAATTCTGGAGAAGCTGACGGCTGCTGATACTCTTCGTGGAAAGGCCAAAAATCAGGGCATTACAAACAGATGAAATGACAGGAAATTAAAGAATCCAAGCCTCCACTGTGGGAGTGAGTCTCCACTTGTTCCAAGAACATCGGCAGAATCTGACCACAGCAGCAGTGAGTCACTAGCTCCACCCAGCGTGTCCAGGTGGCTCGTACCCAAACATCCTTTCCCTTCACACAAACATCATCTGAATGGTTGATTATAAAGAGCAGGCATCCAGCTGTTGAGTCACAAAGAAAACTCTGTGTTGCAGGTGAAGATCAAGAAGCTCTTTTCTACACCACCGTCATCTACACTCAGCGCAGCTCGGACACCTGCAGGTGAAAAAACACATTGTCCAATGGTACAACACTTCCTGTCATAAACAAAGGAAACTATGTTGATCTGTCTGAGCCTGCAGTCACAGCAGAAGGTAGAAAGACCTGGAACTCCCTCAGAGTTCTGTTTTCTGTTTCCATCTTTGTTCCTGACAATGCAATCATGGTTTCTCCTCAGATGTAGACTCCGGACCGACTTTGTGCTCCCCCCTGAACCTGAAGAGTGTCTGACACAGCACACACACATCACAGGGATGTTTGGCCTGAAGCAGGAGAAAGAAGAATTGAACGTTGTTTCCCGGAGGAGGTGTTGACATGACTGACGTCAATCATCAGCTCAGACTCACTTTGTGTCTTTTTGGGCCTGTTTACACTACAACACAGTGAAAATGCTAAACTTAAAACGGGGGAAAGTAAAAACTTGTGAAAATGCTCAGACTCTCCTGCTGTTCATGTTTAGTGGGTATTATTCTCTGCAGCATGAGTGTGGATTCATGACAAGAACAACCAACAGCACCACCTGGTGGACCAACATGAAAACTACATGGTTTTACTCATTTCAGTAAACTCTGTTCAGTCAAATCCAGTATTTAACAACCGTCTGTCAGTTCACAATAAATCATTTCACCTAAATCACCATTTCAGCGTTTACATAACAAAATTCTCAATGTGCAGAGTTCCTCACACTCCATTACCGCTGCTCACCAGCTGAGAAATATATTTAACCAGTAACCAGCCTAATTCACAATTAGACACAGGTATTGTCTCAACATATTCAGTTTTAATTCCGCAACACCTGAATCAGGGACAGAAACACCCAGTCTGAGGAAGCCTTGCAGTGCTCACCAGAGCTCACCTGGGTGGGTAGACACTCCCTATTGTGGCAGGAGTTAAGAACTGCACCTTTCATGGCGCTAAGACAGCACATTGCAAAAACGCATAAAATGTGGCCAATTTCACACATAAACACATAAAATAACCTTACAGTTGTGACCATACATTTTAAAGCATCACACAGCATGAAATTATCATACCTGGAGTGTTTTTAACATGCTTCAGTTACCTGACCAGGAAAACACATCTTTTAAAATGTTTTATAACCATTCGGATTTACTTCACGTGCTAATACGCCATCCCCTGGACCACTGGAAGGAGTATTTTGTCCACTTTCGTCAGTCCGGCTCTGTTTCCTCTTCACCTCCCGCAGTTGAGCTAAGCTAACTACGATGCTAACAGCTGGGAGCCCGCGGCTGGACGAACGGACACAAAGGTATTTCTGAGCTTATCTCACTGTGTAAATGATCGGGACAGGGCGTGGGTCCAAAATCTTTGGAGTATTCCTTCAAGCATGCACACATTAGAAATTTCCACCACATAGTCCATCTACTGAACATGAGCAGTAGAAGCATCAAGCTCAAGCTTTTTCAAAAAGTCCCAGCTCAGAAGTCATTTACCCCATTCCCATAGTGACAGAGTCGGGCTGTTTTCATAAACCTCATCAGCCTGAGCACCGATGTCTCAACAGCACCCCAAAACACAAAAATACCGACTGATGCAAATTAAGCCCAAAACAGGACACATTTTACCTTCTTATTTAGATTTAATGTTTCCACAGTGAAAATAATTTCTTGTGAAATTTAAATGAAAAAAAAAATTCTATCATATTTGTAAAATTTGAAAATGTAGTTTTTTTCAGTCGGAGTCAGTGAATGGGTCGGCTACAGCCGGTTCTGGTGTTGTATTTTGAGCTGCTCACCTCTTCAGCAGTAGCGGCATGAGTTCGCCATGCTGGCTGGAATGTCACCTCATTGGGGGGGAAGGAGCCTGAGCTTGTGAGGGAGGTTGAGAGGTACTGGCTAGATATAGTCGGACTCACCTCCACACACAGCCTGGGCTCTGGAACCCAATCTCTCGAGAAGGGCTGGACTCTCCACTTCTCTGGAGTTGCCCGCAGTGAGAGGCGGCATATAGCCCCACAGCTCAGCCACCATGTGTTGGAGTTCTCCCCAGTGAACGAGAGGGTCGTGTCCCTGCGCCTTTGGGTCGGGGACAGGTGCCTCTCTGTTGTCTCAGCTTACGGGCCAAACAGCAGTGCAGAGTACCCGGCCTTCTTGGAGTCCCTGGGAGAGGTGCTAGACAGTGCTCCGACTAAGTACTCCATTGTTCTACTGGGGGACTTCAATGCCCACGTGGGCAGCAACAGTGAGACCTGGAGGGGGGTGACTGGGACGCACGGCCTCCCTGATCTGAACCCAAGTGGCGTTCTGTTATTGGACTTCTGTGCTAGTCACAGTTTGTCCATAACAAACACCATGTTCGAGCACAGGAGTGTCCATAAGTGTACTTGGCACCAGGACACCCTAGGTCGGAGGTCGATGATCGACTCGGTTGTCGTGTCATCTGACCTCCGGCCGCATGTTTTGGACACTCAGGTGAAGAAAGGAGCAGAGCTGTCGACCGATCACCACCTGGTGGTGAGTTGGATTCGCTGGCAGAGGAGGAAACCGGACAGACTTGGCATGACCCAAATGTATTGTGAGGGTCTGCTGGGATGTCTGGTGGAACCCTCTGTCAGCATGGTTTTCAACTCCCACCTCCGGGAGAGCTTCTCTCATGTCCCGAGGGAGGTTGGGACATTGAGTCTGAGTGGACCATGTTCTCCACCTCCATTGTCGAAGCAGCTGCCGGGAGCTGTGGTCGTAAGGTCTCCGGTGCCTGTCGTGGCGGCAACCCCCAAACCCGGTGGTGGACACCGGAAGTAAGGGCTGCCGTCAAGCTGAAGGAGGAGTCCTATCGAGCCTTGTTGGCGCATGGGACTCCAGAAGCAGCTGACAGGTACCAGCAGGCCAAGTGAACTGCAGTCTGAGTGATTGTGGAGGCAAAAACTCAGTGTGGCAGCACGAGTGTTGGGATAAACGGAACACAAACCAAAAGACAACGCCACCTGGGGACTTGCACCCCAGGATCTCAAATGTTAAATAAAATTTAAAAAAAAACAAGGACCCGCAGGTTCGAAGGATTCACGGGGACGGGAGACGTGAGTTCAAATTAAAACAACTTTATTAAATTCCAAATGATAAAAGCAGCAGACTAACTCAAAATAAATGGGGTTGAGGCCTGCCAAACAAAACCAAACTGGACAGGGCTGGGGCTTACCACGACAGCGGTAACAGAAAGGGGGAGGATCCAAAAACACACAGCACCCGTGACACAGCAAACAAAAAAAGTGAAAAATGGACCACCACCAGGGAACCGCTGCCGCTCCGGGGCCCCCAGCACCTGCCAAAAGAAAAGAAAGCAATAATTAAACTCATGCAATGCTGGCAGCCCTCATACAAAACGACAAAGACAGAAATAATTATGAAATACTTAACGAAATAAAAAAACAGAAGTAAGGAGAGAACAGTAAGCACTAATCCCACAGAAGAAACAGAAAAAGCACAAAAAAATCAAAGGAAACAGTGCGTCTGCATCTTTAAAACAGAGCCCGGCACTTAAACATGCTCCTAAGCTCCTTGCAGTTGGACAACGCTGTTGGAAGAGCCCGGCCTATCCGTCAGGACACCGGGGTAGAAAAGTGCTCTACGGAGCAGGAGATGCGGTGATTAAGTGCCAAGCACATCCAGAACAGGGAGCCAAAACAGCAGTAAAGCCCGGGATCAACTGCAGCTGATGACTGCGCCACTGTAAAACAAATCATGAAATCACACCAAAATAATGACATTAATCTAAACAATAAATCACTGTTCCCTACTGAGGAGGGATTGACACACCTGGCAGTATGAAGGAGAGCACACACAGCCCAATACAGCAGCAGCGGCGGCTGCAGGAAACACACCGCGCCCACACAGACTCCAGGGCAGTCCAGCTCCCAGTCAATTCACACAGCTGTGAAGCGCAGGGCTGGGGTAAATACAATGCTGGGGCTGCTAAGTGGACTAAAGAGAAACGGAGCATGCGTACCTTTGTGGAACACCAAACACTGCCCTGCACAGACACGCTGTCAGGACAGCAGCCACATGTCTGTCAGTCCCATGAAGGAGGAAGAGGAAGAGGAAGGGCGGAGCAGGGATATCTATAGACGCCCAGTAATTAGAAACCACACTGCCTCTAGTGGAGGGGAGTGCAACTCCCCACCATGCCACATCAGGTCTGGGAGGAGTTCGAGGAGGCAATGGAGGAGGACTACCAGTCGGCTTCGAAGAAATTCTGGCAAACCGTCCGGCGCCTCAGGAGGGGAAAGCAAGTCTCCACTAACACTGTTTACAGTGGAGGTGGGGAGCTGCTGACCTCAACTGGGGATATTATAAGATGGTGGAAGGAATACTTCGAGGACCTCCTCAATCCCGTCGTCACGTCTTCCGTGGAGGAAGCAGAAGCCAAGGTCTCAGAGGCGGCCTCACCCATCTCCCAAGCTGAAGTCACCGAGGTGGTTGGTAAGCTCCTCAGTGGCAAGCCACCGGGGGTGGATCGATTTGCCCTGAGTACCTTAAGTCTTTGGATGTGCAGGGACTGTCTTGGTTGACACATCTGTGTAACATCGCGTGGAGGCCGGGGGTAGTGCCTCTGGATTGGCAGACAAGGGTTGTCGTCCCGCTGTTAAAAAAGGGGGACCGGAGAGTGTGCTCAAACTATCACACTCCTCAGCCTCCCTGGGAAAGTCAATGCTAGGGTATTGGAGAGGAGGGTTCGACCAATAGTCAAACTTCGTATCCAAGAGGAATAATGCGGTTTTCGTCTTGGTCGCAAAACACTGGACCAGCTCTATACCCTCCATAGGGTGCTGGAGAGTTGGTGGGAGTTCGCCCAACCAGTTCACATGTGATTTGTGGAATTGGAGAAGGCATTCGACCGTGTCCTTTGTGGTGTCTTGTGGGGAGTGCTTCGGCCCCTTGTTAAGGGCCATCCGGTCTCTGTATGAGCGGAAAATGAGTCTGGTCCGCATTGCCGGTAGTAAGTCAGACCTGTCCCCAGTACATGTTGGACTCCGGCAGAGCTGCCCTTTGTCACCGGTTCTGTTCAGAATCTTTATGGACAGAATTTCTAGGTGCAGCCAGGGGCCGGAGGGGGTCAGGTTTGGGGAACACAGAATTTCATCTTTGCTTTTTGCAGATGATGTTGTCCTGTTGGCTCCACCGAACCTGAACCTGCAGCATGCACTGGGGTGGTTCGCAGCCGAGTGTGAAGTGATAGGGATGAGGATCAGCACCTCCAAATCTGAGAAGGTGGCCTGCCCTCTCCAGGTCGGTGGAGAGACTCTGGCCCAAGTGGAAGAGTTTAAGTATCTTGGGGTCTTGTTCACGAGTGGTGGACGGATGGAGCGTGAGATTGACAGGCGGATTGGTGCAGCAGCCGCAGAGATGCGGTCATTGTATCGGTCCATTGTGGTGAAGAAGGAGCTGAGCCGAAAGGTGAAGCTCTCGATTTACCGGTCAATCTATGTTCCCACCTTCACCTATGGTCATGAGCTTTGGGTCATGCCCGAAAGGACAAGATCCCGGATACAAGCGGCCGAAATGAGCTTCCTCTGTAGGGTGGCTGGACGCTCCCTCAGAGATAGGGTGAGGAGCTCAGTCACCAGGGAGGAGCTTGGAGAAGAGCCGCTACTCCTCCACATCGACAGGAGCCAGCTGAGGTGGCTCGGGCACCTCTTTAGGATGCCTCCTGGACCCCCTCCCTGGGGAGGTTTTCCGGGCATGTCCCACCAGGGGAAGACCCTGGGGAAGACCGAGGACACGCTGAAGAGACTATGTCTCTCGGCTGGCCTGGGAATGCCTTGGGATCCTCCCGGAGGAGCTGGAGGAAGTGTCTGGGGACAGGGAAATCTGGGTATCTCTGCTGAGACTGCTGCCCCCGCGACCCGGCCCCGGATAAGCGGTAGAAGATGGATAGATGGATAGATGGATAGATGGATGGATGGATGGTGTCGAGGCCCGTGGTGGGCTCATCCAGGAACAGGACGGACGGGTCGATGATCAGCTCCATGCTGATGTTCGTCCTCTTCCTCTCACCTCCCGAGATCCCGCGAATCAGCTGAGTGCCCACCTGGACCGGCAAGAAGGTCATGGTTCATACTGGATTTTCTGGACTAGAAGCTGTCGTTTGTTGAAGTTGGTGCGCTGGTCCTGGAGTTTGACCACAGAAAGACGCTACAGGAGCTCACAGGTAGCTGAAAGGTATGTCTTTAAAATATGTTTTTCACTAGCATGTTAGCCACATATCAGCCAGTCGTCTGGGCAGCGAAGAGATTTCTCACAGCTTCTAAAATGCTTGAAAAACCTTCACGTCGAAGTGACCTATCACAACAATTCATGGAAAGTTAGTTTCACAAATTGAAGATTTGACCCGCTCACCTTGGAGTCGACCACCCGGCCCAGGCCCAGCTCGTGGATCAGCCGCTCCACCTTCTGCCTCTTCTCCTCCTCGCTGATGCTCGATGGGAGGCGCAGCGCCGCCGAGAAGGCAAAGTTCTCTTTCAATGTCAGAGTCCCCATATTTCTTGCCACTCTGATTATTTCACCTTGCTTTTCAGTTACTTTGTTTAATTCAATTAATCTTTGCCTGTTTTTTTCTTCAGTTGTCCTTTTATGTAAACTCCAAAACACTGAAAATCCTTTCTTGTTCTTTTCTTACAAAGTTAATGTTTGTGTTTTCTGTTTCATTTGCCTCCGATTGTTATGGTTTTACTGGCTGCAGTGATAGATAGACATTATGTAAAAATGTGTTATCCTGAAAAGGTATTTTTTTTCAATTTGTGTTCTGCCGGCTGGCCGGGGGGGACTTCATTCAGGAGACCAGCTGGGCTCACCAGCTGGCTGGACCCCGGTGATTAAGCGGGTTACACCAGAAACTGCAATGCTTGTCTGTGAAGAGGAGCAATCTTCCATCAAACTCACTTTGAGATGTGGCTTTGCTCACTATTGAACGCATTTCAACCTAGAACGTAACCACCTAGATCGCCAAAATGTATTTTGCTCGTTTAGAAAGTGGATTAATTTTTTTTTTCCACTTTTATATTGGAATGGAAACGATCGCAACATTTCCATTTCCATGATGTTCCTGTTCAGCAGTGTGGGTGCACATATCTTTAAAGTTGACTTTAGTGTGGACAGGGCAGTAATAGTAAAACTGGCTATTATCTGAAAATACGGTAATTTAATTGGTTGTGAAGCTCATTAAATATCCCACTGACAATATTCTTCACCAGCAGCCACTGCATTTCCCCCATTTCCATGGAAACAGACTCGAGGCATAATCTGAAGTTCCACTTAGAGAGCCGTTTTAAAAAAGTTGTATTTTCACTGTTTCTGATCACCGCTGCCATGTGACCACTGTGAATTTGACATATTAATATTATGCTTATTCACTGTTTTTATTTTTACCAATCAATGTAACATCTTGAAGCCCTCTGAGGCAACTGTTGTTGTGATACTGGGCTATACAAAAATAAATTGATTGATTGATTGATTGATGTGAACAGACACACAAAATAACACAAAAGCTCTGCACCTTAACTTGAACTGCTGTCCCGTGAGTTTTGCTCTCGTCCAGAGCTGAGAGAAAAAGCTTCTTGTTCAAACTCTCTGAGCAGACTTTCTTTTATCTTTGATGCGATTAGTCAGAAACGTGAAGTGGGCGTGGCTGAAGGCCTTCAGAAGCCTTTGTCTGCTCTGCCTTTTCACACCTGACTTTTGTCTCACTTGTGAGACAGAGCGAGCATTGCCCTGGAGTCTTCGCTGCAGGATGTGGCACAACTCTGACATTTGAGGTGTTGCAAACAGTCGCGCAAACAACAAGCAGAAGCTGACCTGGAAGCCCCGCTCGGCAGGAAGCCGTGGCATCCGTGGCTCTGGCAGTGGGCCGGCATGGAGCTGACCACGCTGTACGTTATCCTGGGTGAGTGACCGGAACGCCGTTCGACGGTTCTACAGCTTCGGTTCTTCCAGAACCTGCAGACAGTCAGGAGAGTGTGGAGATATCGTCAGTCCGCTGGCGTCCGCCGTCCACAGCGGTATTTCCTCTGTTCAGACAGTGAAGCTCGAAGCAAGATGAAGCGTTGTTATGTTCTTTAGTTTGTGAGATATTGATCTTCACTCCTGTGGACCAAACTAAATGAGTCTGTGGTTGAATAATTAACATAAAATGATTTGTGGGAAGATGCACCATGTTGAGCTTCATGTTTACTTTCATCTTTTCTATTAAAGTTTTTCTTAAAGTTCGCAGAAAACAAATTGAGTTATTTTAAAGCTAAAAAGTCAAACATATTTATTTTGAGGTAATGGTTTGAAGACTCCAGGGTGGATTTAAGGAGTCCACGGGGACCTGGACGAGACCGGGTCCGGTTCAGAGTCCAGATCTGCTGTGAGGGAGTCTGGATGTACGACTTCCTGCTGGAGTCTGCAGGTTGACTATGAAGAGTCTCAGTGTTGTTTTCAAACTCCAGATTGAGTTTAATAAGCCCAGCTGCTTTAAACAGTCCGGACTCCAGTTGATGATTCTGTTTGTGAGAATTTTCTGTCTCTTCCTGTCACCTTTGTCTTCTGCATCTACTGTATCTCCTTGAGTCCACTAATCTCCACCAAGAGTCAAACAATGCAACAACACAAATCATTTAAATAGACCAAATAACCATTAACCAGTCTCCCATGGGTTTGGACTGTGTCTGAGTTGATCACCAGGGCTTCCTATTCTCTGTCTACAGGTGGGTTCGAGCTGTTTCCTCTGGTTCTGGCAGTTTCTCTAAGGGTCCAGCCCAACAGGTCTCAGTTCTTTTTCCGTGACTCGATTCTTCTGGAGTGCGATTTGGAAGGAAACTCTTCAGACTGGAGAGTTAAGAAAAGAAGATATGACTCGGTAGAAGTAGAAGACCATTGTACATCCTCTGCTCCAAAATGCTTTTTGGACACTCTCTACCCAGTGGACACTGGAGATTACTGGTGCGAGTCCGAGGCCGGAGAGCTCAGCGACGCTGTTAGCATCATTGTAACACGTGAGTTTGTGTGACAGTCATTCATTTCGGCCTTTTCTCACGCACTTACACCACACATTGTATTTCCCTTGCAGGAAAAAAAAAATACCGGTAAATTTGTCTGGTGCGCCGCTGCTATGGAACTGGGAGGAGTCAAACATGTCTGCAAGCCTGTCACTTACCTGTCAATCAAAAAAGGAAAGGGGCGGGCTAAAATAGGTGGTTTCAACCATTTTTTGGGATTTTTTTTTTCCCAGCATGAGAAATACAATGTGTGGCATGAGTTCGTGACAAAAGACCGAAATGGGTGACTGTCACACTCAATGCGTGAGACTTGAGACCCTTGCGAGTTTGCATGGGGCCAGCTTGGCTATGGGCCGACTTGGTTTGGGGTCGACTTGACTGTATCCCCCATGAACATGGTTTTCCTCACGTTCTCTACTGAGCTACAGAACCAGAGATCACAAAGTGCTGCTCACTGTCTGTGGTGAGAAGACACTTTCTGGTCTCTGGAACACACCTTGTTACAAAGGATTCATGTTGGCTTTTTGCTTGATTGGAGACTTCTCTATTTTTATTTTGAGGAGAGTGGTTGAGACCACTGTAACGAGAGAGCAGACCCTCACAGCTGACAACAATACTGATAAACACCATTTTCCTTGAGTTCACACTTCCAGTTGGGTCTGAAGTCTAGAATAGAGCCTACAAAAGATAAGACCTCACTGATCGGACTAACATCAAATTCTTTTAAATTTGGAGGTGAAATTATTATATTTAGTGTATTTTTACTCCTGTGAACTGTAACAATTACCCCTTGAACACCAGAGTTTCAATGATTTTTATGCCGATGAAACTGGACTTTAAGGTGTACTTGTTGTTGAACTTCTTAGAACAGACGACACATAAGATCCAGGTGATTCAAGCGTTCCTCATGATTAGGATGACAACAATGTCAATGCTGTTTGTTTTCTCACACGTAAAAATGCTAAACTTTGTCGAATTGGCTTTTCTGGGCAGTTCGTAGTTGAATGCTATTAGTTCATTTGCATTTGGGGGCGGGGCTTAGCCCATCAACAACAGTTCTGACTTCTCACATATATTTGAGTGTGTGTTTTGTGAGCAGGTGGCGCTGTGATCCTGGAGAGTCCTGCTCTTCCGGTGACGGAGGGGGAAACTGTGACGCTGATCTGCAGGAGTCGGGATCTTTCCTCTTCTTCCTCCACCTCGTCCGGATTCTCTTCAAACTTCTACAAGAACGACCTCCTGATTGGAAGCACCTCGACAGGAAACCTGAGCGTCCTCAGTGTGTCTCGGTCTGATGAAGGACTCTACAAGTGTAACATCTCAGGGGTTGGAGAGTCCTCGCTCAGCCGACTGACGGTCAGAGGTGAGAATCAGCCTGGAGAGGATCTGAATTCTTTTATTCTGTGTGTCTTAGAATCAAAGACGACCTTCTGTGGTCTCTGTCTTCCTGAAGCAGGGCGACCTGAGCCGACCACGGGCCCGCTCATGACTCGCATACCATTTCCTGTGTTTGCTGTCTGCCTGGCGATCGTCACACTGCTGCTGCTCGGTCTTTCCATCAGATGCACAGGTCAGACCACAAGACAGTGTTCCGCATCTCCATCGTAAAGCACAAAAAAGAAAACTTCGACACACTTTGAGGTTCTCATTCACAGGAGCAACAGAGGCTTTTCTTTACTGCTGTGGCAACTTTCTGTCCTCATGCAGGGACATTTAGCCATATATCTCAAGACATAAAGCTTATTTCTGCTCTATGTGCAAAACGAGGCAATGCCGAGATGAATTTCACTGATCTTGCTCTTTGATTGAGCCCAAAGCACTTTTCACTGTGAATGACATTCATCCAATTCACACACCAGAGGAGGCAGCTGCCAGGCAAGGTGCTTAGTTCATCCACTGGGAGCAGTTTGGGGTTCAGGGTCTTGCTCAAGGACACTTCAACCTGTGAGCCTGCAATTTTTCGATTGTGAGACGACCCAATCTACCTCTAGATCGGGGACACTGCAATTTCTGGTCCTCGAGGTCCAGCATCCTGCATGTTGTGTCAGATCAAATTTATCAATAGAGCACGTTTCATACATGTAGCACAAAGTGGTTTACAGGTTGAAAACTTAACAAGAATAGAAATTAAAAGACACACACAGAGAAACATCCTGCCCACACTACTGACCCCCATTACCCACATTCATCAATAGATGTTAAAGTTAAAGACAGTCCTCACAATGGCCAGGCTCTGAAGAACCAGAAGAGACAGCTCCATCATCAGGGGCCATGCACACATCAAAAGGTTCCACAGTCCATGTCCACTGCGGGCCCCACCACAGCATATGTGTTCCATAGTGACAGAACGTGGTCCCACCACAGATCCGAGTTCTGACATGAGGAACCTTAGAAAGCCGGAGTCAGAAGACCAAGGGACCACCAGGGCTCATCGCGTAAAAGCAAGTTCGATAAAAAAGAGAGCCCAAGAAAGTGAAAAACTGATATTAGAAGCTTAAAATCAATCCTGAAATGTACGGGGAGTCGATGAAGTGATCTTCTGGTGGTCTTCGGCATTCTGAATTCAGAATTTTGCTGAATTCTGGAGAAGCTGACGGCTGCTGATACTCTTTGTGGGAAGACCAGAAATCAGGGCATTACAACAAACGAAATGACTGGAAATGAAAGAATCCAAGCCTCCATTGTGGCAGTGAGTCTCTCCACTTGTTCAAGAACATCGGCAGAATCTGAGCACAGCAGCAGTGAGTCACTCGCTCCAGGGGTGCCGCCAGCGAGTTTGGGCCCCATGAAAAGAAAAGAAAGTGCCACAGTCCCGGGCCCACGAAAAGCCCTGACTGGGCACCTATTAATGATGGGCCCCTGGAATCCTTCCCCTTTTCCCCCCCTTTTCGGCGCCCCTGACTAGCTCCACCCAGCGTGTCCAGGTGGCTCGTACCCAAACTTCATTTACCTTCACACAAACATCATCTGCATGGTTGATTATAAAGAGCAGGCATCCAGCTGTTGAGTCACGAAGAAAACTCTGTGTTGCAGGTGAAGATCAAGAAGCTCTTTTCTACACCACCGTCATCTACACTCAGCGCAGCTCGGACACCTGCAGGTGAAAAAACACATTGTCCAATGGTACAACACTTCCTGTCATAAACAAAGGAAACTGTGAGGATCTGTCTGAGCCTGCAGTCACAGTGGAGGGTTGAAAAACCCACAGCTCCCTCAGAGTTCTGTTTTCTATTTCCACCTTTGTTCCTGACAATGCAATCACGGTTTCTCCTCAGATGTAGACTCCGGACCGACTTTGTGCTCCCCCCTGAACCTGAAGAGTGTCTGACACAGCATACACACATCACAGGGATGTTTGGCCTGAAGCAGGAGAAAGAAGAGTTGAACGTCGTTTCCCGGAGGAGGTGTTGACATGACTGACATCGATCATCAGCTCAGTCTCACTTTGTGTCTCTTTGGGCCTGTTTACACTACAACACAGGGCTCGACATTATAAATGGCCCGGTGGCCCGGGAGCGCTTTTAAAACCGTCTGGGCCAGTAGATTGCGCAATGCGCTGGCCCGTTGGGCCAGTGAAAAATAATGCCTTGAAAATAAATAAATAAATCATTTCACATTAATTCCCAATGGTACTGTGACATAAACATAGCGTTACGTGATTCCAATCAAAGAAGAGGTATTATTCCTTCTGTGCGCAGCAAGCGCAGAAAGCAGCTGCTGTCGCACACAGCAGAGCCGACTCGCTCCCGTGGTACATGAACGCGCGTCACTCGCTCGCCTCGCAGTCATCGCAGGAGGAGAAGAAGAGCAGAAGACGACGACACAAGTTCCACCTTATAACGATTAAAAAAAAAAAAAAAAAAAAATGTTATTCCAGGGTTTCCGCCAGACCTTGTCAGTCCGGGTGCCCCGCCCACGCTAAATTCTGCAGCACCCGGACAACGGACAGGAAATAAATAAATAAATAACAGTGCCGCGCTCGTGGTTAATTAGCAGTTGAGCTATGAGTGAGCACCGTGCCGCGACCCCCGTCACACGCTCCCCCCTGGCCAAACTTATCCTGCAGGAAACACTAAACCCCCAGGTCCCAGCCAAGCGCCTGGCAAAAAAGCCAAAGAAAAGAAAGTCAGAGGAGGAGAGGAGGAGGAGAGAGAGGAAGTGTTGCATCGTGGCCGAAAGAACTCCATACAACATCTCCAAGTTTACTGACCACTTTACTTCAGTTGCACAGTCTGTTACAAACAGCTTCTTCTGATCATTCTATATTGTCTCTTTTATTATACAACACTCAAACTTGTGCACCCCCTAGTGGGCAAACTCCTAAATAACATGACAACTCTGAATAATTAGTATATTCAACCTCAGACACAAGCAACTTACAATTATTTAATATTTGAAACAACTATTCTCACTCAGTATACCACAGGGAGTATGAGGAGAAAAGAGTCAGAAGGTTTCAGCCTCAATGGCGAGACCGGTGGAACTGGCTCGGGTTCGACGAGACCACAAATAAGGTCTTTTGTGAACTCTGTCGATCAATGCCCAATTTAGCCGACAAGTAAGTTACAGAAAGGTTAACGTGCATGATCAGAAGTGTATGATAACACATTGTTCGGGTACTATGGGGAAAAAGGAGTCTCTCATATGATGGTGCAGATTTGTAAGCACACAACGTGTGGCGTTTGTGACGCAGTGATCTTTTAGATCGGCGCTTTCAGCATCTGAGCAGAACAGTTTGTTATCATACATTTCAGTCTCTATGTCAGCCTGTCCTGTCCTCTATAAGCTGCAGCAGAATGGATCAAGATTACCTGTGATATTAGAATATCATAGATGTATTTTATTTACATTTTCATAGTGACATTGACACTCAGCACTAACTATAAAAAGTATTGTTAAAAAACACGTTGATCCTCCACTTGAAACACCACTGTGTTTGCTGGGTGATGAAGGACAGATAGCTGACATATCAAAAGCAAAATTCTCTGTTATTACGGTTGGGATTTCAGTGGCTGCTGGAGTTATCCTCAGACACTGGAAAACTCCCAAAGCCCCGCAGTTGAAAGAATGGGTAAAAGTTTTTTTTTTTTCCCTTGTCCTGTTCGGCAGCTGGGGCGTGCAATATTGTATGATTGTAGCCTTTTACTATCCGAACAGATTTTAATGTTAGCGGCAGGACGAGACTGAGTCTCCTCCTGCTGCTGCCTTTATTTAAAGCTGGCATCCGACATGGCTGCCGGACAGGACCGGGACGGAAACGCTCAGAGAGCAGGAACAGAAAGAGAGAAAGATAAAGAGAGGGAGAACGGGGGGGGGGGGGGGGCACAACCTATGTACAAAGTCACAATACAAAACAGTGTTGTCGACGCACCACACGCAACTGAGAGCAATCCCAAACCCCCAATCTAGACAACACCAAAACAGAGCCGACAACCAACACAGAAAATTGCATGGAGTAATCAAGTAGTGTAAGGCACTACTTTTTTCAAAAGTCACTAGTAATGGGAAACTCTTTACTTTTTTGAGTAACGGACCCCAACTCTGGGAGTTCAGAACTGCACCTTCCATGGCGCTAAAACAGCACATTGCAAAAATGCATAAAATGTGGCCATAAACACATGAAATAACCTTACAGTATGACCATACATTTTAAAGCGTCACACAGCATAAACCGATCATCCCTGGAGTGCTTTTAAAATGCTTCAGTTACCTACATCTGAACTCATATTCTGTTTTCAATGAAAAAAACCCCATCGAATTCATCTTAAAGCAGGTTTGCTGTCTGAATTCTAGTTAAAAAGCAATAAACTTTTTTTTTCTATTTTCCTAATGTGTCTTTGAACCCAACTTTGACCCCCTGAACATGCTTGAAAACTCCCCAAATTTGGAATGCACATTATGAGCAGTGAGAAATTTAATAAAATAAAAGAATCAACCCCTTCACTGACAAGATGAGCTCTCTAGCGCCACCTCGATACACTTAAACTGCCACAAAGAAATGCTGTCAAGTGATCAAAGCAACACTCACTCGTTCCTCTCATCAAGATCAAAAATCAAATGCAACACTCCTGACCTAAATCTGCAATTTAACTTTCAAAACAAGATTTTCACTTCTATTTGGTCATCAAACAAAAACTCACAATCTATTCTAAACGCTTTATTATTCAGTTTATGCTCCAATATGTTCAGATCTAGAGCAGTTTTCTGCCCAGGAGGAATGTGCTTTTCCTGCTGACGCATATTCTCAGGTCATGTGACCCTTTTGACCATATATGGTCATGGACTGCACAATCATTCCTGAGGACAGCTGTCAATTTTCACCACTTCACCTGGATCTACTGACGTTCAAATTAAAAGCCCCAAACTCCTTAAAATTAAAAGGCACATTAAAAATTACAGTGAAGGGCACTTACAATTCAGCTGGACATCCTGACTTTCAAAATAAAAGAAAATCCAAAATTCCTTCAAAAGTGAGGTTCTTATTGAGTCAAAAAATGCAGTTCAAAGCTTGAAAAGGCCTTTTTTGGGGTTAGCCAGAGTTGGGGTTAGGGTACACTAACTTTCAAAATAAAAATCCCAAACTCTTTCAAAATAAAAGTCCTTGCTAAATAACAATGGTGTTTTAAACCTCCCAAATGGATATGCAGTAGGGGGTCAGTTGCCTTTCAAAATAATAGCCAAAAAATTCCTTCAAAATAAAGGTCCTTCACTGAAAATGACATATTAAACTGTCAAAATGGATTTTTGGGGTATGATGATCTTCTCAGCCCCGGCCGTGAAAATGGCTGTGAAAATGTGTTTTTTTAATTTTGAAAAAATCTGCGGGACACACATTGAGAACACAAAATTAGTATTTTATTTGGTAAAAAAAAAAGAATTCAGAAGTTTAAAGTGCAAGAACAAGGACGGGAAGGATTGAGCGAACGCTGCAGTGTGAGCGAGACAGTGAGGAGTGATCGATCAATAACCGGGACGCTGACACCAAAAACAACCTGCACAGTCCTGATCTGATGGTGCCGGGTTACAGACCAGCCCAGTTCCCCGGAAAACCTGGGACCGTGACAAAGACGACGATGAAGGCTCTACGTGAACTTCCTGACGAAGCGCAGCTTCAGGTACGTGATGGTGAGGAAGCAGGCGGTCATGATAAGCAGCGCCATGTGGTTCTGCCAGAAGCCCCAGGTGGAGTAATCGATGCCCTGAGAGGTGAGGTACTGCTCGCCGGTGCAGCTGGAGACACAAAGCAGGATCCTCAGAACAGCCGGATCGGCTTTTCGTTCACCCTCATTCTAAAGGTCTCAGATTAGTTTTCTCAACAGTTTCACATCAGAGTCAGAGGTTCTTTATTGACTTGATAGGATTTAATATGGGACCTTTAATTCCACTAAACTGTTGTAGTGTGACACTCTGTCCAGAAGGTGAAGCTGTAGCATCAAACAGGAGCAGGTGGTGTGTATGTGTGTTACTCACATGGTGAAGTTGTTGCGGTTGTCTTCAGGACAGAAGACGAGTCCGGTGAACTCGTTGATGGAGAGAGCCTGCAGGGAACGTTGAACAATTTCAATCACTGCTCCCAGGTCAAAAACACCAAAAACCTTCATGTGAGTGTGTGTGTGTGTGTGTGTGTGTGTGTGTGTGTGTGTGTGTGTGTGTGTGTGTGTACATACAGAGAGGCCGTATCTGGGGATGCTGAGATATTTCAACCAGGCGAGCCAGCTGGGGATGGAGGGAAGACTCACCAGCAAACCCGCGAAGATCTGAAGGAGAAAACAGACGAGCGGTGTTTCAGTTCTGGCGTTCCGTTCACAGCGGCTCCAGTCACTCTGTTTTCTCCTGTCATCTGCCAACCCCCCAATCAGAACCAGGGTTTGAATCCCTCCCAATAATCTGTCTGTCTGTCCTCCTTCTCTGAGTCTGGTTCTGCAGGTTTTTCTCCTCTACCTTATAATTGTAGAATTGTGGGTGAAACTCTGAGATGACTGCTGTATCTGGAGCTCTAGAAATACACTGACTGGACTGAATTCTGTCCTGTTCTCCCTCATTGACAGTGAGAAGATGTGTCAGCTTGTCACCATCATGAAGACACAGATGATGGTCATGAAGATGGTGGCGATGGCCACCACCGTCTGGTCGGCCGAGATGGCCATGGCCATGGAGGTGGCCGTGTAGGCCACCAGAGCCACGGAGAACATGAAGAGGAAGAAGGAGTCCACGGCGGCCTTGAACCCTGCCGAAACAAACAGAGGAGACGAAGTCAGGTGGTCCAATCGACACCCTGTATGGTCACAGATACCCAATCCCATATTGGGGGTTATTATAAAAAAATTGCTTTACTTATTTTGGAAAACAATCCTCAGACATCTGGATCACTGAGTAAACCTCTTCCTGAGCACCTCAGAGGGTCTGGATCACTCATTAAACCTCTTCCTGAGGACCTCAGAGGTCTGCATGTTTCATATTCTATTTGTAAATCTGATCTGCATTTTAAGTCAGATTCTGAAGCCAGTCTTTGAATGTGTCCATTGGATACTATAAAAAATGAGACCCGTACCGATCATGAAGTAGGCCACACAGCTGAAGATGATGGCGGGGATGGTCCTCATGGTGAGGATGTCAGACAGGATCTTAGTCAGGAAGTAGACCGACAGCCTGTAGTACCCGCTGATGTACTCATGACTGCAGACAGAAACGGTCAAAGTTCAAAGAGCACGCCGTCCATCTGAAATGTTTGTGAACCAGAGGTTTACCCACACGAAGAGTTTCCTCTCTGTGATGAAGAGTTCGGCGGCCGACATGGAGCTGAAACACTGGTTCACCGTGATGAAGAAGAGAGCGCCAAACCTGAGGAACGCAACCAAGAGCGTTAAAAGATTCCACGAGCCGGATGATGAAGAGGCGCTCGAGTGAAGGCAGACCTGTTCTGCAGCCCGCTGGAATTAAGCTGGACGTCGAAGAAGATGGCGCCAACAACCAGGGCAAGGAACAACGTCACCATCACCTGAGGAGGATGGAAACACAGCCGGACGTCAACGGATCCTTTAATCACATGATCACCAAGAAAACTGGCTGAAATGGGCTGGACGCCCCCGATCTGGAATGTTGGACCCTGCAGTTCTTCATCTGGCCACTAGGACGTACCTGGGCGACGGAGGTCTGCGGGTTGAGCAGGAGGTTGCGGAACGTCCTCTTGAGAACCCATCTGAACTGCGTGAAGAATCCGGTGTGGTAGGTGATGGTCCTGGAGCGGACCGAGGACGTGAGCTGCTTCCCCATCACGATCTTTTCTACCGGAGACCCAAAGAAGCAAAAGATTGTGTTCCTCCTCTCCGTTCTCCTCGTGTCATCAATTTGAAATGTTACTTCCATGTGTTCTGTCTTTCAAAGCTCACTCAACATTCAGCAGTGGATCATTTCATGTCTTTCTGCTTGAATGTATGTGGTTTTTCTTGTCTTTTTGTTATTTTTTAAATTAGAGATGCACCAACAATACTCATTTAAAGGAGGGGTATTACGTGTTTTTTAGCCCTTTAGTATCAATCTATAGGACACTCAAGCAACATCTTTGCCCAAAGTTGGATAGTGAAAGCTGCATGTGTCAAAAACAAGTTAAATCAAATTTGCCTGTGCATCAGGCTGCCTCAAACGACTGGAAATGAGTCTGTGTCTCTTTAAGAATCTCCTCCCCTTAGCGACACGCCCCCTCAAAGCGTCCATCTCGGCCATTTGCTGCGTATTTCCTCCCCACTCAGGAGGACCTGTGCAGGAGGAGCTGTGCAGACTACGTCAGAGCTGGGGTGGAGCTGTGCATTATGGGCGGAGCTGTGCGGCATCAAGCGTTTCAGCTCTCAACATGGCTGCCAGGGGGAGATTCAGGAACTGCTCAAATATGTGTGAATGGTTCAGGAAACAACTCCATGCATCATTTTAATGGGGAAATGACACTATAGCATTATACAAAGCTCCAGAAAGTGGATTTTGCCTAATATCCTTCCTTTCAAGAATGAGCAGAAGTAAAACTACGACCCCTAAGATATTTACTAATGCCGAGTACAGCTGCTGATGCTATATTTATCAATTAACATGAGGCCAAATTCATGCTCAATAAGCAAATGACAGGCAACGGCAAGCGTCACCGCAAATCACCTCCAGAAATCTCTGTGTTGATGCTACGTCACCTCTGTAAACCTGACATACTATTCCAGACTGTGAACCCAGTTGCCAGAGTAGAATCATGTTCAGAATATATCAGCTCAGTAGAATCTCCAAACCATGGACATCCCTCGTAACTTTCTTGCATATTTGCAACAACATCACTGATGATTTTTGTTTTTTTCACAAAATGTTCTTTGCCCTCATAACCTTTAACAAACAAACAAAAAATGAACACTGAAACGACCATTCAAGCAGAGTACTGCGGCTTCATCATGCTGTATTTAGTGGTGATTGTGAAGATTTGAGAAGTTGCCTTGCGGTGCTGCAAACGGTAAAACACACGTCACAATGCAAGTCACACTGCCATCGTCTGGCTTAAAGGTGCATTAAGTAAGACATTTACTGTAAAAGCAAAACTTTTTTTCTTTCAAAATCATGCATTGTATATGAAAGGGAGTGTTACGGGCCAGAACAACTTTGGAGGCGGGGCGAGACCGTCACTACAGGTTCCACAGCCAGTCATATGTGAGTTAATCTCTTGATTTTTAACCATTTATTTTGCGAGGAATCTTCCATGAGTACGAGTATTCTGTGCATGGCTATTGGACCTGATACAGGTATCGGACCCAGTACCCAGTACTGATACCGGTGCATCCCGACTGCTTTATCTTACATCCTTGAGTAATATTTTATCTTACAAGAGCTGTTTTCTGTATGTTACTTTTCTCTGTTGTATGTGTGGTTTTCTGATGCAGGTAGAGAAGCCCTCTGGCTCCGGGGTGGGGGGGTTCCTGGACCTACCCAGCTCGGCTTTGGTCTCTTTGAAGTAGTGACAGTTTCTGTACTCCTCCACCAGCTTGTCCTCGATCCTTCTCCGGGACAGAGTGATTTTTCTGGAATCTGGATTAGTATCTGCACAATAAGAAGAGCATCAGAAACATCTGGACAGAGACTTGAAGCCCCGAACAGATGTGGACCGAGCAGCTGTGGTGAACTGAAGGACTGTCTCCAGGACTTGGTAGTTTTTGAGTTGACAGTCACTGTAATAACAATCCAACTTTGTGTTCTGTCCATTTCAATGTCCATGTTCTCCCATTGTTCATGTTTACAGTGTCTTGTTCTCTGCAGTATGTGTGTGGTTTCAGTACAAAAACAACCAACGACATTAGCTAGTGGACCAACATGAGAACTACACTGTTTCCAGAACGTGGTTTTGTAAAAGGGGCCCTCAACTGGAACAGTCATGATAAGTTTTTGGCGATTTCTAATAAAATCATATCTGCGAAGTAAAATCAATGAAAGGAAAGGTCACATGATCAGAATCCACACTGGAAAGAAAAAGTTTTTCCGTATTTGGATTATCGTGAAGTTTTATACTTGTGCTGCACAACAGGAAGGTTTAACTCACCTTCGTCGTCACCATCATCATCATTGAAGGCGACGGCTGTCGAGTCTCCATTGATGACGTCCAGAAAGAAATCAGCAGGGTTGTTGTGGGCCTCACAGGTGTATCCTGGGAAATGAAGTAAGTAAGTAAGTGACTTTCCCTTAACATTTTTGCCATTTGGCTGGAGGTTGATTTGACTGTTTTACCGATGTCTGAGAAGTAATCCAGTGCTCTCTGCGCCGGGCCGTGGTAAACCTGTTCCCATCCAAACAAGAAAACAACACGGGTTTGTCAGAAAGGCGTTGGACTGTGAGGAAATTTCAATGTCGGACCTGTTTGCCGTTGACCAGCAGGGTGAGGCTGTCGAACAGGCGGTAGATGGAGTATCGGGGCTGGTGGATGGAGAGGATGATGGTGCGACCGTGATTCGCCATCCTGCAGGGGAACCAAAGACAAAACACAGGAAGAGTCAATTCTCAAGAAACTGGAGCCGTCAGTGGGTACAGTCAGATTCTTTACAGCAGGACCATGATCCGTCACATTCACTCAATCTGAATGCGATGAAGTTTTCATGTTATGAAATTTAAATGAAAAAAAAAAAAAGAAGACGTTCCATCATATCTGTAAAACTTGAAAATGTAGTTGTCCATCAGTCAGAGTCAGTGAAGTGATCAGCTACAGTCGCTTCTGGTGTTCACTTTGAGCTGCTCACCTCTTCAGCAGCAGCAGCACCGAGTTCGCCGTGCTGGCGTCGAGGCCCGTGGTGGGCTCGTCCAGGAACAGGACGGACGGGTCGATGATCAGCTCCATGCCGATGTTCGTCCTCTTCCTCTCGCCTCCCGAGACCCCGCGAATCAGCTGAGTGCCCACCTGGACCGGCAAGATGGTCGTGGTTAGTATCAGATTTTCTGGACTAGAAGTTGTCATTTTTTAAGTTACTTCAGCGATCCTGCAGTTTAGAGTGGTGCGTACCATCTGTGGCCACTAGATGTCTCTGTGTGACCACAGAAAGATGCTACAGGAGCCGACATGTAGCTGAAAGGTTTATCTTGAAAATATGTTTTTGACTGGCATGTTAGTCACATATCGGCCTAAAATGTTTGACTGAAAAACCTTCACGTCGAAGGGCCTTATCAGGACGATTCATTGAAAGCACATTAAACGAATTGAAGGTTTGACCTGCTCACCTTGGAGTCGGCCACCCGGCCCAGGCCCAGCTCGTGGATCAGTCGCTCCACCTTCTGCCTCTTCTCCTCCTCGCTGATGCTCGTCGGGAGGCGCAGCGCCGCCGAGAAGGCGAAGTTCTCTCTCACCGTCAGAGTTCCCATCACCACGTCGTCCTGCGGACACGCACATGTGGTGAGCTGCCTGTTTCCACGGCAACGCTCTCGAGTCAATATGTTTAGGTCTGTTTTGACGACATCGGCGCTCGGAGTCACTGAAGATGCAACTTTTAAAAAACGGCAACCTAGGAGGAACTTTATGAAAAGACTGACTACGTCTCCATGGAGACGGGGGAAATGCAACTTCTTTCTGAATGCTTCCACTCTCTCTCCGTGGAAAAATGCAAACTTTTTGTAAATGCTCGGACTTCGTCTCCATGGAAATGGCAGAAACGCTGCTCCTGCTCCTACGCAACACGACCATCGTCAACAGTTGTTGCACCAGGGTCAGTTCTAGAAAGGCCGATATGAGGGAGCAGGCAGAATGTGAAGGGGGCACATGGGTGGGGGTGGTGGTCGTAGTACTTCAGGGGTCCATGCACTTTGTCAGACCTCCACCCTAAGACCTGTCTAACTTAAAGGCTGGTGCAGCTGATAGGGCGGGGTGTCAAACTCCGGCCTTGAGTCCCAGTGTCCTTGGTGCCGTCACTCAGGCTACAATGTCAGATGGATAATCTATTATTTTATTCTCAACTTCTAAAGGCTTGATTTAAGGAGGCAGGAGGTTTGTTTAAGGGGCCACAGGCCCCTCTAGCCCCGGCGTGGAGCGGACCCTGTTGTGTTCATGCTCAGCAGATGGACGACGACAGCGATGTCCACTGAAAACGGGCATTTTTGAAAATGGCTCGACTTGACCCACCTGCACCACGTATCCTGACAGACACTTGAAGTTGGGGGGCTGAGGAGCTCCGTTGATCAAGACTTCCCCGGAGAGACCTGCCGGATCCTTCCTGGCTGCTAAAACATCCAGAAACCTGAAGGATCGAAAAAGCCTGGCTTCAAATTCAGACTTTTCATTCAGCGGACCGACAGCACCACCTGCGGGATTCCCTGAGGAACCACACTGGATCGACAGGATCTCACTGAGCATAAACTGCCAAAAGTACTGGTGATTTCAGTTAAATGCAATCTGCCGTGTCACCATTAGATGGAGCTATTTCCTTAAAACTGAACCTATAAAAAGAACCCTGAATTGGACTTCTTTGTCTCAGTGTTCTGTAACAGTTTTATAAAGATTAACTACCATTATAAACATGAGAGACTTTTCAAAATAAAAGCCTTTCCTGATGCAGTTATATTTATACATTTAAAACCTTACTATGCTGTTTTACTTTTTTGTGAAGGGTGTAGAACTAAAGATTTGTGTTCTTATTCCTAATTCATGGCAGGATGTCCATGGTTAATTGTGATTAATCACAGTTTGAATTGCATGTTTAAAATTCTGTTATTTTACATTTCAAGGCTAATTTAAATCTAAGGCACTCATCAGTCCCTCCAGGAAGTTGAGATGCTGCAATTTCAACAATGAATTTAAATTCAGCCAGTATCTGTGAATTGTGTGTCCACTCACGATGACTTGCCGCTGCCCGTTGCTCCCATGATGGCGTTCAGGCCCGGCTTCATAATCCCACTGGGGAAAGAAAGACATGGTTGACAAAATTCTACTTGAAAATCCTGAGGTTATTGTTTTTTCATGTAGAGTTCGTCTCGAGTCACTGAACAGAGTGGACCCAGAGGTGATCCAAGGTTCTCCAAATTAAAAGTACAGCGAAGCACGTTCTAGACTCAGTGTAACACGTCGCAGTTCAGGGGCCACAAACAGGCTGATTTTATTGTGAAATAGCGAAACAATAAGCTTGAGGTTTAAGGTTTGATGATGAAAACGTTGAAATTTTCACAAAACCAAACAATGACCACGGAAAATTACTCCAGTTTCAAAATAAAGCCAATTTTAATGAAACCTTCAGGTACAAAATCCAATGAAAATTACCAAAAAGCAAACAAATGCATTCCGGGTATTTTTCTAACTGCCCGTGACGGCATGGATTTGAGGTTAGTTTGTTAGCAACCAGTGTGTATGTGTGTTTTATGTGAATTTTTAACAATTTCCTTGTTGGTTTGTCAGACCAGATTGGAGCCTCTTGTGGGCCGGTTTTGGCCCATGAGCCTCATATTTAACACTCCTGGTCTGAACTCCAGAGCAGACCTGGAAAACTGTCCAGAGGTTTGGTCACTTGCTGAGAATCAGTCTGTTCAGAAGTGTTTGTCTTCGTGTTGAGGAAAGGTTTTTCTTTCTTCTTTTCAATCTAATGCTAATGCTGCTAATGCTAGCAGTTTGGAAGTCGTTTTCTGGGCTGGATCACTGGTTCAAAAAAACTCATAGATGTGAAGTTCCTCTATTCTGTCTTCTACACATCAGCAAGTTGTCAGCGATTTACTAGAGAGTTCCTAAAGTGACACCGCATTTTCACTTCATCTTCACAGCACAGGGAAGTGAAACCGTGTGACGCTCCATGCTGACTAATACCAATAAAAATACTACTTTTCTATGCAGCTCTATGCTCATTTTTAAAAAAACAGAGTGGACTTCCTCCTTTTTCAAAGTCAGCGAGGTCACGCAGGTCGTGGCGTCTCTGTGGAGCAAACTTGGCTCATGTTCCAGAGTTTCTAGACTCCGGCAATCACAGGGCGGCGACTTGGCAAGTTTGATTAAAAAAACAAACAAAGAAAAAAAAAAACAACAACATCAACAATCAAACAATACAGCACATTTTTTTTCTTTTTTTTCCAGCACTGAACATGACACAGCTGATTTGGACTACATTCACTATTTACAGCTGTTTTGTTTCTCTTCGTTTCCCCAGCTGCAGGCCAGCTTCAGACCAGCTATTGCAAGCTTCAATCCAGCTGCAGGCCAGCTTCAGACCAGCTGGTGGCAAGCTTCAGTTAAGCCGCAGGCTACCTTCAGACCAGACCAGCTGCAGGCCAGCTTCAGACCAGTTTCATTCTTGATTCCGCTGTCAGTTACTCCAGGATTCTGTCTCCTACGAGCACATGGCGGTGTCTTTCAACTAGGGCTGGACAAAATTTCGATAGCAATATATACCGCGGTATATTTTTATTCAATAACAATGATATGAATTTTAAAAACATTTTCGATATAGTGCGTTACAGTATCAGCGTTTCACAGTCACTAATTGCTGTTCACGGTGCTGCTGATTCAAGCCGAGCAGAAAGCACGAAGAGTGAGCCGGTGGTGCTGCGGGGTTAAGGGACCGTCTACAATTTACAAGATGCTGCAACAGTGAAGACAAATACCACAAAAAAAAACAAAAAAAAAAACAGCACAGGGATTCGCTGCAATGTCGCCATAATCACTACAACCTTAAGTAATTCTGTACTTAACCTTAGTAATTCTGAGCACTTTTATTTTTCTCCCTGGTTGAAGCACCTTTGTTTAAATGTATAAGAAAAACTGTGTTGTAGTTTAAAAGTTAAAGCTTTTAATCTTGAAAAGGTGAGTGTATGGCAGTTATTTCAGTTCCCTGTCCCAGTAATATTTATGTTTGTTGTTGCTCACTCTTTTTTCTGTTTATTGCAGTAATTCTGAGCACTTTTATTTTTCTTTGTGGTTGAAGCACCTTTGTTTGAATCTATAACAATAAAATAACTGTATTTAAGTATAAAGTTAAAGCTATTTATATTGAAAAAGGTGAAACTTACGTTTATTTGACAGTGATTTCATATTTCTTAAATAAATGGTAATCAGTTAATTTAATGTAGTTTTTATTTCTAAAATTTTATACTGGAGGAGCTTCCTGGATAAATAATTTCTAGTTTTACAGGTAGTATTATGTGCATGATTCTTAACAGTTTTTCTGCGGCTTTTGTACTATCTATATCAATATCGGAATTATATCGTATCGACCGAAAGTAAGACCTATATCGTGATAACATTTTTGGCCATATCGTCCAGCCCTACTTTCAACTATCACCACGCTCACAGTAAAACCACAAAACTCCTGTTGTGTTTTGGGTGTTGGTTCAGAGCCAGTGAAAATGCAGCTTTTTGAAAACGGAACTTTCCGGAAACACCCAGGCTCCGTCTCCATGTCGCACACCGTCACTCTGCAGCATGTGTGTATGGAGCTTCATTATAAAACCGACCAAAAGCAACAACTAGTGGTCCACGTGAAAACTACATTTTTTTTCAGCGTTACCGTGGAAACGGACATCGTCTTCACCTGAAAAACAATGTGTCAATGTGTCCGAAACTTTCATTACAAGTCTTGAAAACTATTTTGTTTCGCACATTATTGAAGCTTTTTCCAAGGTGATTTTATCAAAAAAAAAGAAAGATTTGGAAACAACCCATGAGGAGTCTGTGAGGAAATCTTCCATCCCAAACCTTGAACGACGTCCTGTTTACTCCTCAAAACAAATATTGTCCCTTTCCTGTAGTTGTGTTCGCAGGTCAGCAGGTGCATGAGACCAACAGGGGAACTTCTTAAAAAAATGTTAATGAATTCAATTTAATTCTGATGGGATGACTTTGAAACCACTGGCTGAAGAACAGGAGACTCAAAACACCTGCGGCGATAACGCCATTCTCTCAAAGCATGCAGGAAATTCTAAAGCGGTCACATAACAAACACAGCAGCTCACGTGGAAACTGGACCTCGAGCTTTGTCAATGATTACACGCACGGGACAATAAAGTCCTGCAGATAGCCACTGGACACTGTGCACGTGCACGTCGACGTGATGATATTTACATAAAGACAGTAAGACTTTGGTCAACGTCATAACAGACCATAAACTATATAATCTTAAAGTCTTCGGTCACGCTTTGCTTTTATTTTAGCCTCGGTGTGAGTCGCTCTGATGCTTTTTTGGTTTTTAATTCTGCAGAAAGAAGAGGCTAAAGTGGCTGGAAAAAGTCAATTCTGCATTTCACAGTGTTAAAAGTCATGAAGGGATTGTGAATGTGGGATTCATTTATTGGTTTCATGTTTATTTGACGATGTCTGTTTCCATGGAAACGGCAAAAACACTGAGAACGATGTAATTTTCACGTTGGGCCACGAGTTATCATTCTTGATGGTCCGTCTACCGAGCATGTGCAGAACCAACTGTTTACTATGGCCTAGGACAGCAGGAGCAGGACCAGGACCAGGATCAGAGTCTCAGGACCAGGAGCAAAGTTCCTGTCCTTTACTGGACGATGGAGTCTGAGCATTTACATAATGCTGTGTTTTCAGTGGCTCCGAGTGAACGAATCCTTCAAATTAAGATTGATGGTCTTTCATGTTATTTGTGTTCGTCTGGAAATGCCGAGTTAGCCATGGCTGATACGCCACCTGGAACTTTATTCTGTCTATAAATAGTTAAACTGATCGTCCAGTGAAGAAAAGACCCACGTAGTCCAGAAAATCAGGGAAATGACTATATGACTGGTTAAAAGTCCCAAAAATCATAATATGTCCTCTTTAAAACTCAATAGTCAAAACATTTGGCCATGCAAAGTCCATTTGCAGAGTGTGTTTCCTGGTGGGTTCAGGCCGGGACAGCCGGGACACACCTCAACCACTACACCAACGGCTCCCGACTGTTTCCTGCCGGAGGTCCCAGACTGCTCCCCAAAGCCTCGTTGGCTCATTACGGAGAAATCAAGCTCTGGCAGGAGCCCTCCAACTGAGAGCTGAGCAGTTTCCCAGGACTGCCCACGACTCGGGTGTTTATTTGCATTAGTTCAATCCCAAAATGTCCCTTTGCCTTTCTCAGTGCCGAGAGCTTCAAAGGTACCGAGGCCTGCTGGAACATCCTGCTGCTCGCCCTGTTTGTTAGTTTAAGCTCAGAGTCATTGTCTTTGCACCAGCTTCTAGTGTGTGTGTGTGTGTGTGTGTGTGTGTGTGTGTGTGTGTGTGTGTGTGTGTGTGTGTGTGTGTGTGTGATGGCAACAGCCTGGAGCAGGCTTCCTTCCTTCACCTCGACTGTGTCACGTTTGAATCGCAGGTGATCGCAGCGTCGGCACGTAGACAAACAAAAACCCGAGTGTGATGCTACATGCTACATGCTAAAGGTATTCAGAGGTCACACACCAGCGATGCTACATGCTACATGCTAAATCAATCAAATTTTATTTATAAAGCGCCTTCCAACTGCCAAAAGGAGCACAAGGCACTTAACAGAGTAAAATGACAAGTTAAAACACTTTAAGAAACACAGTTCAAAAAGGGGCTAAACGTCAAACACTAAACGGATAAAGTGGGTTTTAAGATAACATTTTAAAACATTAAGTTCAGTGACAGACTGTAAATGCAGAGGAAGAGAGTTCCAGAGCTTCGGGCCAAGAACAGCAAAAGAGCGATCACCAAACTTTCTATATCTCGTCCTGGGGACAACCAAGGAGGTGCTAACATGCTAAAGGGCTTCAGAGCTCACACACCAGCGATGCTACATGCTACATGCGAGAGGCATTAGTATGAACGAAGCTCTAGGGTATTTAATAAGTGATGCTATCAACCCTCTGCATTAGCAGGTAGCTAAATGTCAGTACTTGTACTCATACTTGTGCTCGTCCTTTATAAAGTCCCATGCCTTCAAAATACTGCAGTATTTAAGTATCACGGTACAGGAGACGGGAACAGAGCATTTCCACAAAGTCTTATTTTCACATGTTTACACAGCGACTGTGAACTACAGGTCATCAGATGAAGCAGGGAGGTGGAATCGAGCTCTCAGGAAACATTCACACCACATCTAAGAAATTTCTTTGTGCTAGTAAGTATTTTTATTCCATTCTGTTTAGATCAATCTCTAGATCAATCTAAGAAAAGCTTTTCTTTCTGAAAATGACCTTTGTTCCCACTGAAACAGCAACGGGTCCTTAACTTTAACCCGGTGTTTGAAACATAGTGTGGCAGGTCTACTGCTTTTATCTCCATTGGACAGTTCTAGCATCGGTCCACTTGACTGCACTCAGTTTTTTCACCTCAGCATGGGTGGAGCCACAGAGACACGTGATGGGAAGCTAACGGCAGCTAATGCTAGCTTGCAGCTGTCATGGGATGTGAAGGCTTCAATTCATCACTGGTCTATTAAAAATGGACGCTGTGTGTTTCTCTCAGGTCTTTTCTGGTCAGTTCAAACCAATCAGCGGCCGGCCGTCGGCCCACGTCACGTTCTCAGCTCGACCCAGCAGAACGGCGGGCCAGAACAGCACCTGGCTCCAGGTACCAAGTCGAGGATGTACGAGACGAAAAGCCCTGCCTGACACTGCGGGGTCACCCGGGGTCAAGGCGGCTCTCACCTGAGGTCGATGAGGATGTCTTTGGTGGTGGCCTTCCTCAGACACAGCAAGCCGCCCCCCTGCTTCACCTTGTAGTGGATGTTGTGGAAGCTGACGGTGGCGCCGTGCTGCTGGTGGCCGGAACGAGCCGACTAGAGGTACGAACAAAGCCCGTCGACAACAATAAGACAGTCATGCTTTCTAAATTTGATATATGTGTAAAATTCCAGGTATATATGAGGGGTGTTGTGTATATTTGTGTGTATGACGGAGGAAGATGGTACCTCAGGTTTGGAAACGCCGTTCCTGTCCGCCTCCATCTTGGCTCTACCGTGCGGCATCGTCTCTCCTCAAAGAACTGAAAAACAAACAAAAATAAAGACTGCGAGGTGTGAAGGCAGAATTCTACTCGACAATTCAACTGAGCGATTCACTGAATACTTCTACTTACTTCAGCTTTTCTACTGCAATAACTAAAGACGGGACTAACGCCGGATCTTAAGGAGCTGTTCAAAAGACTGAGATGACCAGAGGGACCGAGAGACAAGAGCAGGGAAATATGTTTGAAAGAACTGTGAATATTGTGTTTTCATTTAAAGAAAAAAACAAAAACAAATCTCAAACTGATGGAGTTGGAGAACAGTTTTAAATGTCTCTTCTAGATAGACAATACAAGGGAATTCAATGCAAATGTTCTGCGCCTTTCATACCTTCTGATCAACAGTAATATATGTAATATTGTTGCAGATTTTGCACACAAAAAAAACTAATATTAAAAAAATCAAGTACCTTTTAGAGAGCGGATGAAGCTGACAAGAGATTATTATCATAGTTTTATCATCATTTTTAATACTCTGAATGTCACTGTGTTTGGACTGTAAACGTGCACTTTTTCCTCTTTTAAAAAGTTGCACAAACTGAGCAGTCCACTTTCAAAGTTACAAACTGAGTTTATGAACTGAGCTTGGAAATAGTTTGAAGTTGCAGCAGATGTCCTCTCAGCTCACTGATCAATCTGTTTTGACAACTGGGAGATTTGATGCAGAATGCTGATGCCAGCAACTCATGCACGTGATTTGTAAAGATAAATAAATCCATACTATCAGGTTCTCCGTGGCGTTTTAATTCAGAAAAGAGTTAAATCGTTTCTTTTTCCTGGTGTCTCTGTCAGCGCTGAATCAGATCTCAGTCCTCTGGATAAACTGTCTCTCTCTCTCCCTCTCCCCGTCTGCAGCTCTGCTTTCCAGGTTTCTCTCTCGCGCCGCAGATCTCACCTCTTCCATCGCAGTCGCGCTCCTCAACGGCTCAATTTCCTCAACTGACCTCCTGGCTGAGCTCTGATTGGCTGGAAACGTCACGTGGTAAGCGATGCCTTTAGGGTTCGCAAAAAATGTCGGGGAGACTGAATGAACTTGATCACAATCACACGTTCTTGAAACGGTCAGATTATCCTACATTTTGGCCTTTTTCAGGATTATTGATCGTACACCATCCAGAGGGCCAAATTCTCGTAGAAATACTTCAATAATTATCGTAGGTCTGGCATCACCACCCTCGTTACCATCACTTCTGAGTTTTCATGTCGCGGTGCCAGTTGTTTCTTGACCTGGATTCGAAACAGATGTTTTTTGTGGCACACGCTGAATTGTGTCGTCCACAGAAAAGTGAATCCATATGCTGCTAAGTCTCCTTTGACTGAGCGTTTGTGTGTGTGTGTGTGTGTGTGTGTGTGTGTGTGTGTGTGTGTGTGTGTGTGTGTGTGTGCTTTCCCCTTGCTAGACTCTCCTCTTTGATAAAGTGCTAAATGTGGTGTTTTGAATTTACTGGTTTCCGTTTTAACTGGTGTCCTTGAGCATTTCCTGCTGCTGCTGCTGCTCCAAACAGCAGATGTTGAAACCAGACTCGTAAAAGGCTCGACTCGGCTTCCTGTCTGATTTTTAACACCTGGCAGCAACAACAGATGTGAAAGAACGTCTGTCACCAGTTAACCGGGGAACCATTTAATCCGAAACACCAGCTGGGCTCCAGTCTCCAGTCCCTCCTCCTCCTGCTGCGTTCGGGTGACTGTGGCCTGCCCAGGAAAAGTCAAACTCAGAGGTGTCATCACTCGTTCACGTTAACAGCTGGGCCTCATCAGGGACATTTGAAAGTACAAACAGCTGGCAGACAGCTGTGAACCGATTCTAATCGTTCCCTTAAAAAGAACGATGGCCTACGACAACTTGCTTCCAGTACTGAGCGTCTGTTAAAAATAATTCTTTTTTGGGTTTTCATTTCAGAAAAATTTATGGTCTTCTGACCCGGGTGGAATTTTTTTACTCTTCTTTCCTGTTTGGGATAAGTAAGACATTATAAATATCATAACAATACTTTGTTTTAGATAGGAAGTAGTTTTCGCACAAAATGGTGTCCTGACAATCAGACTTTCATAACACGAAAATCAAATAATCAGTGTTTGGGATCAGAACGGCCCTGTTACTATAAAAAAAAATGTTGGAGCTTCTCACAATCAGTAAAAATTCACTGTCCTCGTACGAGGACAACGGGTCGATTTGACCTTCTGACAGTAGAAGACAGCACTCATCAAACAGAGACGAGACCGACTCATTTCAGAATGGAAACATCAAAAGTGCAAACAGCCGATTAGTCAAAGTTTTAAACATGACCATGTAAAGCAATAAAAGGGTAAAGTCCTGTGTGAACAGCTAATTGCCCTGTCTGACATGTTTACCTCTCCCAGTTATAGTAATAGATGGAGGACTGCGGCTCCCCGGGCCCACGGTTCTCCCCCTGTTCTGAAGTAACGAGGTTCAAATCAAGTGGAATAACAGCAGGGTTGTTTACTTCCACCTCAGAGTGATCCAGACAGCCAAACTTTACCAGCCATGATAGTCAAACTGCCACACACTAAACACACACCAAACCTCACAGCGGAACTCACAATCCCACAAACAGCATCAGACAGGCAGTGACGACACAGACTGATCTGGGGCCTGGAACTGCAGTCAGTGCTCAGAAAGGTCACGGCCAACACTGCACAGAACCAACAGAGAACCTGGACAGAGCCACACAGAACCTGAACAGAACAGAACCTGAACAGAGCCACACAGAACCAGGACAGAACAGAAGAGAACCAGCCGTCCGCCAGGCTGTCTGTCTGGTTGAAAGTATCCGATGCGGGTTGGACTGTTGTCTGTTGGTTCACTCCTGCTCCGCCTGTGACCATCAACTGAAGGCTTTCACTCATCTCTCTCTCTGTGTGCGTGCGTGCGCACGTGTGTGTGTGTGTGTGTGTGTGTGTGTGTGTGTGTGTGTGTTGCACCACAAAGTGACTGAGGGTTTTCACGAATGTGGCTGATAAGTTGCTGATAAGATCACTGCAGAGTACCTGAAAACGATAAATTGACTTTCTCTTGCTCAGGAAACGTTATCAGAGAGTCTTTGTACACATCCCCGCTTATCTATCTATGTGTGTTTATCGATGGATAGATAGATCAGTGGACAGGTCGACACACAGTAAAACATGCTGGGTTATTTAATCTACCAGAACGCTGGGTCCTCCAGGTACTCTCGCTTCCTCCCAAAAACATGCTGCTGAGGTTAATGGTCACTCTAAATTGTCAGTCTATATTGATATACAAATAAAAAGACTCCAAAATTTTTGGAATTAATTTGACCCAGCATTTGAGTAGATTGAAGAACAAATATGTGGGATGTAAATTTACCCAGATTTGCAGTTAATTTGACCCAGAAGCTGCTGAGTCACATTAACTAATGCTGAGCTGGTTCTCTAATGACCCAGAGGTGGGATCAAAAAACAGCCCACCCAGTTTTAGTGTGTAGATAGACTGATAGATGGATTGATAGATGGATAGATAGACCGATAGATGGATTGATAGATGGATAGATAGACCGATAGACTGATCGATAGACTGATCAATAGATAGACAGATTTAATGACAAATCTCACTTTCACCGCTCCCTGGGATCACAAGCGAGTGAACACTTTCATTTGTGTGTGTGTGTGTGTGTGTGTTTCTCACCTGCTGGGGCCACTGCCTCAGGTGGAGCTGCTGCTTCGGATGGACCTGCTGCCTCAGGTGGAGCCGCTGCTGTAGCAGGGATTCAGTCTCAGATCGGTCTGACAGCCAGTCCTGCTGAACACGGCTTTATGAATGGAGGCGTGACCGCAGGACTCCAACCTTCCTCCACCCAGCAGAAGTGAAACTCCTGACAGTGAGTGAAAGTTCACCGAGTCATCAGAAGAGCGACAATCGCAGGAAATGATCAGCATGACGACAACGTGAGAGACAACGTGACACTTTCAGCCAAATGAATATGAATTGTCACATAAACATAACATTCAGTCATTTTAACACTGCTGCCACCACGTCCACTGTGTGTGTGTGAGGCAGAGAGTGTGTGTTTATCTCTCTCTCTATGTCTGCAAGATAGAGAGAGAGAGACAGAGATTATCTGTGTATGTGTGTGAGGGAGAGAGTTTATCTGTGTGTGTGTGTGTGTGTGTGTGTGTGTGTGTGTGTGTGTGTGTGTGTGTGTGTGTGTGTGTGTGTTCCTCAGCACCACCTGCTGGTCAGGCCATCACTAAGCGAAATTGCATCTGTAAAACTTCATTTTGTGATTCTTTTCTTCACGCTAACTTTTCAATCCAACCCGCTTCTACAGTTGAGGATCATTTGTTTATTGAAATCTTCTGAAAATAATTCCGCTTTTCAGGAAGTCAGTGAAACAGATCAAACTTTATTCAGGTGTGCACCTGCAGGTCAAAGGTCAAAGCCTCCGGTCCTTCATTTGGACCAGGGATACATCGTTCTGCTCACAAGCTCCAGATCGATGGACAGAAAATAAAACAACTGCATAGTTTTTAAGGTGCAACTTGGCAAGAAAACACAAAACATACTGAAGACTCTGGAGCTCTGAAAGAATCCAGTCCTCTACCACATTTTAGATCTCTGACCTGGACCAAAACTTTGGAAAATTCTAGACCTGATATTCTTGAGCTCCACCACATTGCAGAATTCTGAAAAAGCCTGGATTTCTGAAAAAAACCTAGAAGAAAGACACATTCTGGATCAGTCAGACATCCGAGAACTCAGAAACACTCTGGGGCTCTGACGCATTCTGGAGTTCCAGAAGCTTCGTGACAGTGTTTGACACTTCTCTGTGCTCCTGTCGTTTCGTTTGGAGGAAGCCTGTTAAAAAATCAGATTTTCTCACATTCCTGATAAACTAATTGGGTCTGGGTCCTCTAAACCTCCTGAGAAACACGAGCAAGAAATATTCCTTTACTCATGCTGCAGCTGCAGTTTCATGTTTCTCTCAACTTTGTCCTGCTTTTTACCTCACACATCTTTTTTATTCCCCTCAGCAATATTTTATTGTGTTTTGTGGTTGTTTATCTTGATTTTATTGATCTTATCTTATCTTTCGACTCATCTTCGCTGCAGTCTTTTTTTGTCTTGTCACTCCGTCAAGCTCAACGTGTGTTTTGTAACAGAAAGCTACAAAACACGGGAATTTAGAAAGTGACCATGAACCTTGATGTGAGTGAATATTTAGCAACTGAAGGTCAGAATAGTTGCATGTCATCGGCAAAGAGTCGGTTCATAATAACCTTGAAGCTCTGGTCAAGAGTTAAGATTTAAATTAACACAGCAGCAGCAAACTCTTGGGCACTGATGTGTTGCTGCAAATTCTCCTGCATATGTACAAATTATACATAACTATAATACAGTTTATTTACACTGTTGACTGGCGTGAACACACTGGGCTTGTTCAAAAAGTCAACTTGTCCTCAGTCTGCTGGAGTTCCTGCTGAGTTCCTACGCCCATCTGCCGCTGGAGGAGAAACTCCTGCTGATGCTGTAGACGGCGGAGGAGTCTGGAAACTTCCCCCAGGCGCCGAACGGGACCACGATGATGGTGGCGTTGTCCTCCGAGCCATACTGCAGTGCCTGGAAAGCATGTTTCGAGAGTCACTGCAGCAGTTTGCCCCCATGCGGTTCATTCTGACAGCTCAGGCACTTCATGCATGTTTCTATCCCTGTTGTATTAAGGACAGAGGTTAAAGATAATGAGACATTACCATGCAGTTATCACAGAAAAGGATTTGTTTTTTTTTTTAGTTTTTTCCATTAAAGCTAGGGTTGGCGATCTTGGAAAACTAGCATGTAGCACGAATGTAGCATCTCCCCAAGGCTCTGCCTAGCTCTGCCCAGCTCCCACCCCATTGGAGGAGCTCCCGTTGGGACGCACCCGCTTACATGTACGAGCACCACTGTCCTCAGCGCTTTGTTTCTTCGTTTTTCTTTATTTGCACTACGCCAAGTTATGGCGCACTCAACGGTAAGTAAACCCCCAAACATTCTTCTCCGCCATTCTGCAACGACGCTCCGTCCTTCTACGTGTGCACTGAACTAGGGTCAGTGCACGCCATTGACATGTACACGCAGGGGGCAGGTCGAACGGCGAAGGGACGTGATTGGTTAAAAAAAGGTGTCCCGTCAAGACGATTGGTTGCTGTTTTTCCCGTTTTACTCCTGCTGCAGATAGCGGATATTTTCCGCTCTGCTTTAAAAACACGCTATGAATTGCTTCCCATCGGGTCATAAAGATCATTTTAACCAGTATTTAAAAAAAATGTATCTCATTCAAATCGCCAACCCTCGCTTTAATAGCCTTGATGTAATGTTTACATATGGAGTTTGAATTAGGCTGTATGGCATTTAATAAATGCTTGTATCAGTACATGGTATCAGCAAGTAACTAAATGTAAGTACTCCTACCAGTATTTGTGATCAAGAAGTAGTGAAATTTGGCCCTGGTAGCTAAAGTAGCTACACTTGTCCCCATGGTTATCAGTGCATCCCTAATTTGTTCCAATGGAACATTTTTCAGCTTAGAAAACCGAACACACACTTGAAGGCAACATCTTGTTCAGATTCTTGTTTTGTGAGACCACTAAAAAAAACAAACAAACATGATCTTGGACAGACTGAGTGATCCTCCACCTGCTGAGCGATGACCTCTGCAGCCTCTGTGGGATCCGGGCAGCGCTTGATCACATCACACACCTCCTGGTCACTCAGCAGGAAGTTGATGCCGTCGGTGGTCAAAGCCAGAAACGAATCGTTGGCGTGTTGGATCTGTGGAGCAAGAACGGCCTCAGTAACAATAGTTTGGTTTGCCCACGTGGATCAAAGCGGCTCCAGGACTCACGCTGATACGCTGGGTATCCGGCTCCACGATAACGCCGCAGGACTTCAGGTGAAAGTCTCCGATGCTGCGCGTCATGGCGAGCCGGCCGTTCACGTAGCCGTGACCCAGGCTGTTCCACGTCACGAAGCCACCACAATTCTGGATCCTGAAACACAGACACAGGACTCATTATGTTGTCAAGCAGCACATCTCGTCTGAGGCAAAGGTCAGATCTAAATGCTGATTGACCTTTGGGGTTTTTTATAGACGCTGCGTCTTTTCAATCACATCTCGTATTTCACACACAATAACATCCAGAGCTCAAATATAGCTTGGCTCTGCTGTTACATAACTGAATCCTGAGGGAGACCCGAACCTGGGCATGAAACCTGATCAACCTGCCTGGAAGTCCAACATACCTCCAGGCCTATTTTTATAGATTTTCAGCTAAGAGTTGCTCTGATCTTCACGACGCTTGTGCTACCATGAGCTAACAAAGCGCTATGGAAACGAGCTTCGTACCGCCTTCGCTCGTCCTCGCGGTCGGGCGTGTGGTCTTTGCTGAGCTTGTGGACTTGTCCTTTTCTGCACAACAGCGCCCGGCTGTCGCCGACGCTGCCGACCACCAACTCCACACCGTCGCGTAGCATAGCAACCGTCGCCGTGGTGCCGGCCATCAAGAAAGAGTCTGCAGACGATGAACGGTTTGTGTTAACGATTCTACTGGGGAAAGATTTTTCATTTGTCTGCAGATCCCGCTGTTAGCGTTAGCATTTCCCAGTGCTTTGCGATCCTTGTCATTAACCTGCTGTTAGCATCTGTTAGCGGATCCATTTCGCATCCATTAAACTTGATGTTAGCTTCAGCATTAGCATCACATCGAGCTAAATATGAAAAATGAGTGCAACAAAAAATATTGCATCACATAACATTCTTCCCCCCTCCCCCTCCTTCTCTTTGGAAACTGTTGCACAGGGAGCTAGTTTAGGGGCGGTATAATGGCAGTGCATGGTGCACGGCCAGCGGCGCAGACATAAAACACGTAATGCTGCTCTACTTTGGAAACCTTGGGAACTCACTGGGCTCAGGAGCCAGGAATTTATGATGGGCTACAGGAACCAGGAACTAATAACGAGCTAAAGGAAACCAGGAAGTACCGATTGGCTATGGGAACCAGGAAGTAGAGATGGCCTACTTAAACAAGGAAGTAGCGATAAACTGTAGGAACCAGGAAGTATTAATGGGTTACAGGAACCAGGTAGGAATGATGGGCTCGGCCCACCCACCAAAGTTGTCCCTCCATACCCCTCACCATACCTCTCACTCTGAAAGAAAACAAACTTGACTAAGACATTGTTGAGGGAGAAGACAAATTGTTCAAAAGGAAAATTTCTTCAATCACAAATGAAAAATGGGAATGTTTTTCATTATTTTTTATGATAAATTTCTCACTCATTGCACCGTTAATTTAGATGAAACATATACTTTGTGTTTCTTGTTTTTTTTTCCTGCCTGGATCATCTTTAGTTTGTGTGTCATATTTTGACAAAGCCTCCATTATTTGACACTCTTCTTCCCAGTGAATAGACTGTCTCTGCGCTGCTTCGTGTTCTCGTCTCACCGTTGTTGAAGTAGCTCAGATGTGTGTGTAGAGCCTTGTCAGCATCCAGAAAGGCTTTCTTCAAAACCTTCTCCAGGTCGTCGTCATCTTCCAGAGCATCTCTGAGGAAACGTTCAGTCAATCTTTCAGTCAGAAAACCAAATCTCTTTCAAGAATGACTATTTTATTCTTTTCTACTGTGTTCTATTCTATTCTTCTGTTGGCACAAAACATTTTCAAGTGAAACTTGAAGTGGCATTTTGAGGGTGATTTTTCACGACAATGGAAAACGGAACTTTTTGACAACTCTGTCGTCATGTCAATGGGCAAAAACACAACTTTCTGCAAATGCCTAGGTTCCGCCTCCTCCTTGACAGCAGAAATACACTGGTCCTGGTCCTGGTCCTTCCCCTGGTCCTGGTCCTGCACACTATGGCTGTGGTAAATAATAGATCTGCACGCGCTCAGTAGATAAACAATGTTTTCCTCCAGAGTGTCATGACTCCTAGTCCAGATTCTCCCGGTCCTGGTCCTTGTCCCAGTTCATGTTCTCCTGGTCCTGATCCCAGTACCTTATTCTGCTGGACTGGGTAGTTTTAGATTCGACAGCCACCGTAATAACAGTCCAACCTGGTTGGTTTTCAGAATGTTGTTGTGCAAATGGAGCCTCCGTTTGAATAAAAATTAAACAACATCCTTTCGGTTTCCATCCTCTCTCACCTGATGAACTTCTCCATGAAGGTGTAGCAGTAGTCGGCGGCATGCGGGCCGCCGTGGCCGTCAAACACGGCAAAGTACAGCAGGTCGTCATGGATACGGGCGACTCTGAGGCGATCTTCGTTCTGCTTCCGGAGGCCGAGAACTGAGGCGCTGCCGACCCGATCCAGACCGACCTGCCAGATGGACAGACATGTTCCGGTCAAGTCTTCACAGGTTTTGTGTCAAAAAGTCCTCAAAATGTAACATTTCTGTCTGCTGTAAATAATATTACTCAAGTATCATATTTCCTAGGATATTACTAACTTTTTTCAGATGTCTATCAGGTGATTTTTATGAGGAAGTGACTAATACATCAAAAATATCCAGTAAGTACGATCACGGGAAACTAAATGTCTCTAAACAAAGAAGGATGAAAGCTGACGAAAAGAAGTTGCTGAAGCTTGATTATCAATAAATGTTCCGATACATCTGTTAAACCTCGATATATTTCCCGCTCCTCTTATAGTCTAAGACTATTTGCATTTCTTTGGACCAAAAAAAATCTGTTTTTGAGATTTTTTTACCAAATCAATTTTCTCTGGATCTGAGTTTAACACCCCTGATTTAAAATGGGGTAAACGCAGCTTCTGCTTTCAGTCATCATTGTACATACAAAAACAGTATCTTATGATGTATTTATGAAGTTACACTGAAAGGAAAGGGAAACATTTCATTGCGTTTTCAGTTCCTTTTGTGCCTGATTTTAGTCGTTTCATCCTTCTTTTGAAGCATTTTTCAGATAATTCTATCATTTTATAATATAATAATATAATGATAAATACAATAATATTTAATCAGATAGTTTTGATTACAATAAAGCAGAATGGAACAGAATAAAATAAAAAAGTAAAATAAATGAAATAAAAATTAATCAAATAAAATAGAACAGAATTAAGTCAAATAGAATAAAAGTGATTGAATAAACTAAAATTGAGTAAGATAAAATAAAATAGGTTTGAACAGAATAAACTTTATTTAAGCAAAATAAAATAATACAATACAATGGAATGATCTCCCTCTGAACATTCATTCTGCCTCATCTGTTGAGTGTTTTAAGTCTTTGTTAAAATCACATTTATTTGCTCTGGCGTTCAACACAAGCTGAGCTGGACATTTTTGTAGGTTATTGTTTTTAAACTTTTGTATTTTTCTATTGTTTTTTTTTTTCTTTTTATGGTGTTATCAACATGTGCAGCACTTTGGGCAGAGTTTTCTGTATTTAATGTGCTATAGAAATAAACCTTGACCTTGACCTTGACCTTGACAATACGATGAAAATCCTAATTTTTCTCAGAGGGAAATTGCTTGACGCTCCATACAGACTCCTCCCGATTCGCTCTTTTCTCAGCAGTTTTGCTTGTTTTGTTTGTTCGTTCTAAGAAACTCTTGTCAGTTTATGATTTTCTTTCCATTTTAGTAAATGTGCCTGTTTTAATATTGAATGGTTTTGCTGAATTTTGAAGCTGAAACACAAACCACAGTGCAGGACTGAGAGATGTTGTCATGGTGTTGTTGTTTTCTGTTCGGATGTAAAACTTTATTGTTGCACTTTTATTGTTGCAGTTTGAGTTGAAACCTCATCAGACGATCTTATCAACCCATTACCACGCTCTTATTTTCTAACGAAGTTGTTTTCTGAGTGGTTGCATGTTTATGGTGCCATAATGCCAACGCCTCTCACGCCTCTCACGCCATGCTACCTGACCCCTTTACGGCTGCAGTAAAACACCAGCACATTAAGTCCTTCAGCTTTATGAGCTTATACAAGAAAAAAAAAAATGACGGTGAACTTTACCACAGAGGGAATAAAACGGTGAAAGCTATCTGACATGGCCACTTCAGACATTCGCTGCTGAACTAACTGTGATGCGTTAAAATTCCGAAAAGTCCTCAGTCTTCTGACAAAATCACATTTCTTGGTGTAGAATGAAAACTTTAGACCGAGGACCTTTGATGTAACTGTAATAACTTGTGAAAAATAATGTTTCGGATCGCAGTGCAAAAAGTGAAAATCAAAAAGTTTTTTTTTCCCGTTTTTAGTGAAAATGTCTCATTTCAAGAGACAATACATTTTAAATCAAGACAATTTTCACTTACTGACTTAAAGGTAAAAGCATCTTAAATGAACAAAAAAAAAATCTGCCAACAGTGAAAATTATTTTTGATTTAAGATAAGTTCTGAAATATATTTTCAGTGGATTTCAGTAGGTCACAAAAAACAAGTCGAAAAAACAATTGCAGTTTGAAAATTTCCAATAGACTCACTGTGAATAAATATTCTCTCGATATCTTCAACAGATGACGCTTGAACTATTAGAATTCTGAACATTTGATGTGTACTTGAGTAATGTTTAACCTGAGATTTAATGATCTGCTAATGTGAAACTGATATTTCTTCTTTGCTTTCTTCCCATCTCTGTTAGGTTTGAGTGTTTAGGCATGTTTCTGGTTAGAGGGTCAGGGTTAGATGGGTTAGGGTTGGGTGGTTAGAAAGGATTAGAGATTTTGGGTGATAAGTTTGGGTTAAGGACTTTAGGGTCAAAGGGTTAGGATTAGAGGGCTAGGATTAACGAGTTCAGGGACAGAGGTTTTGGGCTATAGGGTTAGGGACTTTGGGGTTAGAGATTTGGGGGTTGCAGTTTTTAGGTTAGAGAGTTTAGAGTTAGGGAGTTAGCGTTAGAGAATTTGGGGTCCGGTTTTTTAGGTTACAGAATTTAGGGTTAGCATGTTGGGGTTAGAGAGATTAGGATTAGAGAATTTCGGGTTACAGGGTTAGGATGAGAGAGTTTAGGGATGGAGGGATAGGGTTAGGAAGTTCAGGGTTAGGGAGTTTAGGATTAGATTGTTAGAGGATTAGGGTGGTCATTTTCCCCTCGCCTAAATTTTTCCTCGAAAACAAATTTTCCATAAAACACCACAGATCGAGCTAAAACCAAAGAAACGCTGCAAACACAATACGATGTACGAGTAACGACCGGAGTTTTCGAAGATTCATTTCTGAGAATTGTAGCTTCGTTAATGTGTAAAGTCTTTGACAATATGACCGTTTTGATCCGTTTCCGTCATTCGACTCACCTTTGGAATCGGTTTCCCGTATCTGATGCTGGAAGGCAACAGAACCGGTTCTTCTATCCGGTTGTCCCAAATGCCAAACGAGTCCCAGGTCACCGGGCGGCCGCTGCCGTCGCTGTCGAAGCATCCCGAGCCACTAGCCCACCGGGCGCCCACCACCCCGAACAAAGCCCCGCCTACCTGAGGGGACAGGACATGATTTCACACTTAAATCAGTGTCAGTCCTTAAACCAGATCCCAGCTGGGCAACGACAAACTCTTGGACAAAAACAAAACAAACGTCACAATCGTTTTGTCACCTGGACAAACCCAGACAAAGTTTCCTGAGAGCGTCGGACACGATGGCAGAATGTTTGTCCGCTGACGGCGCGGCGACCACCACGCAGCAGGTTGATCAGCGTGACAGACGACATGGCGGTTCCACTTCAACAGGAAACAGCTGGAAACAGTAACGAAAACGAACGGGCTTTCAGAGAGACGATCAAAGGGGCACAACGATGTTTCAACTGACAAGGCAACTTTTTTCAGTTTTCATTTCACAAACATTTTGTGTTCAGGTGGCAACGTCTTGAAAACTGTCCGTCTACTGAGCATGTGCAGAAAAACTTGACTGCATCTGTAAAATCTACTTCTAGAGGTGGGTCCCTGGTGTTCTCAGGAAGCTGTGTTTTCCTCTGTTTCCATGGAGATGGAGCATTTTCATAAATTTGCATTTTCCTCCATTTCCACAGAATTACACCATTTTCAGAAAGTTGTTGTTTCCTCTATTTCCATGGAGACATTTCCTGTGGAAATAAAAAATTAAATCCACCAACAGTTGCATTTCCTGGATAAACGGTCGAAAATAGATGATTCTGATCACCGTTGTCGGGTAAACAGACACACACAACATGACAAAACATTTTCCTTTTCACTTGAACATTGCCATGGAAACGGAGATTCAAAGAGTTCCTCTCTGATCTCTGAATTGTGCCAAAGTCACAGTCAACATACTTTCACCAACTTACCTTCAAAATAAAAGCCCTGGACAGATGGTCCAGAGCTGCTCTGCGTAATAAAAGGATTCTTCTACAGTAAAACGAGTGTTCTATACTGACTCCATAAGAACGTCCTGAACCACAGACCCACTGTGGGAACCGCCTGCTCTCTGTTCTCGCTCAACATCGCTATTTTGTTATGTAACCGGCAAATCGCCCCTCCCAGTGAAGATTCCCCCCCCATATCAGTTACAAGTGGGGCACTGGTGCAGTATCTGGACGCGGTGAGGAGGCCTCCTCTGGAACAGGACTTAGATCTGGAGTCTTTCAGGATCCTGGAGCTTCAGGATCTATAAATAGATCAGTTCTTCAACCAAACAGCCAAACACATTTCAGTGAGAATAAAGTAACGGTGAGACTTCAACAACTTCACATAGTGATCCAGAACAACCTGGACACACTGCAACACCTGACCAAATCACACACACGCACAGAGGTACTCACAGAGAGACCCAAACATACACACACAAACACACAGACACACACACTCACAAAAACAAACACATCCACAGATGGAGGTGTCACATTACAAATATGACTTTGAGAAATAGCAGCTAAATGCTTCCAAACAATTAGCATTATACTTATTTCAACCACATTAAAAAAGGGGGAAAAATTTACTTTTAATTTGATTTAAAAATGTAGAGCAGGTTGTTGTGAGACTTTTCTCAGGTTTTCAAAAATTTGCTTTGAGGAAAAAAAAACAAAGAGAAAGTAATCTAAAATATTCTAAATCTCACCTTGTGGTTTGTGTGATTTTTCCCGCCGCTCCCGGTTTCCGTGGTAACGGGTTCAGACCTGCGCCGGAGCTGTTGAGGCCTTTGGGGGGCTCGGCTGGAGGCTTTTTATAGCCGGCCACAGCCGACCAATCAGAGCGCGTGCAGCCCTCTGACATCACCATACGACCACGTGGACGCATTTCCAGGCGCCCAGCCAGATTTAAATGTGTCACTTTCTCCAACACAAACGTGTTTGTGCGTCTGTTTTTAAACTTTTACTGATAATCTGAAGGAAGAAACGGGTCAAATAGAGCAAACCAAGAAATTAGGATGATTCTACATATCATATGGAGAATTAAAATCCAAAATAAGTCTGCATAAAACTGTTTTAAGAACATATTATAGTATAAAACTATTTAAAAAGCAACTACTTCTAGCGAAAATCATCTGATTTCAGGAAGCAAACGAACTTCTTTACAGCGGCTGCCCGCACAACAGCTCCCTTGTGGGATCTTTGCTTCTTTTAACAGGTTAAAAATGAGGCGCAATCATGTTGCGCTATTAAATGCCAAAGTCGGAAGAGGAGTCAAACGGCCTGCATAGCAGCAGCAGTCAGACGTTTTAACATCGCTTCGACTTAATCACTTCTTGACATTTTAAAACTGGAAAGTACAAATAAATGTTATCTTGTAATCCAAATATTAAGTTTGTCATAAGAAACATGTAGACAGCTGCTGGAATTAGCCAAGAAGCTGAAGATAAAGCAGATTAAAGGGGCTGTATGATGCTTTTTTAGCTAGTCCAAACCCTAGAAATGACATTAACATGGTAATAGTTTATTTTTGGCACTAAGGAAAAGGCATTTTGTGTGAAATAAAAGATTTTCTGGGGCTAATTCTGAAACCCATAAGAGAAAACGCTCTGTTTCATTGAAATCCCGCCTCTCCCCCTGTGGACTTTGACTGACAGTGAACTTCAACCCAATCAGCGCTTCAAAACAAATACACTAGCTAGCTTTAGCTCTTTAGCTCTCGCTTCTCCACACGCAAAAACGTCTTTTCCTGTGAGAAACTCACCAAGCGCAGACCCTCCAGACCCTTCAGACCCTTCAGACTCTTGCTCTTGCTTGACTGTTGCTTTCAGAGGATGGTCAAAGTTTATCCTCGAAATCGGAGTTACAAAAAGCAGCAACGCTGATTGCCGAGGGCCTGCGGGAGGGGGGCTCAGGGGAGCCATCTTCACCGTGTGACGTGAACGTGGGAAAACAGAGCGTTTTCACGGGTGCGGGAGGGGCTGCCTCTCTGAGCAGCACAAACACCAGGAAAGCTTAAACACGCAGGCACGAAGGAAAAAAACGCTTTGGGAGTGTTTTTGGTGAGTACATAGCTATATAACAAGGTTAAAACATACAAAAAGTGAATTTTGCATGATACAGCCCCTTTAACTTTTACTTTTCATGGCCACTGTCGTCATTTCAAAAGTATTGATGAACGTGTGTGTTTTGAGGGAAACCTGCCCGTGAGATGAGCGACACCCTCACTTTATCTCGGCCACACGGAGGCGAAAGCTGCTGATAGCCACAGACAGCAGCGATGGAGAAGGAGATTGGAGAGTGCAACGGCAGTTAGCAGCGCAGCAGCTACACCTGCACCTACACCTAATAGATGTGGATGAAGATGGAGCAACGCAGACGAAACTGCACGTTCAGAAGAACCTGGAAATGAGAGATCAGTGGTAAAACTGCATTAAGGCCATCCCACCTGTCCCTCACAGAAGGCCGGTAGTGGTGTCCTGAAGGTGCTGTAGTGACTTTGGCATGACAAATGGCTCACCTGGATCACACCAGCCATGCAGTGAGCAGACTGCAGCTTACCACTGGCATGGAGGACAACCCAGGGCTTGGCTGGAGCCTCTCTGAGCTGCTGGGAGTGCACAGGCTGAAATACATTTTCAGTTAGCACACAGTAAGAAACACACAAATGACCAAAGCATCATAGAGATCCTGACAAGTTTGACTAGAGCAAGACCAAAGCATTTCATTACTTCTCTTTCATCAGTGTTTTCTGCGGGAGTAAATCTATCCTGAGTTTTGGTTAATAAATGAAATAAGATCAAATAAATTGCACCCATGTGTGACAAGGGAGAACTGGAGATATTAGGGACTGTGAAAATGCCCCAATCCATAGATAAACAACCGAAAAAACCCCCCGAAATATTACTCACAGACATTGAGACTGGATTCCATACGGTAGTCAAAAGCATACAAGCAGTAGCACAAAGGGGAGGGACACAGTGAGGTGGAGCCGTGCTGTCCCAACGTTGGTTTGTCCATGAACCCTTAAAGAGTTGTGCTCCTAAATTCCTGGCCGGTATAATAATCAACTCCACTGATCAGAGCTCAGGTTCAGACAGTGGTGGCAAGTCATTCAAATCCATGGGGAGATCCATCTGTATGGATTTATTCCACCAATGTCAAGAGTTTTTTCAAGATACTGATCAGAACAGGGTCCAGTATGTCTTCTTCCGGTCAATTTTCCATCTCCTTTGAGTGTCTCTGGCAACAAAATGCGTGTACCTACATGATGTAAACAATGGCTATTGCTCATGAAAACAGGCGACCGCAATGCATTGCAAATTCACGTGACCTATCAAGCCCTTTAGCCTTGAAAGGAATTTTTGAAAAGAGTTGAAAAAAAATTCCTACTGTGTGTGTGTGTGTGTGTGTGTGTGTCTGAATAAAACATGGCACAGACCTCGTGTTGTTAACAGAGTGTTACTTTAATGTTTCTGAATAATTCAGAGGAGCAGCCGCTTCCCAGGGAGTTGAATGGGCAGTGTTAGCATCCTAGCGTTAGCATAGAGCATCAATGCTTCAGCGAGGCTTCGCTCGCCGCTCCACTGCTTTGTGCAGGAAAAAATAAATGTGGCAGGTAAAATATTTAGTGGTTTCTGAGCTGCTGTCGTCTCTGCTCCAGATCAACAAGCATCGCTGGAATCTGGCACAACGCTACATGGAGAACGAGGTCCAACATGAGCACCGCTCTAGCATCACTGCTGCGAAACAGATTCCATTCTAACAATCAGGTGTAGAAAGACAGTAAAACTCCGTGCAAGGTTCAACCATACCGCTACAAAATATTGAAATCACATGCAATAAAATTAGGACTGTCAGATTGAAGCATGTTAATTACATTTCATTAATCTAGGGCTGTGAAAAGTTGTTGTTTTTTTTTAATTTAATCGTGATTAATTGCAGAATTAGAGTTTGGACTTTTCTTTCAATTTGAAAATTGTGTTTGTCATAGACATAATAAGGTGGTCTACCTCAACTACGGACATTCTGCGATTATTCATTGATAACTATTGAAATTCTGAGACTGGCAATTTTTAAAAGGAAATGATAAATTGTGATTAAATACAGAAATTATGGGATTAATTGCCACTGACCTTTTGACAGCACTAAATAAAAACAATGGATCAAAAAATTGATGAAATGCAGTTGAAGCCAAACAGGAATCAGACACTGACTATGAGTGTTGTTTTCTGATTATGACTTTAAACACGTCTTATTTCATCTTTAGGAATGTTACCAGAGCTCACATCATTTCAAAACTATTTGGCAAATTCAAGTCCAAGGGCGAGTGGAACACGATTGGTTCATGTATCAACAGCAGGAAAGTTTCCAGACCAGCTGTCAAAGGAACACTCTGAAGATTTTGGACCCACGCCCTTTCCCTATCATTGACACAGTTAGACAAGCTCATAAATACCTTTTTTGTGTCTCTGCATCCAGTGGCTGTTCACAGCTGTTAGCATCGTAGTTAGCTTTGCTCAATTGCTGAAAGTCAATAGGAACCAGAGCCGGACTGACGAAAGTAGACAAAATACTCCTTCCAGTGGTCCAGGGGATGGCGTTTTAGCACGTGAAGTAAATCCAAATGGTTATAAAACATTTTAAAAGACGTGTTTTCTTCTCAATCCGTTAAAATAACGTTTTGATTCACACAGATCTGCGCATGCGCAGTGCTCCGCGAAAGGATGCACCGGAGCACAGCAGTAGAAGCCATAGACTCAGCTGCTGTGTGCCTGTATATCCTTCCACGGAGCACTATGCAGTGTATATCAAAACATTATTGTCACAGATTGAGAAGAAAACACATCTTTTAAAATGTTTTATAACCATTCGGATTTACTTCACGTGCTAATATGCCATCCCTTGGACCACTGTAAGGAGAATTATATCCACTTTTAATAATAATAATAATGCATTTTATTTATAATGCACTTTTCATTTCACACAGAAATCTCAAAGTGCCACTTTTGTCAGTCCGGCTCTGATTCCTATTGACTTCCAGTAATTGAGCTAAACTAACTACGATGCTAACAGCTGGGAACAAGCCACTGGACGCAGAGACACAAAAAAAGCTTTTTATGAGCTTGTCTAACTTTGTCAATGATAGGAAAAGGGTGTGGGTCCAAAACCTTTGGAGTATTACTTTCAGGCTGTTTCACTCCAAACATCAGTGAAGTTCATTCCTGCACCTCAGCATTCTTCCTGCAGCATCCTAGAATCCCTCTGCTCTTCCTCTTCTTCTTCTTCGTCCGGTATTTTCGCAGGCTGCTATTGGAGCACACGGACTTCCTCAGGGTCCTGATGTGTCTCTCCTGGTTCTGGACTTTGGACTCCAGGTGGGTCTGGATGGCTGCGCCGAGGGACTGGAGGTCCACTGCGGCGCCATACACCTCCCACGTCATACCCTGCTCGTCCCGAGCCACCTCCTGCGGCTTCTCCACCTCCTTCCGCTTCCCATCCTGGTAAACTCCTTCCTTCTCTTGTTCCTCCTCTTCCTCATGTGTGCTTTCCACACTGATATCGACGTCCTGATTGGGCGGCTCTGGCGAGGGGGCAGGGCTCTGCTGGAAGCTAAACGTGCGTAAGCGGGCGGGGAGAGAGCTTGCCTTGTCGGCCGTGAGGGACTCTGTCTCTGTTTGGCTTCGTAGTTCGATATCTATTGTGCAGATGTGGTGGAGGGGTGGCGGCGGCGGCGGGCCACAGCACAGTGGCGGGATGGTCTGGGATGTCCAACCACCTGACTGACAGCTGGAGGAGCCAATCAGAGCAGAGGAGTGAGGTCCTGCGCTGAGGCTGGGGCTGGTGGAAGCCGACCGATCCACAACCTCAACCCCGACCTGGATGCCCACGTCTCGCTGTGCACTCCCCCGTGGACCCAATCTCTCACCAGGGTCTGTTGTGGCCACATTGTGGGATGCGCTGCTGAGGCTGGTTGCCATGGCAACAGATGACAAAGGCTTTGTGAATGTCACACTTCTGGTCTTGGGACTGGAGGTGGCCAAAGGAATTAGCCCATCTGACCGGACGGCGGCTCCTGAAAGTGAGCAAAACATGTTGACTAACGAGAATATTTCTTCAAATGCTACAGAACAATGTTTCAAGTTGTGATGATTAACAGGAATAAACCTAGGCTGAACTAGTCTAAACCTAGCCCTGAACAAGTCTTAGTCTAGCTCTAAACTGGTCTGAGCCTAGCCCTGAACTAGTCTAAACCTAGCCTCAAGCTAAGCTATAAGCAGCTCTTAGCTGGCCTAAACCAGACCCGAGCGAATATAATATGATGAGGCTCAGGCCTGAAGTTAGACTAAAAACAACCACAACACACATAAGTCTCACCTGGAGCAGGAACAGGACTCCTCTGAGAAGAAGAACCAGGACTCCTCTGGACATCCTTGATTGGTCTATCTGAACCACATCCAAGACTTCTCCTTGGAGCAGAACCAGGACTCCTACTTTCAGAAACTGACCCAGGAGATAACACTGAACTGTGCAAAGCTGTTCCAACCTTAGAAGGTTCTGATCCTACTGAAGGTTCTGGTGCAGGCTGCGAACTGGTCCCTGAGGTGTTCAGATCATGGTCTTCGGACAGACCGGTTCTGGATGATGATGCGGATATAGGTGGGACCAGGTTCTCCTTATTTTTGGAGGCCATCTGGGTGGGTTTTGAAGTTAAGGTTGTTTGTCCAGGTGTGGAAGTAAGGAGAACATCAGAACCTGAAGAGGGATTTAGTTTAGAACCAGTTCCCAGCTTTGAACCAGTTCCAGGATTGAACTTGACTTCAGAGTCTGGGACAGTTTTCTGGTCTTGGCTTGTTTTTGGAACTCCCCTCTTACAGTTTGAGTTTAAGGTGGTTGAGTTTGTGGTTTTAGAGTCCAGCTGATCTCCGGAACCCATCACAGATTTAGAACCAGAGCTGGTCTTGGAGTTCAGGCTAGTATTAGAAGAAGAAACAGTTTTAGAATCCAGACTGTCTTTGTTTCCAGAATTTTCCTTGGATCCTGATTCAGGACTTAAATTTAGATCAAGGGTCTCTGAGACGGTGGATCTTGTTCTGGTCTCTGTGGATCTTCTCAGTGTGGATGGTTTTGGACTGACTGAGGTTGCTCGGGGGATTTTGGTCGGTATCAGTCCAGAATCCATTCGGTGATTTGGAGGTTTTGGACTAGTGGAGGACATTCTGGATCCAGAACTTGTCTCTTTGAGGTTGATCTCTTCTTTACTCGATTCCACTTGTACGCTGACGGTAATTTTGCTGTTGGTGTTTGTCTGTGCACCGGGCGCTGTGGATCGCTCCACCCGCTGAGGTTTCAAACTCGCCACTGTGACACCTCTGGTCTTCGGGCTCGGCGTAGACACGTGTTTGAGCTTCGGTGACTTTTGAAATTTTTCATTTGCTTCAGTCGTTGGCGTGAGCATTGAAGCATTAATCCTCAGTCTGGATGGATCATCTTTTTCTCCTGGCGACATCGCCAGCTCGTTACCGGGCTTGCCCGTTGTCATGGTAACATGTCCTTTCACGGCCCCTCTGCTGCTGGCGTGCAGCCTCCAGCGCTCAGCCGGTGGACGAGGGTTGCTAGGCGATGTCAGATTGAGGTTGAGGTTGAAGTTGGGCTCCACTGAACGGCTGACATCTTGAAGCCCCGCCTCCACCGAAACTGATGTTTCAGATTGGTCGTCGTCTTTCTTATGTGTAGAGATATTTGTAGCAGTTTGCATGATGATGCTGTGCAAAGTTGTTTGACCAGTGAGATGAAAATGGAGGTTTTACCTTTAGAACTCATCAATCAGCACCTGATGGGAAAGACATGGAGACAAACGATTCAAATTTGAGATTTCAGTTTAATGAGTTTCATATTCTGTGATTTAACCAAGAATAAACATGAGTGACATCAGGTTCTAACAGCAAAACTGATCCTGCTTACATGACAACAATCTGCAGTTTAACTGCTCTGAGCTGTGCTACATGCTACATGCTAAAGAGAATCAGGGCTCACACCAGTGATGCTACACACCATATATTAAACCTTTTTAAAGTCTAGCTGATTCACGCATTAACAGCAAGCTCGGTTCCTTGGTCTACAATCTGAGTTAAGACTAAGACCAGACCTGGGTGTAACTCTAATTCAGTTTGTGTTGTATGATTAGACCCTGCTGGAGATGCCCAGTGTCAAGTTCTCAAAGAGGGAACCAATTTTTGTTCCAGGAGTTTTCATTCCTCACATCCCAGCTTGATGCTTCAGGCTGAATTCTGCTCTCAGTTTTTCTAACCGTCTCCTCTGTCACTCATTTGATTTGTAAAAATAAAGATTTGATTCGTACCTGTTCCGGATCCACATCGCCAGCACTCAAGCAGGAGGAAATCTGCCTCTGCTGCCTTACTGGCTCCTTGCTCCTCCTTGCTCGGATGAACGAATGAATAAATAAAAGGAGAGCGAGCGAGAGAGTGCCGAGATGAGTTGTTCTCCTTCTGGTCTGTTTTAGTTTTCAATCCTCACGTGAGATGAAACCTTTTGAATATTTTGTGACGGTTTGAATTTGCTGTGTGCTGTTCGCATGCTTGTTTTTCCTCAGCTCTTTCTGTGACATTTTCAATCTCGGAGGGGGTGTGCAGGGGAGGACCCCCAGGGACCCCTGGGGCCCATGTCTCTGTTGGCATGGCAGTGAGAGACGTCAGCTAAAAACATGCAGCATCCATCTCAGCATCTTTTCATGTTTTTTCCGTTCTGTTTCGGAAAAGTTTCACCTTTACACGGTTCTGAAAGCAATGTCTTTAAACCACCCAGACTCCGTCGTTTTAACATAATCAATCGCTAAATATTCTTTGATTTAACATATCCGCGGTATATCGGGGCAGTTGGAGTCGAAGAGGAGGCTGAAAAGGAAACTTGGCATGGCAATGGCAGAAACACTGAAAGCACTGTAGGGCCAGTGGATGCTGCTGCTCTTTGTTTTCGTAGTGAAGTCAGGCCACTCCGGAGGCTGAACGCTATTATTTACTGAGCATGTGCAGAACAACTGTTTATTTCCATCAAGTCCCTCCAGGAAGTTGTTACATTGCGATTGCAACAATCAATTCAAATTCAACTGGGTTTCAACATCAATGCTCTATTACGAATAATTCCAAATACTGCGATCAATTGCGATTATCTATGGAAATTCTGAAATAAGATCTTTTTGGACAGCCCTGACAACAGTTTCAGCAAACAATTTAAATTCAATCAATCTCCAAGAATTTTGCGCAACCTTGCAATGATGAGAAGTTGCTGTGATTGCAAGGTTGTGCAGAATTCACAGAGATGGGTAGAATTTGAAGTAATCATTGTGATTACAACTTTCTGGAAGGACAGCTAGAACTCTGAGATTCTGCTTTTTTTTATATTCTTTGAACTTGTCAGTTTTTCTTCAGTAAGAAAATAACAGTTTTTCTTGATTCGTGTTACTGCTGCAACATGACTTGACATTTTTAATTTGAACAAATGGAATCACCTAAACACAGAGATGAACAACAAATACTAAGATGTCCTTGAATATCACCCAAAGTCTTGACACTGTTCGACTTTGAAAGAAGCAAATAAAACAGGTTTGCTGAGGATGTGGACAGATTTATTGAACAACATTGAATCAGATCTGGAAGATAGAAAAAGGTAGGGAAAGTCTCCATGGTCAACATTAAAATGTCACCTAGTTTAGTTGTGAGGATGTGAAAACATGCTAAGCCACTCTTCCTGTATTTGTGGCTTCAGTTGTACCTGCTGTACCTAAAAGGCTCAGGTCTGAAGGTCTCCGGTCTTCAGAGGAGGTCTTCCTGGTCTATGCCCAGAGCTCGCTGTACATTTTGCCAGAAGATGGTGCGAGCGGATCTCGGCCAGCTCAGGTAGGAGTGCCTCTTCACTAGACTCCTCATGCGGTGGTATGCACCGAGGAGGTGTCCCGGGACGTCCTCCATGAACAGCAGAATCAGCACGTCTCTGTGCTCATCGAACAGGCGGAAGCTGCGGATGTCAGTCATCAAGAACGGGTCAGTAACTGTTTGGGGAAACAGAAGAGAGGCTACACCCCTACCTGGCCATCTGGATCTCTCTGGAACACCACTCGCTCTGCAGGTAGTGCTGGCTGATCACACAGATCGTCTTCCTGCTGCTGTAGATGGCATCCGTGATGTTTTCTACGATGGGCCTGCCTGCAAAAAACAAGAGACACCATGTGGAGGGTAAACATGTTACCAACACGCTACATGTTTGTCCACCAGGAGGAATCACTAAGGCCACTCCCACTTCTTCCTATCAACACAATTCCACAAGTTGTTATTTTTTACAAAAGATGACATGACATGACATGATTAAAGGCCTTTTTTTTATCATTAATACTCTACAATTTTTTAGCAGACACTTTTGTCCAAAGCAACTCATAATACTGGGGGCAATTCAGGGTTCAGTGTCTTGCCCAAGGACACTTCGACATGCAGACAGGAATGGAACTCTCAGCCCCCTGATTATGGGACGACCACTCTCCCCACTGAACCACAGCCGCTCATACTCATTCTCACTTACATTCACAAGCAGTGATTATTTCTACAATGACTTCAGTCTACTCTAAAATGGCCTGAGACTATGGAGGAACTCTAGAGTGGTACCTGGTTCAAAGTCTCTGTGGTGCAGGCAGAGCTTCCAGCCCTGCTGACCCTCCAGCTCTGGAACCAGCTCCTCGTAGACCCAGGCCTCGTCCTGCATGTTGTAAGAGACGAAGGCGTCGTACCGGTGGGGGGCAATGTTCTTCCTCCTCCTCTTGTGGTAGAGAAAAGCCAGGAAGACGTGGTAGGCGTAGGTGAGGTGAAACCTCAGGAAGCGGTGGACGAAGGAGGACAGGAGGACCAACGAGACGAGAACGGCGGTGGAAAGGAAGCAGAGGAATTGCACGTCCACCCAACATGAGAGCACATCAAATTCCAGGAGTCGGTTTCCTCCCTGGCTGACGGGAAAAACACAAGTGTAGCCATGACCATGAGCTATCTGGGTTTGGTTGTTTTCTATAGCCCAGCGGATGAATCCAGAATTGGAGCACTCGCATGCCAGAGGGTTCTCTGACAGGTCCAGGTAGGTCAGGACAGGCAGGGAATGGAACACGGTTTCGTTGATGACCAACAGCTCGTTTTCACTCAGGTTGAGAAAGTTGAGAGTCGATAGCGTAGCCTCAGCTAGAAAACCCAAAGATCGGAGTTTATTGTTGGAGAGGTCGAGTTCTTTCAGGTTCTTGAGGGGCCTGAAGAGTTCTGGAGACAATTCCAACAGATTGCTTCGGATTATCTTAAGACTTCTCAGTCTGGGGGTGTATTTAAAAGTGTCTGGGTGTAAAGAACCTGTGAAGAATGCATCAGTCCAAAAGTATTGCAGAGACTTCAGTCCACTAAGCAGATTGGGTGTGATTAGAACACGGCATATGTTGACAACTTTGATTGTGAGATTTGTTAATCTGGACAAGTTGGAGAAAGGCGGGTTATCGTTTACTGTCACATCATCCACGGTCAAGATCAGATGAATATTCAGAGTTTCTAAACTCGGTAGCCAACTGAAAACCTCATTAGGGAAGAAAGCCAGATTCAAACTGAGGGTTTGAAGACTGTCGAGCCCTCGAAAAGCTCCATGTGCCACTCGGTAGCTCTTATCAGACAGTAAAATCAAGTCCTGAAGCGAGGACAGAGTCGCGAAATCTCCTTCCTGGATAGTTGTCATTTCATTCATGGATAGATCCAAAGACTCCAGTTTCCATAAATGAACTTTAAAGCAATCTCCAACAATGAAGAAAGAGTTTTGCCCAATATAAAGCTGTTTCAGGTCCTGCAGGTTCTGGAAGACACAAGGCTTCAGACTAAAGATGCGGTTGAGCTGCAGGTTGATGCTCAGCAGCCTTGTCAGGTTGTGGAAGTCGGAGCAGCGGAGCTGAGTGATGAAATTGGAGCTTAGGTCCAGCTTCTCCAGCGAGGACAGCGTCAGCAGCGCTGCTGGCACTTCGGTCAGGCGATTGGAGCTGAGCAGCAGGACCCGGAGCAGAGGCGTCGGCTGGAAGGCGTCCTCGGACATACCGGTCAGCTGGTTCAGGAACAGGTTGAGTTTTGTGAGGCCTGAACAGGAGTGCAACATGTGTCTGTTCAAGAATCCCAGATTGTTCCCTGTCAGGAACATAGAGCTCAGAGAAGAGATTTGACAGGCGATGCTCACCAGGTCAGACTTCACCCAGATATCCATGTTAGCCATCACAAGGTTTTGGATGTTGTCAGTGGTCTGCAGCATCTCTTTGTACGTCTTAAAACTAATGGAGGTCCCGCTGAGGGTCAGCCGATCCAGGCTCCTTAGAAAGGTCTTGTTTGCTACTTCCCACTTCATGTCCTGGAAACATTCGTCGAAACCCAGGTTCTGCAGGTGGGGGAAGACGTCCTCTTTGAGGCTGAACCTGGTCAGAGGATTGATGCTCAGGTCAAGAGATGTGAGGCTGGATGAGCCAACAGAGAGACTGTCAAACTCCAAAGACTCAAAGTTATTGAACTCAAGTTGCAGAGTTTTTAATGTAGGCACTTTGAAAGCTGGGACAACGTCGGAGATCTGGGTCAAGTTATTCTCACCTAGTTCTATCAGGCGTACACTGAGCAGATGCTGAAAGGCCCCGGAGGAGATGGAGGAGATCTGGTTGTCATTCAGGACCAGAGTTTCTAATCTGGTCAGGCCTTCAAACATGTCATCTGTCAGCTCCGTCAGTTTGTTGCCTGCAATGTCCAGATTATTCAGATCCTTCAAGTCTTTGAATGCTCGGTCGTCGATGTGTGAAATCCAGTTGTTGTGGAATTGTGCATCCTTGAGCTTGAAAAGACCTCGTAAATCCACGGTGGAGATCCTCACGATTCTGTTCATAGACAGGTCCAGGGATGTAGTGTTCCTGGGAACGTCGTTTGGGATAACAGCCAGTTTACGGCTGGAGCATTCCACAGCCACACCATTAGCATTAGCATCAGCAGGAAAGTAGCTAATTGTGCAGTTTTTCAGTGAGAAAGAGAGAGAGAGGTCAAGCCGAAGCGACCAGAACAGAAGTGAAAGCAGTAGGAGAGACCAACTTCCTGTGGCTGGCATGGTGACTGGATTCACTTCTGCTTGGACATTTGAGGGCAGCATGTCCTGGGAGCCCACACAGGAAATAAAAGAAAGTTAGTCCCATTCATGCCAATGCTAACCATTAGCTCTATGAAGGAAGTTGGAATGCAACACTCACTATGACATCATGAAAATCACTGCCAATGCTAATGCTAACATTTATCTGGACCGAAAAACATGTAAACAAGATTAACATGAAAATATATGCATAGTTTCTGTAGTTAGCATTGGCATGTTCCCACAATATGTAACCAACTGAAACATTCAAATCAACTTATTTTAGAAATACTTGACAAGCAACTAGTTACTCAATTCAGTTATACATTACAAAAGTAACTAGCTATGTTTGAACTGGGAGTAAATAGTTGCTCAATTAAGTTCTACGTGAAATGAAAATAACTAATGAATTACTAAATGAACTTGTAGCTGACGTACAAAACTAACTAGTTCTCTTTTACGTAATTGAAGAATAACTCGTCACTCATGGCAGTTGTTTATTACTTGTAAAAGTAGCAAATTATTTGTTTAATAGCTTTACAAGAAATTAGTTACTCAATTAGGTTGTGCCTGACATACAAAACTAAGAGTAACTAGTACCTGCTGTATGGGTGGCTAGTCACTCATTGAAGTTTTGCTTTACCTAGAAAAATAATTAGTCATCGAATAACTTCATCACTAACTAGTTATTAGATGAAGTAACTTCTGTTAACTGTCAGTTTACCTCAGGGTAGCTGTGGATACACAGACGTAGTTTACCATTATCAAGCATGGAATTTAGGAATAATATCATTGTAAAGAAACCTTGAGGTTAATGAAAAAAGGCACCATATATTTATTTATTATTACTAATTAGTGTACTTACTAAAAAACAAAGTCCTGTATAGAATACATTCACAGTGCATCATTCTGAAAGGTAATCAGTTAATTAGCTAAGCTGTGAGCCATTGTCACAGGTAACTAGTAATTTGATAAAGTAATCTGTACATTAAATTAGTTGCATTTGAACTACCTTGAAAATGGACAGTTACTTATGTCTTAGTGTTAACAGTGAATTTTCTGGTATTATTAAAAGTAAAGAATAACTCCACTGTATTAAGTACATTTGACATTGCAGACAACCAGTCAATAACCCCCCCCCCAAAAAAAAAAAAACAAAAAAACAAACAAACTCTAAATTACTTTTAAAAGTGATTAGTAGATTGATTCATTGGCACTGACCTGTTCACCTGTGCATTCCTCTTACTAGTATTATAACGAGTTACTGATGAACGGATGACTATCTTACTTTGACAAGTAGTTATCTTATAATGAACTGGTCACTCGGAGGTCGGTTACTCGTGCTGCAGGATGAAAGTGGTGGAGATGACGGACTGCAGGGTACTTACTGAGGGCTGCAGGAGGAGGGGGAGGGGCTGAGCTGCAACTTCCTCCGCAGTGATAAGTGTTGCTGCAGGAAGTTCTTCGCTGCTGATACTTTCATTTCCACTCTGGCCTCTCTCTGTCTCTGTCACTGAAAAACTACACAATAAGCTACTCACCTGCTAATGCTAACGGTGTGGCCGTGGAACGATTAAAACAATACAAAAAGAAATAAATTAAGGGATAATCATTGCCCTTTTAAAATTGAGACAATTCACAAATGCAGTGTTCACCAGAACCAGTTGAATACTTCCAGAAGGTTCTGTCCATCTGAGCACAAGTCCCGTCCACTGAGCCACTGTCAGCCAATGAGAGGCCACAGCTGCAACTGTCAGGACCAGCTGACATTTGGTCCTGAAGCTCCTTGTCTGTACCTTCATCTATTGACTCATTCTGCCTCCCAACATCACTCCGAGTCTCTAAGACATCTGGGACCGAAGAACCAACAATCTGCACCACTTTTTAGTCTGGAACCGACGATCCGTACCTCTTCCTATCTAACAACCAATGATCTGTATATTATTTCATCCAAGACTTCCAGGGTCAACAAGACGCATAATACTTCCTTTTTTAAATTCCGGGACATCCAGAACCGAAGATCCATTCATCTTTTAAGAACAGACCATCTGTACATCTTTCCGTCTGAGACGTCCAGAACCAAAGATTCCTACATCTTCTCATCCAAAACGCAGAATGTGGGAAGAGAACTTTGACTCAGAGCAGTAAGTATCCTCTCCGAGGCAACTTAGCCTTGGAATCAAGCCAGATCAGCTTTGGACCGATACTAGCTTGTCCTTGCAACAGTTTTTTGTGGAACTAATATTCTTCTGAACTCTAGAGGGTTCCATTACAGCCTAATTTTTTGATAACTCAACATTCATATAGTTCCCAGAGAAAGTCAGAAAAACCACACCCACTAAAAGCGACATGAAATGTGAGCATGAACTACAATTTATTTGTTTTTGAGACATTTCTGAAAATATTTTGGATTTATGAGCATAAAGTGATATTCTTCCTGCAACATAATGTTTCTACTTATATTGTTTGCTTTATAACTGACCTTCATTCCCAGACGTACCACAGAGAAAGTTGTCTAAGCCCCACCTCCTGAAGTTCAGAGTTACGTTTCCAAAATATGGCCTCATGAATTGTTAGCATGAGCGTTTTTCCAGATGGTAACATTCTGATCAAGTAGATCATCTGTTCTTTGGTTTCACTCTGGTGTGTTTCTGTGTCCACATGTCGCCCGGCGCTGGCGGCCATCAGCCAGACTACTCTCCGGTGTCGTGGGAGGAGTATTTTGAGCAGATGGAGGATGTTAATGTGAGCGCGGGGCTGGCGGATGGCGGTGATGTTTTCAGGGTGTACCGGGCGGGCGACGCCGGGCCGCTGCTGCTGCTGTTGCACGGCGGGGGGCACTCGGCACTGTCCTGGGCTGTCTTCACCGTGAGTAGTGGCGCTCTGACCTCTGACCCCACACTAATGGTACTTTTTCATTACACTGTTGGACTACGGCAATGGCAGCTTGCTAACATGATGACTGTGTTCCTGCCTCACAGACCGCCATTGCCAGCAGAGTGACATGCAGAGTGCTCGCCATGGATCTCCGAGGTCACGGTGAGGGGGAACGACGTCGATGCCTGAGCGAGACATAACTAAAGCCAAAATTAAAGCAAATACATGACAGACATCAGCATCTATTTATACTGATGCTAGTTACATGACTGCATGTTACTGGAGACAATTTAGCCAATTGAGATGAACAAAACTAAATGAATGATCTAAGTATCATGCTGATGAGAAAGCCAGTAAAGATCTGGGGCCTCATTTAGAAAACATTGTGTAGGATGCATACTGGAAGACGGCGTACTCCAAAAAATCAGTTAGGTTCATGACAGCAGCGCATGCGAGCATCCCTTTAGAAATCACAGCTGACTTGGAGAGCAGCGTGGGCGGATTCTGCACATGTGCTGCCCTCGATACACCCACTTACTACCTTAAATAGTCAACACAGCACCCCCTGAATATTCTGCCTGGTGAACAATCAACTTTTAAGATCAATCATGGCTGACAAGATGAGGAAAATTTAAGGGAGAGTGAAACACAAGAACTTGTGGAGGAGGAGGAGGCAGGAAAATGATATTTGGTGGAGACAGCGTAATCAATAATTCAAGAAAACAGAGTGAACGGCAGCATGCCGTCAGGTGATGTGTCCTCAGAAGCAGTGGGGGACAAGGAGGAGACAGGTGTCCCATCAAAGTTTCCTCTACTGTACAGAAAGTGTTTTACTGCTGTGGAGCAACAAGTCCATGTTTACATATCAGCTCAGATTATTGATTGAATAAAATGCAGACTGTTATGGTCAGGATCTGATTGGTGAAAATGTCCAGGTGACATTTTGACAGATCTTCAGGTAATAACATGGTTTATTCAGCAAATATTCTTGATCATTCAACAGTTTGAGTTACACAAACAAAAGGAAAATGTATTTACCAATATATTTCTGTAAGTGTAATGTAATATATTGCAAAACATAGATATCATTTCCGATTTTGTGATATATTGTAAATTACAAAATATTAAACCCCATATATGGGGAATGTATTGCCTAATATATTTAATGATATTTTCTAATATACTGCAATATTTCTCTCAATTGTACAGAATATAACAAAAGCAGTCATTCATGTAAACACAGCACTGCAGCAGGGAAACACTTGATCTGAGAAACTCACCAATCTGCCGGGACTCTCCGCAGCATTGTGTCCAGAGTGCACAGAGAACCTGAAGTGTGTGGATCCTTACCAACATTGGGCTGGGCTGCAAACTCTAACAGATCAGTAAAGTCATGATGAGTCGTTTGCCATGTCCGTTTGAAATTGCAGCTTAATTAAAGATGCTGTTAAAAATAGATCTGCTGCTGCCTGATTATAAAAACTGCATGAAACATGGAAGTCTGATAAGTGATGAAATTAAATGGTAAAAGATGAATCTTCAGTTCTTCACCCCACCATCTGTGCAGTCAGATTCTCCTGTGTCTAAATTCACCATACACTCTAAAAAGTAACTCAGAGGAGCTTCTAACACCACTTGATTTAATACATGGATCCAAGTAAAAAATTGTAATTAGTTGATTTTGAGAAACTTTCTAAGTTCCAAACCTATTTTTTTCAAGTTATGAAAAAGTTGGTATGTTCTTAATTACATCAACTTAATTTTGCTTGCAGTTTGAACTCAAAATTCATTGTTGATGGGTTTAAAACAAAATTCAAGTTGTTATAACTTAACAAACTTGGCTTGATAATTTGATTTTGTCAACGTTGACTTCACAATTTTAAGTTCCCTCTCGCCACACAACATGCCTGGACAGTGGGTTAGCAGGATGAACCTTGATACAAGCAACATTTCATGGTGACTAAAATTCATTTTTAGTAGGGTAAGGACACCACATCGGCATGGTTAGTGTTGGTCACAGCATAAAGGAAACAGGCTCTTTGAAGAATTTAACAATGATGATGGTAGTGCCGCAATGCATCGTGGGAGTTTGGGATGAGATATTCAAGACTTAAACATTGATTTCATTATTTATTTCGATGTTCTGATATTAATAGTGTTATTGATAGTTGTGTTTGGTCGTGTTCTTGTTCAGTTAATCTAAATAGTTTAGTTACTTTTTGTGTCAAACCTGGAATGAGAAGTACTGAGCATTTAGTCTGCCCCTGCTACTACTCTAAAGGCTTGTCCATGCTTCACATGTACGCGTTTCTGCGTCCGCTTTGGAAGGTCCGCGCACCACCGATGCGGACGCGCTTTCTCCCATGCTACATTTTAAGCCCGCTGTGCGCGTCTCATCTGGGCGCGGTGATCCACGCGGCCTCGAGAAGCTTTTCTGGCACTACAGACTGTTTATCTGCTCCTTTATTACGGATTATTTAGAGAAAATTAAGCACATACATTGTCAGTACATTATCATTAAGTATTAAAGTTTATTTAGCCTTTTTTTCCTGTTTCTGAATCGCGGGGGCGGCGCCGGAGCGATCACTTCTGTCTGCGGACCTTCTCCTCCTCCAGGCAGAGTCTGCTCTCTCTTTCCATGAGTTTTTCACTCTTTCGGTGTCTTCAAGTGGAGCCATCAGGCTGGAGCTCCGTCTACTTTCACTTTTACCGTCATGTTTTGTTTGCTATGGCGCTCTGGCGCATGCGCACACTTCCGCGACCTGCGCGCAATGCGCAACGCGGTCTCAAAATCAGGCTGCTGCGCGGATGTCCGCGGATCGGTCCGTGCGGACCCTAGCGGACAGGAATTCATGACGATTTTTACGTCACGCGGACCAACGCGCAACGCCCACCCACGCGGACATGTGAAGCATGGACGGGCCTTAAAACTTACAGAGTTCAACAAAACAGTTCCCAATTGCCTCTGGGCTTATTAATAGCCTGATATTGCCTGTGCAGAATCAGTCCACAGTGCCCATGACAGCATCGTATTCCCAAATACTCACAACATTAAGGTTCAACAGAAACTGGCCATTTTAACAACTTAAAAGTGGGCAGCCTATTTATTTGAGTTATCAACTTAAAAATCTTGCATTTATTAAGTAAACATTACTTAAAATGATCTGTGACTGATGACAAAAAACGAATTCACTCAAAGCAATATAGTTTGTTGGTTCAATGTAATTTCTGAGGTTGCCATAACTTAAAAAGACTAATGCAAACTGTTGCGTTGATTTTTTTTGTTGAGTCTAGACATTTGTTTTTAGAGTGTACGCCAGGGCTCCAATTGGCATAGCTGTGCGCTCTTCAATTCTTCATTTTACTTTTCCTGACGTTCGCGAAGGAAGTGGCGTACGCCACTTTCATTGTAAGCAATGCTTCTAAATGAGGCCCCAGTAGCTTTGGTCATGCTAATGCCAACAACAGGTTTATATTTCGCTTGAACTGATACTATGAAATCATGTTAAAGTTAATGTTAGTGCGACTGGGATGGCTAACACCAAGCTGGCACAGGTATGCTAACTTTTTCCTACTTGTACTTGTATGTTCAGAGGATTGTTACCAAAGTAAAAGTAGAAATACCAATCAAAATTACAGCATCATATCATGTTATGCTAATGCTAAATGCTAATGCCAAAGTTAAAAACAAAACTTTACCTCAGTGGAGAGTGACTGAATAGTAATGAAGTTATAAGAGTCAGTGCTGAAACTATTAGCATTAGCAGCTATCTTTTAATTTATATATTTTTTAATGTTTGGATGTTAGAATCTAATTTTATAAGCGAAATTTGCTTAAACTGCATTTTTGCTGTTGAGCCCATTAATGGTTTTGGTGGGGGTTTTATTCCACGTTCAGGTTCGACATTGGTCCGCCAATCGGATGACTTTTCTACTCAAACCATGTCCAGGTAATGCCACACATATAACACCCTCAAAGAAAGAGAAACCTACAAAACAGCCAATGACACAAATCTCCATGCCTCCATTAGCGATGTAGCTAATGTGATCCGAGCCTCGTACGGTGAGACCCCTCCCCCTATCGTCCTGATCGGGCATGGCGTTGGCGGCGCCATCGCGGTGCACACAGCCAGCAGCATGCTGTTGCCCACTGCAGTGGGCCTGGTGGTTATAGACGTGGTGGAAGGCAGGTAACTTTTTATTATTCACTGCTTCCAAGCATCCAAGGGTTCAGGGCCTGACTATCCTTTCCTACAGGCAGTGCCATGGACGCCCTCCACAGCATCCAGAACTTTCTGAAGGGAAGACCCAAGTCCTTCAAGTCCATGGAGCACGCCATCGAGTGGAGGTCAGAATCTGAGCATGGCTGCACTTCTTGTTTTACACCGTCAAACAGGAAGTAAAGGAGCATGAAAGCAAAAACAAGCTGCAGAAAGTACCAGTGTGATGAACACCTGACGTGCCCTGCGACATCTCATTCAGTCATGATGACTGAATGAAACCCTGTGCTCCATGTTCAGTCGTCATGGAAACATGACGCGCTCATCCATGTCATCATGTTCAGTAGGAAGGGAGATGTGATGTTTTATGAGTCATCATGGAAACATGAGGCTAACAGACTTTCCTTTGCCTTTGATTGACTGATGATTTCTAGACTTTATTCTTTCAGTGTCAAGAGTGGACAAATTAGAAACCTGGAATCTGCCAGGGTCTCGATGGTTGGTCAGATCAAAAGGTGAGTCGCAGCAATGATGGAGTATCAAGGAACACCGTGACGCCTTCCTTTATGGGTCCGATGATTGTTCAGGTGCGAGGTGGAGGAGAGCGACGCTCTGGAGCAGACCAGCCCCACCCCCGACCTGGTGGCCGAGCGGAGCGAAGAGTTCTATGACCAGAGCTACGTCAATGACAAAGAAAATGCTGCCACTGAGGTGAGGGGGTGGAAATCCACTGCTCAGAAACACTGTCGTCATGGAAACATGACAATGCTGATGTCTCAGTGTTCAGTAGCCATGGAAATATGATGCTTGACGTGTCATGTTTGTCGTGTCATGCAAAACATACAACCCCTCATTAAAACGTGACGCTGCTCATGTAGTCATGGAAACATGACAATGTAAATTATCTTTTTGTTGTCATGGTCACATGGTTGTCCTCACCCATGTTACCATATTCTGTTGTCATGGCAACATGATGCTCCACACATCATCACATTCATTCGTCATCCAAAATTCCACCGTCTTTCTGTGAATTCGTCATGGTAACATGATGATCACGATATCATTCCAAACCACGACAAAACTGTAAAAACAGTTTCTGAACTCTTTCCATTCAGTCTTTGTCACCGTTAAACATCAGAACCTGATAGAAATTGTAAAAACTCACACTTTCCCTGTCAATGTGCATTTGTTTCCCTCCACAGAGCGTCTACAAGTGGCGGATCGACCTCTCCAAGTCCGAGAAGTATTGGGACGGATGGTTCAGAGGCACCTCCAACCTCTTCCTGGCCTGTAACCTGCCCAAGCTGCTGCTACTGGCAGGTAGCTCCTCCACTGAGCCATTCTTTAAGGAAAACACTCCTACGGTGAGATCAGCCCACCTTCAGAGGAGTCACAACAGGGTCAAGGACATATCTAGACACCACACCCATTCTAGAAATTGAATCTCCAGGCTAAAACAGACAGAGAATGCAAAACAGCTAAAATAGACAGATCAACTAAAAACAGCTAAAATAGACAGATCAACTAACAACAGATAAAATAGCTGGATCTACTTTTTATAAAACAGGAAACAGCTTACATGAAAAAAAATCTCTAAACATTAGTCAAAAAAGCTTAAAACTGCTAATACTGCAAAAGCTGTTACCAATTGAAATAGCGATAAATAGCCAAAATAGCTAAAGTAGTCAAGGTGCATAAAATGTCCTCATTCTCACATGACCAAGCTGATCACAGTGCAGACCGGCCTGACCCCTCACTCCAGGATTCTGATGCTTCAGTGATTTTTGTTTGCAGGAATCGATCGGTTGGACAGAGACCTGACTATCGGGCAGATGCAAGGTGAGAAAAAAAACACGACAATCCTTAAGTTTCACACTGGAAACTTGTCTACTTCTGTTGACTTCCTGTGTATTCTCAACCAGTTTTGAACTAGTTTTACAAATAAAATGAATTTTCAGGCATACAGTTTTCTTTGAGATGTGTGAAATGTGACACTGAATGAGTAAACAATGAGTGTGTAATCATTCTAGAAAGACCTTAAAAGGTTTTGAAAGTCCAGTCTTATTTGATGCAGGTCAAAGTTGCTAAAATTCCTGCAGAGGCTGCGTCGTTTGTGCATTATGAGATAACAAATAGAGAAGTTATTTTTAAAAAAGTGTCATTCTAACAAAGTGGAGAGATAATTGACAAGAGAGATTTTACTGTGTGGCGAAACTACAGACGAGTCCGAGTGAAATCAGAGTGGCTTTATCTAAAAGAGGAACTGCTCCACCAGTGACACACACACACACACACACACACACACACACACACACACACACACACACACACACACACACACACACACACACACACACACACACACACACACACACACACATACACACACACACACACACACACACACACACACCTGGAGGCTGCTCCTCTCCAGAGACAGCTGCTTGTGTCAGTCAACAAGCTCCCTGAAAGTGACAGCTCTCGTGTGTGTGGTCCTCACAGTGACATGACTCGGTCTGTTTTTGTCCTGCAGAGCCATAAAAACATACTTGTGTGTTTGTCCATTTGTGAGATCCACCAGAGGGTTGAGGAAGAGAACCTTTCCGCCTGTTCTGGCTGCAGTGTTCTCCTCAGAATTCACTGCAGCTGAAGGTTAAACACTGGCTGGCCTTATCTGTGACTGTGTTTCAGGTAAATTCATGATGCAGGTGCTGCCCCCCTGTGGCCACGCTGTGCAGGAGAACAAACCCGACAAGGTAAGGCGGCCTCTCCACTGTAATCAGACATGACAGAGGAAGAAAAAAAAGAGAAAACAGGGCTCCAGAGGGCTGAGACCCTGAAAAGACCAAGACCGTCAAACGGTGGTCTTCGAGTACGACAACACCACCGACACAAAACAAGTCATGGTGGGGTTTTTCTACTGACATGGAAACAGAAATGTGGATTTGTAACACAAAGTACCTATTCCCGGCGAGAATTCAAAATGTTCAAATCTTAGTAGTGGCAAACCAACAGGAATGTGGGTTGTTTTTATTATTTGACAACTGGATTTGATGTCATTATTGTATTGAAACGGTCCACATGGCGCCTTATTTTGACAAAAATTTCAACAAGGCCGAAAAGGAAATTATTTGTGTTCATTTGATTCCTAGACTAAGAAACTCTCGGAAGAAATAAATCCAACCAGGACGTTATCACAATTAATTTAAATTCAACTAGAGGTTGAATTTAAATTAATTATCACAACTTCTTGGGTGGACTATAGAATGTTTTACATTATCTACTTTTAGCTGCCTTGAAAAGCACAACAGAATTTTAAACATGTAATTCAAAATGCAATTAATCACAATTATCTGTAGAAATTCTGAGGAATCTCTGGACAGCCCTTGAAACAGCAAAGGTGTTCAAAGCCGTGGTTCCTGTGTGCAGGTGGCTGAAGCCGTGGCCGCCTTCCTGCTGAGACACAGGTTCGCTGAAGCGAGAAGAGACACCGCGAGGTGAAGGAGCAAAACACAGCTGGCTCTGAGGGCCTGAGGCCACGTTTCCACGGCAACGCTCTGAAAACGGCGTAGTTGGTGCAACCGCTTTGTTTTTAACGACTAAACTCCAGTCGCGCATGAACAGGAGAACCAGCAGAGTCTCGTTTTTACCCGTTTACACTGGGTTGCCGTGGAAACGTTTCCTGGAACTGGATGCGTTTTTACTCTTGAACCTGAATGGAAGTAAGACGACATCCTTTTTTCTGTCTGCAGCGTGAACTCCGTCACCCAGTGAGAAGGTCAGGTGAGGTCAAGCTGCACCTGGATCTTTCCTCTACCTCGCGGTTTCACTTAAATACGAGAAGACGGCCCACAATGCAGCGAGACGCCGTGACGTCCCTGCTGTATCTGTTTTTCTTAACTGGTTCCTTTTTAAAAATCTTACCAAGTTCATTAGTCTTGTTTCAGTCAAAAGTCTCATCTGTCTTGATTTCAGGTATTTCTCGATTGAAAAATGTTATTTCAAGATCTCTTATGAAGAAATATTCACTTGCTGCATGATAGTTTCACTCAAACTCATTTTCTTGAAATTTATGTTGATATCGTATGTTTCGGCAACGAGTTTTTACACTGTACATGTAGATTATTTCAGAGTTAGTTTTTATTTTCTTCATGTTTTGCTACTTCATCAATTTTAGTGTTACCTCTATGGAGTTATTAGAAATCCAGAAATTATTACAATAATACAGCTAATAATCCCATTAATAATAACATTATTAGTAATAATAATAATGTTATCAACAACAGTAACAATTATACATTTATTTATAAAGCACTTTCAAAGTGCTGTGTATGACATACAAACATCAATCATCAAGAGCAAATTGAAAGGGACAGAAAAAACTGGTTGAATTCTACAAAAGGAACCTTTTTTTAATAATTTTAATTTATATCTAACCTGTAAAAAATAAAAGTTAAAGCACTTCACAAACAATCAAGTTTAAAAGAAAAAATATCTACAAGTGTACTTTTTCCACAGATATCTGTATGAAAAGTAAGAAGTTTGCTTGTAGCACTTAAAATAACTTTTTTTTTTTTTTTAATCAAAATTGGAAGTTATCATGCCCCTACCCTCCCCCACCCCCAACAAAAAGTCTGACAGTATCAGAAGCAGGACCAGTTTGAAGGGAAACCAAACCTGTGTGTGTTTTGTGTTTGTCTTCAGTCTGAATCACATCATGAATGATTTTCTCTCTCTTTCCAGGTTTCCAGTGATCCGGCTTCCCCGGTCCCGGTGGAAACCACCAAATGCTCAGAGCTGCCCAAGTCTTGAAACTTAAAGAAGAAAAGAACGCATGGAGTCTGAATTCACGGAATTCCTTGAATAGAGTTTTTCTGCCAGTTACAAAACAAGTTGTCATTTTCCAAAAAACTTTGGTCAAATATGAAGTTCCTGAATGGCGAGCTGCCAAACTTTACACTGCTGCCTGGGCTTTTCAACTCGACGCTTCCGTCGGGATAGATGTTAGTTGTTTTTCTTCATTAGCATACGCCATGTCGTATTAGCTCATATTTAGCATGTTTAAACGTTATATTGATTAAAACGCTGACCATCTCATTTGTTGTGTCGTCATTTTATCATCAGGGACATTTCCTTAGATCTGCCGACATTAAACAATGACAAGAGTTGATAGAGTCTTTCAGTCATAGTAAACACAATAAACCATCCCAGCTAGCATTAGCTAATAGATAACAATACAGCAATATATCACAAATCATCTGAATCATATAAATTGTGACAGACTTGACTGAACAAAAACGAACATACTCTGTTGAGCATTTAAAAAAAGAAGTATGGACGTCATACACTTGTCTATTCATCCTATATCAATGCCAGCACGTTTAACAAACATTTACTCAGATAAATATCCCGTTACTTCCACACAGTCAAGTCCACACTCTTTATTTTTTCAATTTTTATTTATTCTTCAAGTAGAATCAAACTGAACATCACTTTTTATTATTGTTATATCCTTTTCGATTGTGTTGGAGGACTGGTACAGCATCAGATCTCCTCGCCTGTTCATATCGTCTCGTCAACAGAGTTCAAATATTTTCAGATGCCGACAAACAGCTAAGGTTCCTGTCGGCGGTGTGTGTGTATGTATAAATAATCAACACAGAGATAAAGGATGGTCCAGAGGTGGGGGAGGGGTGCGGGCGTCCAGTCTGTCTTCATTACAAAAATAAATGTCTTTTCTGGTATCAAAATAGACGACAATCTTCGATCTCTCTCTTGGGTTGGGGGAAATTCCGTCACAACGCCGTTTTTGGCAGGAAGCAAAAGAAAAAATAAAATCAACCGTGTTGCCACTGAAAAGACGCAAACTTGTGGAATGGATTGCCTGTTTCAAGTGAAAACGCATCGTTTTTCAAAAACGTTCACGTTTGCGTGGCAATGTCCAACGGCACAAACCCCTCAGCAGTAACATGGTGCCGTCAAGCAGCACCACCACCCGCCCAGCAGCAGTGCTTCCACCGTCAACTCGGTGTGCCTTTTCAAAACACAATCACAGCGTTGTCACTTGAAATGGTCGTGGAAACAGGCGCTACACACCATATTTACATGTCTCTCACACAGCGCAGATATTCTTCAGGTCATCATTCGGCAAACAGCAGCCGTTTGGAACCAGCATAAACTTCCTGACCGAGGATTGAAGTGAGGTTTCCTTAAGTTTTTAAGTGTTTGTGGACGATACACTGAAAAAGTTGCATGAGCTTGCCAGGTACGCCAACTTCAAACCTATCGTTAGAAGTTGAGATTTGGTAAAATCTGGATTAAAATAGGAAGTTTTTGTTGTTTGAAGAACTAACAGTAAGCTGTCAGCAGGCCTGTAGTTGGGCATAACTCAACAATAAATGACACGGGGGCTTAGCAAAAAATTACGGTGTAAGTTCTTCAATGACTCGAAGAGATATCAGCTGCTGATCCAGATCACGGAAGTATTCCGGATACCAGGATCCAGAACAGACAAAAATAGGGGGATTCCAGAGTGTCAGTCACTGGGGGGCAACACATTGAGATATGAACATGCAACAAACAGCTTTCTCCCAGACCTTGTTTGGTTGGGGAGAAATAAAATGGTTTTTTTTTATTATGTATGGTGTTGTTATTGTTGTTGGTGACTGATTTGAGCTGTGGCGGAGGTCTGCGCTCTCTGAGTGCCAAATTCTAGTTGTACATATCATCAAAACGTCTCATCTCAGGTGAACTTCTGAAAAAAAAAAAGAAAAAAAAAACAGCCTGGCACTATGCCTCAATAGAACTTAAGTCCTCGTATCTGAACACACTTTAAGCTCAGAGGATGGCGTTAACGCAGACTTACCAGATGTGCCTCATTTAAACCAGGGATCTGCAACCTGCAGCTCTCATGCCTCATGTGGCCCTTCAGCGACCCTGCAGCAGCTCCATGGATTTCACAAACAAACTTTTTTTTTTCCATTTAAAATGAAGATGTATAAAATGCTGATTAAAAAAAGAAAATATAATAAAATAAAAACTGTCAAAAAGCTTAAAACTAATATTTAATTCGATTTAATTTCATAATGAAAATATTTGAACTTATAGCAAAAATGGCTAAAATTGTCAAGAATTCATAAAAAAGATAAATAGCTGAAAAAAGACACTGAAGCAAAAAAAAAACAAAAAAAAAACCAGGTAAAGTATATCTAAATTCTAACTATTCAATGTGATTTTTAGTTTTTTCTTCATTTCAGATCATTAGCATGTTTAGCAGCTCCAGGCCAAATGGAAAACTTTGACCATGAAGGTTGCAGAACCCTGGTTGAGCTGGAGCCAGTGAAGAATGTCTGGGTCTGTGACTCCGTTCAATAGTGAATGCTCTGTCAATTCAAGAAAGAAAAATGGCTACAAACTATGAGTTGTGATAAAAACTAGAATAATGTAGACTTACCAGATGTGCTTCAAGCAGCAGGTGGAACCAATGGATCTCATCTCACAACAGTTTTTCTACTTCCTGTGTGTTTTCAGTTATTCGTTTTATGAACTTGGGAGACTAACTCTGAATTACAAGAACACCTGGATACATTATAAAGAGTTATTTTGATATTATTGAACAGATTAGGTTGAACAAAAAAAAAAAAAAATCCTGTGCCATTTTTCTGTCAATCTCATGTCATCAAGTTCTCGGGCGACTCGGAAAATGATTCAGAATCCTGAGTACAACGGGGGTCGATAAGTTTTAAGTAAATTCTTAGAAAATGTATTTCAGCGGCAGGTTGAACTTTTTAGTGTCAGATCAGATTTCAATCCATTCTTATTCATCAGAAATCAGAATTGGAAATAGAGGACAGGCTCATAAACGATGAAATCAACTTACCAGATGTGACAAAAGGAATGAAACTTGGAGCAAGTTCAGAAGTCTGTCAATTCTTCGTTATCGAGTTTGTAAACTGAAGACACCTGTTGGCGAGCTATGGAAACGTGCTGTTTTGATGGCTCGCCAAGTTTTCTGATTATTTTAAATACCCTCCCCCCTCCAAAAAAACAAAAAAAAAACAACAACAACAAAATACATGTCAGTCATGTTTTGTCTAAATTGGAAGGATTTCTGCGAATCGGAAACTGCTCCCCACCTGCCATGGTGTTGAAGGGAAAATGTAAACTTTATCAAACATTATTCACCAACTTTTAATGTTCTGTGCAGAAATCTGTTTTGGAAACACAGAGAGAGGGTGAAAACCAGAAGGCGGTCAGGGTTCGGTAACAATCAGGAAGCCTGGAAGAATACACACAGGCCAAACGAGAAGGAAAGGAAAGGAAAAAAGAAACAATACTGAGAGAAGGAGCCATTCCAAGACTGGTCAAACTGAAGTAATACTGTCAACACCGTCCAGCAAGGCCCCGTTTCCATGACGACGGTCTGACCCATTGGAGACGCAGCTTGTTTAAGGTGATAGTCATTATAGTAACAATCCAAATTGGTCGTCGGTAACATTGTTAAGTATTTCTGCTGTTGCTGTGTAAACGGACATCATGTTAGATTGAGCCGTTGCCGTGGAAACGGGGCCCCCAAAAGCATGCTCTTTTCTACCGTTCAGGCAGGCAGGGCTTTCCTTCAACATGTTTTGACGGCGTTCTCCCGTCTTGGTCAGGAAGGATCATCCCAATGCTGGCGGTCTTTATATCGACTGGTTTCAGGGGGGCGTGGCCACCCCGTCACCTCGGACTCCTTGATTGCACATTTTATCATTCAGCTGTTTGCTTCTCACACTCCTTCATTTCTTCGAGCGAAGGACTGCCTTCATGTTCCACTGACATACGTTTTGTTACAGGATCGCTGATTTTGTTGTTCGGACCGACGATTGACTGAGGCCCTATTTCCAGTGAAGACACATCATTTGTTTCAGAAAGCTTTTGTGTTTGTATCCGTTTCCATGGAAACAGCAGAAACTGGGGGCAAGGACCTGACGACACGATATGCATCACAACACTTTGGGCGTGATAACACATCACAAATGTAACACTGTAGGATCAGTAGCAAGAAGACCACACTCACCTGGCGGCTCGCTCGCAAACTTCCTCTTTTGTAACTTGAACAGTTTATCAAAAAGACTTTCTGGAAACATTAAAATTGATACTAAGAGCTGTTGAACCGATATATCAGGCAGCTCAGACACTGTTTCTAACCTGGTGTCTTTGTAGGGACAGAAATGACGTGTTGGGTTCTGAAAAGGTGACAAACAGCCTGAACAGCAGAAAAGAGAACTTTAAAATGAACTAAAGGCAAAATGAAGCCAAGAGAACTTTGACCAAGAGTTGCTGCACTGGTGTGTCCTTTCAAAATAAATGTCTCCCTTCCCCCAAAGGTTTGGGAAAAGGAAAAGCACGAAACTCGACGATGAGACTCCAGTGAGGTTGGCTCGTTCACCAGGAGACATTAATCCACCGCGCCGAAACAGAAAACTACAACCTTCCGAGTCTTTAACTTAAACTGCTCACATCTCTGGAGGGAGTGAAAAAAGTTCCGGTTCGAGTCCATCCGACCACTGCGACGTCCAAACTCTGGGTTCCCCCCGCCCACGGTCAGTTTACCGCCTGATCATTAAAAGTCTACTCAAAAAGAAAAAAGAAAATTGTCAAACGGTCCAATCCGACAGGAGTCTGGTTCCAGTTTGGTTCCGTTGTGCTGCTCTCAGGACTTTTCCCCCAGCTGAGGCTGATCCGCCGAGCCCTCCTCGTCCGAAAGACCCGTCTCCACGGCGATGACGAGCGACGCCACGGAGGCGCTGCTTGCCATTGGCTGGAAGTCACCTGGGGGGGTGAGGGGTGGAGTCACTAACTTTCCAGGAAAATAAGTAATTTACAAACTAAAAGTGCCATTGAAAGGCAGAAAGCAATTAAATCATACGTGGAAAATAGCAGCGCTAAAGTAGCATCTCAAGATTCTACCAGACTTTCCCTCAGTCAGTTTTGATGCTGATGTTATTGAAGCAGCCACCGATTTCAACATAAACCTGAAGAGAAACAGCAACTCCATAAACACAATTTCCTCAGTATGCTGATGATGCTTCAAGAGCAACGAGGCAGCTCTGGCTGTCCACATTGGGTTGCCGTCACCTCATCCAAACAACAAATGTGAAATTTTCTGTTGGCAAATTTGAAATCAAATATTTAGTTATCTTTCTGTTTGCCAGGGTTAAACTTAAAATGCTGTGATATCAGAACACTATTAACTCCGTCAGCTTCGAAACAGAAGCTTCAGCATGATCTCACCAACTAGCCCATCTTTCTTCAAAGAGACCAAACGTCTGTCTCTCTTCCCTCCGAGTTCTTTTTGCTCAGGCTGTCAGAGTTAATCGCATCAATCATGATTAATTGCGATTTCAACAATAATTTAAATTCAGTTCTAGCTTTTCCGTGTCATTTTAAATCCAACCTGGAGGTTGACTGATTTTAGACTTGTTTGTTCTGGAGAATTATTCTATGCAGATGATACAGGCATTTATCACACTGCTCCTTTGTAAAGACGCCACCAGGCGGCGGTGCGTTACCTGTGTGTGTGTCGGTGGTGGCTGTCAGGGGGCTGTCCCTCAGGGTGTCGGGGTCCTGGTAGTCCTGCGGGAGCCCCACCCGCCGCACGCCGGGGTCCAGCACCACCGAGGAGCCGCCCTCGCTCAGCGTGCCGTCACTGGATGCTCCCGACACCACGGCCTCCAGGGCCAGCACACCAACCCCGCCCACGCCGACCCCGCCCACGCCGCCCAGGGCCAGGTCGTAGTCCAGCGGAAGGTCGTCCAGGCAGTCGGCGTTCAGCTGGTGCGAGAGGGGGGAGGGGGATTTTGAAGATTTCAAAACCAAAAGCAATAGAAACCCAGTGCTGTTTGGAAGTGATCTGATGAAGATCTCCTCAGTGATCCGCCACAGTTCAAAATGAACAAAGGAGAATCGTAGATGAAAGAGTGTTTACAATCCAACCAGGTTATTCCTGGGCCACATCAATGACTGGCACCAAAATTCAAGTCGCCTCCAAGATTCCCATTTTTATCATGGGCTTACTGATATTCAAGAAATGTACAACAGGACAAGGAAAATCGACTCAGTTCATCTTTGATCACATTGAGGAGACGTTTAAGCAATTTTTTTTTCAGTGAAAACTGAAAAGTTCTGTAGAATTTTGGTGAACTGACTACAAATCAACAGTGCTCAGAGTCACTGAAGACCAGACATGGAGAAAACAGCCCGAAACCTGTCTCTATGGAAACGAGTGAAAACAAATTTTATACAACAGTACTACAATACATTCAGTGTTTATAGCATAATGTTCTTTGCAGTATGAAACAAAGAACAGCATGGTGGCCCAACATGGTGGCCCAACATGGAAACAACGAGGAATATTAGCAAGGCCCTCATGATATGGGTGGATGACACACAGAATATTAGACAGAATCTGCAGTTGAGGGTGTCCCAAAACATTTCAGGGTGTCCAGATGTTTTTTGAGTGGCTGACACACAGCGCATCACAGTGCGTCCTTCTGCCAGGCTTCTTGCCTTCAACCATATTTCTTTATCTCCCTCACACTTGTGCCAAAATAGCCTATACTATATTTTTATAAAATTGTTTCCCCACTGATGTAAATTAAATCTCCCACTGGATCAAATGTTAAAGTAAAATAAGGGAATCAGAGGCCAGTTTAGAAGGACGGGCAACACATGGTATCTCTTGACCAATGGTATCGCTCGTTACAAATCGATCACTGAAAACCGGAAGTGAAGAAAAAACATGGATTTTCACAGTAATTTTGGTGAGAAAAGATGGTTCTAACCAAAATTAGGCCCATTTCACACCGGCTGCATTATGGATCCGGACCGGAGGCGCAGTGGAACATTACGTCATGCAGCAGGAGCTGAGATATATGGCCATAGATATGCATATGGCTACTGGCATTCGCCCCCACTGTGATCAATGGCTGTATTTCCACTGGGTGCAGTTACTTTTGGCAATAGTTTCTAAAACATTGTGCCAATGGGGCCTGATCCAAATAAAAACAGATATAAAAAGATCACATTTGGAAACGGTCACTCACCGCGATGCCCAGAGCTTTCAGGATGTTCATCTTACACATGGGACACGTGCGGTGATCCAGCAGCCACGGATCCACGCAGCTCTTATGGAACAAATGTCTGAAGGAGCAAAGAGGCGGCGAGATCCACCGTTAGAAACCAAAAACACGCCGTGGGAAGAATCGAGGGGAAAAAAACAGGGTCTGATCTGTTCTCTCAGGAGAGTCGGTTCATAAAGTCAGGATGGAAACAATCAGTCGCTTTAGTTCCAAGAATATCTCAAATCAACAGACGCAAAGTCATTTTACCATCACATGGAGAGTCGCACAAAGGTCAGCTCTTTATTTCAAGAAAACTATTCCAATTTGGGTGAATCCATTTATTCTGGATCAACTTTCAGCTCCTTCTGGTTTTCTATGGCCGCCGCTCACCTGCAGGGCAGGATGCGCACCACGTCGTTGGCTTTGTAGCCCTCGATGCAGACGGCGCAGTTGTCGAAGTCTGCCTCCGTCTCCTGGTCCCCCTTCCTGATGGTGCGGACCTGCAGTTTGCTGATGGCTTTCTTGGCCGCGTCACCAAGACGGCGCTGAGGAGGCAGACAGATAAGAATACGTTTTGTAGAGAGAGCAGTGGCGACCGCGACTGAGGTTCCGTTTCCACGACCAGGTTTCAGATGGAAACGCTTTGTTTCTGTCTTATCGCTGGCCTGGCCTGGCCTTACCTGGTTTCGGTCTCGAGCGTTGGCGTATCTGAACCTCTGGATGTAGTAGAAGACGAGCCAGGCCAGAGAGATGATCATCAGCACGATGAAGGAGATGGACACGAACACCACCGACGTCCGGCTCACGTACTTCTGCAGGTTCCTGGTGCCGATGGTGATCGTCATGTTGACCGTCACGTTGCGCTCCAGCAGCAGGACGACCTCCCGGCCTTTGGGCTCGGGGATCATGATGGCGACCACATCGCCTGTGCCTGAAAACAAGGAGACATGAAGGCGTCACAGCTACAGGAATCCAGCGGACACATTGTGAGGTTCAACAACCAAGAAGTCACATCAGTTCTGAAGGCCTGTTGACACGACCGCGAATTCAAGTCAAAACACAAAACTGTTTCAGGCACCCATTTCCATGATAACACACACACAAACACACAGAATCAGGTTCATTCGGTTTGTTTTCTTGTCGTCATCACGCAGAAGCAGAAACGGATTCTTGATCACACTTCGACTTTCTGAAGATCTGTGGTGTTCTATGGCTGTTCTGGAGTCCATTTGCAGTATTTTATTATTGATCAGGCATGTCTTAGGGCGCTCAGTCTCGTCAGCTGACAAAAATATATCTCTGAGGTCTCTATCTCTAAGAAAAATGTTAAAATTTGACCTTGAACTGATTATTCATGCTTTCACTTCATGCCGTTTGGAATACTGTCATTCTCTTTTCACTTGTTTGAACACGACTGTCGGTGCTGCCCGCGGACTGGCTTCAGTTCTACTTCTGGGATCCGTGGTTCTTGTGCTGGACCGTCCAACGGACTGTACTCAACATAGTCCTAGGCTTTACTTCTTATCGTCTCATGCTAGCTGTTGCCAAAGCTGTACGTCCCTGGGAGAGGGATCCCTCCATACTGTGGTTCTCCCCAAGATGTCTTCTTTTCCCACTGGGTTTTTGGAGTTTTTTTCTTGCTGGGTCTAAGGCGGTGGTTGCTTGGTTTTGTCTCGTTACTGTGAATTTGACATATTAATATTATGCTTATTCACTGTTTTTATTTTTACCAACCAATGTAACATCTTGAAGCCCTCTGAGGCAACTGTTGTTGTGATACTGGGCTATACAAAAATAAATTGATTGATTGATTGATTGACTGTCCTAATCAGAACTCAGAAACTCCTGAAGGACCCAAAGACCCAGTTTAACTCCCGTAGAGACTGATCCTTTCAGGCTGTTGCCTCCAGACTCTGGAACCACTTGGACCTGTTGCTCTGAACGGCCAAATCTGTGGACAAATAGGCCTTCAAGATGATATTATTCAGGGAAGCTTTTAGCTGATTTTTTTACTGGAGAAATCTATGATACCGTATGTATGCCTTTTACCTTGTTCTTGTCCTTTTACTTTGTGGTTTTATCTGAGAAAAGCACTTTATGAATAAACTTTCCTTACTTACGCTTTATTTTGTGGGCACTTTCTCTCACTTTGTACTCATTTTGAATCATTTTACAGTACTGCTTCTGCATGTGTGAGCAGACGGACGATAACAACAGCCGACAGTCACCAAAAAACAATCAACTTGGCGGTCTGTCCATACGCGTGTCCTTGTTCTCCTATTGTTGATTTTTAGAGTTTATTGTTCTCTGCAATGCGTGTGTGTGGGGTTTCATTACAAAAGCAAACAACAGCACCAACTAATGGACCAACAGGAAAACTACGTCATTTCTGAAACGTAAATGCAAAAACAACGCGGTTTCACTTGGGAGCGCTTCCGTGTGAACGGGGTCTGAGTCAAACCGGCAAATTTAGCAAAACTCCTGCAATGTGTCGTATGATATTGCAGACAAACGATGGAAAAATCAACATGTGACCACAGAAAACTGGCAAGTTCACTCTGAAGTCCACATGAAAATATCAATTAGTGCCTAAAGATTTGACTAAAAATACTGTGATACAGAGGCGATGCAGAGCCTCCTGCCACCTCCAGAGTCTCTGTGTTGACCAAGTGCACCTGCAGCAACCCCGACCCACACTAACACCCACAGAACAACAGGAAGTGGGCACAACACGAGGGCTGTGATTGGTCCGCTGGGTGTCTGTGTGTGTGAGAGAGAGAGACAGAGTGTGATTTGGCAAGCCACAAGTTAAAAGCAGCCTGAGGCCACCACTGAACTCACATCGACCCCTGCAAACAAGCACACATCATAAAATGACTAAAACATGATCACACACACCAAACAACCACAAAGTGATGCAAAATTACCACAAAGTGATTCACAACAACCACAAAGTGATTCACAACAACCACAAGGCCATGCAAAATGACCACAAAGTGCTGCAAAATGATGAAAAAGTACAACAAAACGACCACAAAGTGATATAAAACTAACAAAGCGATTCAAAACAATCATAAAGTGATGCAAAATGATGTAAATGGACTACATAACAAGAGAACACCCAAAATATTGTCATGAAGTCAGAAACTGGTCACAAAAACACTAAATAGGGACAAAACAAAACACACACACAGAAAATTGATTTGTCTGGGGCATAAAAATGTTCCCCCAGGGATCCATTTCTGCTTCTGTCCCACAACAAGAAGAACAGAAACCTCCAAATGAACCTGATCCTGTGTGTGTGTGTGTGTGTGTGTGTGTGTGTGTGTGTGTGTGTGTGTGAGAAACAGCTGTTAGTTGTTGTGTAACAGATCACTACACACCGTGACTCACAGCAAAGCCTGCTTTCATCTGGGAAAGTAACAAAAGACTAAAAACACTACCTGGGCAGTGGGCCGACTCCACAAAAATGACAACCAACTACGTTTCCACGGCAACAGCAGAAATACTAAAAATGGTGTGTTTTGCATGTTGGTCCACGAGTTAGTGTTGCCCGTCGACTGATCATGTGCACAACAACACAGGACTGTCAAGTCAAGTCAGCCGTTTTCAGAAAGTTGTGTTTTCCCCGTTTTCACAGAGAGAGTTGCATCATTTTGGAGAAGTTCCACCATTTTCAAAAAGTTGCGTTTTCAGTTTCTCCCAGTTCTGTTGTCATGTAAACAGACACATAAAAATATTTAAAAAATTACTTGCAAAAATCTAAACACGTACAACGTTCATCTCTGTGGAAACAGGAAAGTAGTGCTTGTACGTAAAAAAAAGTCGTATAAACGGATCCTAAAATTAAACTTCCCGAAAGCGCCGGTTTCCTTGGAAACGAGGAAAGTTGTGTTTACAGTTTCTCCCCGTCCCACTGTCATATAAAACTGATGCCCCAAACTCGATGAGGTTTTTGCATTTTCACTGATAGACGTCGTGTGAACGGACCCCAAAACGCAACTTTCTGAAAACGTTGCTCCTAATCTCTGTGGAAACAGTGAAGCTGCGTCTTCACGTGCAGACATTTGGGTGCAGCTCCCGGTACCTGGGTGAGGCATGGTGATGGTGTCGTTGGCGTTGGCGGAGCCCACGTTGAAGATGACCACGGCGGACGCGTTGTGCGCCGCGGCGTGGCGGATCTTGTCCTTGTAGGTGCAGTTTCCCCGGGCGATCAGCGCCACCCAGGGCCCGGGCTGTGCCGGCACCGCGAACCGGGTGCCGGGGTCGCAGGCCTGGCGGTCGAGCGGGGCCGCGGGCAGCACCAGGACCCCCTTGGCGTCCCGCTTCGGGGAGTGCTCCCCGTAGCGGCCGCACTCCGTCTTCTCGGTGCGCAGCTCCGAGGTGGCCGGGTCCACGTAGGTGATGTTGACGAAGGCCGTGTACCACTCCTCCCGCTCGGCCACGGTGAAGTCCAGGCACAGCAGGTGGACGAAGCAGAAGGAGAGCAGCCACGTCGAGAGGGCCAGGCTGCGGCAGGCCGCCACCAGCGAGCCGGGGGCCATGGCGGCGCGCGGCTGAGCGTCGGTAGGTCGGTGGTTCGGTGGGTCGGTCGGTCGGAGGAGCCCCGGCCGCTCTCTACTCCCCCATGCCCGCCTCCTCTTGGCCTGTTGAACCCGCCCGCGAGCGTCTGTTCTCCCGCTTTCAGCCGCTCCTCCCGGCGGCTCCTTGCAGCCTGCCAGCAGCCTCCATTTCCAGCCGGACAAAGACGACCCACCGGGCCCGGAGTCGCCGCGCCTCGGCCCCGGCCTGGGAGCCTCCGTGTGCGGCCGGTTGGGTGCTGGGAGTCGGTGTGGAGCTTTCTTCGGGGGTGGAAGCCGCCGCGGGCCGCGGAGCTGCTTTTGTTTTGGCTGGAAAAAAGTCCGGAGCCTTCACCGGAAATAACCTTCTCAAACAATAAAAGACTCTTTATTATCCGGCGACTCCACGTGAAGCGGCGACACCAAAAATCCATCCCTCCGTCAACCAGACACTCATTGAATTACCACAATAATTGAAATCAATCGCCAGAACACATAAGTAAGAAATGTAAAAAAAAAGTTTGTCAAAAGTGTTACTCTTATTTTGAAAAACAGCACATTCCATTTCCGTCCATTGACCCTGGTCACTGCGCCCCCACCGGTGAGACGGGGAACCGCAACGGAGGACACAAAGGCACACTGGAAAAAAGCAACAAAAGACACACAAAGTGACTCAAAAAGACCCGAAAAGGACTGTAAATGGACACAAAATGTAACAAAGACACAGAAAAGTAACACAACAGGGTGTGTGACGCGATGGCATCACAACGAAAAGACGCAAAACAAAAACTATGCCGACAGAAACACAAAGAATTACAACATGAAGATGCAAAACAATCATATGACAAAAAAACGACAACAAAAATACACAAAACAAACACAATCACTACATGGATACACAATATGAACTCACACACATAAACTACAAGAAAAAGAGAAATAGAAATAAAAAAGAATACAAATAAATAAATTTTTTAAAAAAACAAAATAAGTAAATCAATAAAAACAAATAAACAGAATTATAACATTAAAAAATGTATGGACCGAAAAAAACACAAGTAAACTTAAACTTCAGGGCAGTTCCTTGCTCATTTATACTTTCTAATCTAATTGTGAATCACATTTGTGTAACACTGTCATCAGCTCAGGTAGAGAATCAGTTGGGGCTGGAAGGAATGCAACAATACGGTCCACACATAAAGCTGAATTTTGTTCTCCTGCTGCCATTTGTATCCCTTGAATCTGATTGTTCTGTCTAATCCATGGCGCCAGTGGCTCATTCAGCATCCCTGTTTTAGTAGGTCTCTCTCAGAAAGATGAGTCTGTCAGCTCACCAGTCATTTGAAGTCTTGCTGATTGGTGTCTCGAAAATTACATTGTTTAAATAAATCTTTCCATGGCATCAAAAAGGAATTTCCACTACATCAAGTGAAAAGCCCTTTGAGGTGGAGATGAGGAAGCAGAGTTTATTTTTCATCTCTCATCAGCTCCTCTTGTTCATCCTCCTTGTTTCAGTCCTGAAGAGCTGAAGTGATGCAGTTTGACCCAGAGTGTGTTTCTCAGTCTGACCACTCCTCTCCACATCTGCTCCTCCCCTCCCTTCAGATCAGCAGTGTGTTCACAGCGAACAGAGTCCAGACGTCTTCTGAGGATTTCTACTGATGTGAGTAGAAAACTGATGCTGACAGCTTGATGAGGACAGGGCTCACTGAGGGGGCTTTATGAGAAACACAGCAGCTACTTTACTCTCTCACACTTCCTCTGTGTCCACAGCAGCTAGCATTAGCTAACAGCTGGAATTTCAGTTCTTTTTGATTCAAACAGGAAGTCCAGAGATCTGATTAGTTGGAGATGAAAGAGAGAGATAGTGAGTGAGTTGAAGAGCTGAAGGTGAAAGCTTCACCTTTCAGCTGGAAGGTGAAGTGAAGCTGCTTGTTTTCCTGAATGAAATCAGTCTGTGACGGCCTCTCCCTTCTCTGCCTCCTCCTCTTCCACAGATCTCCCAGCTGAGGATCACTGACGTCTCCGAGCTGCAGAGGGCAGCAGCTCACCAGCAGAACCAGGAGCAGGAAACCAGAGGAGGGTTCAACTTCAAACCTGCTGAGCAGGAAGAGAAACTCTTCAAACTCTGGCTGCCATTGAGAGGAGAAAATGGCTCAGAGAGGATCTCAGCTGGATCCACTAAAGTTCTCTTGCTCCATCTGTCTGGATCTCCTGAAGGATCCGCTAACGGTTCCCTGTGGACACAGCTACTGCAGCAGCTGTATTCAAAGCCACTGGGATGAAGAGAAGAAGAAGGGAATCTACAGCTGTCCTCAGTGCAGGAAGGAGTTCAGACAGAGACCTGACCTGGAGAAGAACCTCCTGTTAGCAGAGTTAGTGGAGGATCTGAAGAAGACTGGACTCCAAGCTGCTGCAGCAGAGAGGAGGCAGAAGCAGAAGGAGCTGGAGGAGAGTCGACTAAACATCCAGCAGAGAATCCAGAAGCGACAGAAAGAGGTGAAGCTGCTTCAGCAGCAGGTGGAGGCCATCAATGTCTCTGCTGATGAAGCAGTGGAGAACAGCGAGGAGAGCTTCACCCAGATGATCCGTCTCATCCAGAAAAGAAGCCTGGAGGTGAAACAGGAGCTGAGATCCCAGCAGCGAACTGCAGTGAGTGAACTCAAAGAGCTTGAGGAGAAGCTGGAGCAGGAGATCAGTGAGCTGAAGAGGAAAGACGTCCAGCTGGAGCAGCTGGCTCACACAGAGGACCACACCCAGTTTCTGCTCAGCTACCCCTCAGTGTCAGCACTCAGTGAGCCCACACACTCCTCCAGCATCCAGACTGCTCCTCTCAGATACTTTGAGGATGTGGCAGCAGCTGTGTCAGAGAGCAGAGACAAACTCCAGGACATCCTGAGAGACACAGGGACAAACATCTCACTGAGAGACACTGAGGAGGAGCTGCTACTGCTACCACCACCAAAACCACCAAAACCACAGCCAGAGAGCAGAGCAGACTTCTTACAGTATTCCCAGCAGATCACACTGGATCCAAACTCTGCTAACAAATATCTGTTATTATCTGACAAGAACAGAAAAGTAACTTTAACAGAAGATCAGTCGTATCCTGATCATCCAGACAGATTTGCAGGATGTTTTCAGGTTGTGAGCAGAGAGAGTCTGACTGGACGATGCTACTGGGAGGTGGAGTGGAGAGCAAGAGTATCAGTAAATATCGCAGTTTCCTACAAGAACATCAGCAGAACAGGGGACATCAGTGAATGTATATTTGGATTAAATGACAAATCTTGGGCTTTGATTTGTTACCCAAATAACTTCACATTCCGGCACAACGACACAGACACTCCCCTCTCAGGCCCCTGGTCCTCCAGAGTGGGAGTGTACCTGGATCACACAGCAGGGATTCTGTCTTTCTACAGCGTCTCTGAAACCATGACTCTCCTCCACAGAGTCCAGACCACCTTCACTCAGCCGCTGCACGCTGGAGTTAACCTTTATGGTAATGTAGGAAACTCTGCAGAGTTCCTGAACCCTCAGGAGAGGACTCCATCAGATCTCCCTGTTCTGGGTTGTTCTGTTTGCCATGAACTCAGTACAAATCTCTCCCCAGTGTGACAGACTGCCTGCTTGCTGTTATTCCCAGTTGGGAATAGTTTGATTTCTTTAGTCATGGTGCAATTTTTCTCATTTAATCTCTCACAGTATCTATACTTTTCTTTATTCATCTGAATACTTGAAGTTGTTTCCTCAAAGTCCTGACTTCATCACTGATGGAACATTTTGTTGAAGATGGATTCTTGAAGCAGGCCAGTGGGTGTAAACGACACTTTATTTTGAAAGAAAATACAAAAGGTCAAACTGAAACTCTTTGCTTGTGTTCATTTGTTTCCCATTTAATACACTCTGGTAAGAAGTACTTTACATTACGAGTTTAAAAAAGTGCCTTGGAATGCAAAATAGCATGCAATTCAAAACACTATTAATCACAATTATAATGCATATTCTGCAATTAATCACAATTTTTAAAAAAATTATGTCTTGACTGCCCAACTGTCATCATGTCATGGAGCAAGCCCGTCTGAAACCTAATCACATGTAAAACACAGCTTCTCTTTCAATTCGGCCTCAGCTTCCTCAGCTTGGTTCGTCGAGTTAAAGACCAAAAGGTCCAAAAGTTTTCAGAGAGGTTTTACCCAGGTTTGATTCAAATATACCAGTGACCAAAAAAAACAAACAAAAAAAAAAAACAAACAAGTAAGCACATCTATTTGTGGGTCCCTTCAGGTGTTTGTCTCCTTCTCTCTGCTGGAAAGTAACCTGCGCTTTGGAGTTATACTCTTGAGAGAGCAGGCAGACACAAAACAGAAACGATGCTGACAGGAATACATACAATCACAACATAAAGACGCAAAACGACCACGAAGCAACAGAGAAAAGATACAAAATAAACACAACAAGAACGGGGATACACAAAATGAACACATAACACACTTATATTTGGGAAACATTCCATCTATTCAAGGATTATTATTGATATCTTTTTAGAGAGGTCCCGAATTGATTTGACTTTGGATTAGCCTTTTGAGGTGGAGATGAGGAAGTGGAGTTTATTTTTCATCTTTCATCAGCTCCTCTTGTTCATCCTCCTCGTTTCAGTCCTGAACAGTCGCAGAGCAGCGGAGCTGAAGTGACTCAGTTCCACCCAGAGTGTGTTTCTCCGTCTGACCACTCCTCTCCACATCTGCTCCTCCCCTCCCTTCAGATCAGCAGTGTGTTCACAGCGAACAGAGTCCGGACGTCTTCTGAGGATTTCTACTGATGTGAGTAGAAAACTGAGGCTGACAGCTTGATGAGGACAGGACTCACTGAGGGGGCTTTATGAGAAACACAGCAGCTACTTTACTCTCGCACACTTCCTCTGTGTCCACAGCAGCTAGCATTAGCTAACAGCTGGGATTTCATTTCTTTTTGATTCAAACAGGAAGTCCAGAGATGTGATTAGTTGGAGATGAAAGAGAGAGCGAGTGAGTGAGTTGACGAGCTGAAGCTGAAAACTTCGCCTTTCAGCTGGAAGGTGAAGTGAAGCTGCTGGATTTCCTGAATGAAATCAGCCTGTGACGGCCTCTCCCTTCTCTGCCTCCTCCTCTTTCACAGATCTCCCAGCTGAGGATCACTGACGTCTCCGAGCTGCAGAGGGCAGCAGCTCACCGGCAGAACCAGGAGCAGGAAACCAGAGGAGGGTTCAGCTTCAAACCTGCTGAGCAGGAAGAGAATCTCTTCAAAATCTGGCTTTTGTTGAGAGGAGAACCTGACCTGGAGAAAAACACAATGTTAACAGAGATAGTGGAGGATCTGAAGAAGACTGGACTCCAAGCTGCTGCAGCTGATCTCTGCTCTGCTGGACCTGAAGATGTGTCCTGTGATGTTTGCTCTGGGAGGAAGCTGAAAGCCGTCAAGTCCTGTCTGGTCTGTTTGGTCTCTTACTGTGAGGAACATGTCCAACCTCATCATCAATCTGCTGCTTTTAAGAAACACCAGCTGGTGGAGCCCTCCAAGAAGATCCAGGAGAAGATCTGCTCTCTTCACGATGAGGTGATGAAGATTTTCTGTCGCACTGATCAGCAGATTATCTGTTACCTCTGCACCATGGACCAACACAGAGGCCATGAAACAGTCCCAGCTGCAGCAGAGAGGAGGCAGAAGCAGAAGGAGCTGGAGGAGAGTCGACTAAACATCCAGCAGAGAATCCAGGAGCGAGAGAAAGAGGTGAAGCTGCTTCAGCAGCAGGTGGAGGCCATCAATGTCTCTGCTGATGAAGCAGTGGAGAACAGCGAGGAGAGCTTCACCCAGATGATCCGTCTCATCCAGAAAAGAAGCCTGGAGGTGAAACAGGAGCTGAGATCCCGGCAGCAAACTGCAGTGAGTGAACTCAAAGAGCTTGAGGAGAAGCTGGAGCAGGAGATCAGTGAGCTGAAGAGGAAAGACGTCCAGCTGGAGCAGCTGGCTCACACAGAGGACCACACCCAGTTTCTGCCCAGCTACCCCTCAGTGTCAGCACTCAGTGAGCCCACACACTCCTCCAGCAACCACACTGCTCCTCTCAGATACTTTGAGGACGTGGCAGCAGCTGTGTCAGAGAGCAGAGACAAACTCCAGGACATTCTGAGAGACACAGGGACAAACATCTCACTGAGAGCCGCTGACGAGGAGCTGCTGCTGCTACAACCACCAAAACCACCAAAACCACAGCCAGAGAGCAGAGCAGACTTCTTACAGTATTCACAGCAGATCACTCTGGATCCAAACTCTGTAAACAGTCTGCTGTTATTATCTGATGGGGACAGAAAAGTCACTTTCACATGGGAAGATCAGCCTTATCCTGATCATCCAGACAGATTCACTGAATGTCTTCAGGTTGTGAGCAGAGAGAGTCTGACTGGACGATGCTACTGGGAGGTGGAGTGGAGAGGAAGAAGAGGAGTTAATGTAGCAGTCACCTACAAGAACATCAGCAGAGGAGGGAATAAATGTGGATTTGGACATAACAATAAATCTTGGGCTTTAGATTGTGGCTCAAACAGTTTCATATTTCTGCACCGCAATGCCAGAACTCTCATCCCAGGTCCCTGGTCCTCCAGAGTGGGAGTGTACCTGGATCACACAGCAGGGATTCTGTCTTTCTACAGCATCTCTGAAACCATGACTCTCCTCCACAGAGTCCAGACCTCCTTCACTCAGCCGCTACACGCTGGAGTTTGGCTTTACGGTGAAGAAGGAGAATCTGCAGAGTTTGTGAAACCTCAGTAGAGGACTGTCATCAGATCTCCTTGTGTAGTTTTGTAACGGAGCCTCCACATTTCCTGAGCTCTCAGGACGACCATGTTCATTCTTGCACGATTGTCCAGGAAGAAGCGGATAGCAACTATGGCATTGGGAACAGGGAGCTGCTGGCTATCAAGCCGGCCTCTGAAGTGTTGACTTCAGGGGTCCAAACAGTTTTTTCATGGTTTGGATGAAATACAAAATCCTCCCGAAAGGCAAAGTATGCACTTTCAATCAATTGATTTGACTTAGCACTGTCCTGTCACCATGGGTCCAAGAACATTAATCCTGCTGCCCTCTTGTGACTATTTGACTCTTCTCTTGAACCTTAGACCTTTGACATGATTCTGCCTCCCACCTGTTTGGTGGAGGCAGTCACCTGGGAGGCTGAGGAGAGAGTCAGAAGTGCTCTGGAGGGATTAACAGTCCAGGGGAAGTGTCTAGGTAGCCGCCTGTCCATGTCAGTGTCCCTCGGGTCAGCTGTCATCCTGTTGGCCCACACCTCACCGTTCTCCCACCATCCAGGATCCATGACGACGCTCTTAGTGGCACTTTTGGTGCCCAGCCATGGAGAAGGACTAGCAGGACTTTCCAACTGAAAACTCCTTGTCAGCCGGTCCTGGTCTCCTGTGAACCTGGTCTGACATTGCCATGGACTTCATCACTGAGTTTCTACTTTCTAAAGCCATCATAGTGTGGGACAGACTCTCCCAATTTTTTCTTTAAGTTCAGCAGGGCTTTTTGTGATATTCTTGTGGTCTCTCCTCTTGCTATCATCCAGTCAGGCAGAGAGGCTCAGCCAAGAGCTGGAGAGTGGCCTTCTGATCCTAACTGCCCCAAATCCCTCAACATGGCCCAAACACCTTAGAATAGGCCCACCACTCTCTCTTGTGCTCCTCCAAAGGACTCGTGTCATACTAATGTGTCCCTGGTTACTAGCCTGTTATTATCGGCACTGGAGTCAGAGGTGGGAGTTCCTTCCAGTCTGGCTCCAGTCCAGCATAGTCATTGAGTCTGAGAAGGAGTCCGTCAGACTCTCTTCTGCTCTGTTTTAGTCTACAAGCAAGCAGCTGACTGATGTTCCTGGTAATCATATTAGCATGTAGCATCATTGGTGTGTGAACCCCAAAACTCTTAGCATGTAGCGTCACTGGTGTGTGAGCCTCAGAACGCTTTAGCATGTAGCATGAAGCACAGGTCACAGTTACATGCTGCTGAGTGACATCGGGCTCACTCTGCAAATGGTATTTAATAATCACTGCTATCGGTATTTGATGTCAGGAAAAGTTCAGTTCTCATGCAAGTCCTTTAAAAAAGTAGACTTGGAGCATCTGCATTTTACATGTATGAATTACTTCTTTACAGCCTATTCATTTATTGCTCAGTGTTTTGAACAGTGTTATTTTTTCTGGCTGATGTGTTGTCTGTACAATGTTTGCACTTGTGTCTTATTCAATAGTTTTTTTTTAAGGAAAAAAAATTCAAGCTCGTGTGTTTTCATTTTTCTTTCACAACTGGAAACATCTCTTCCATTCCTTCACAGTCACTATTTGTTTCGTCACATGTGCAAATTAACCAGTTAGCAGACAAGTCACGAGGGCAGCAAGTTGTAGTTGCTTGATCTGAGAGGGTTGTCAGGCTGTACAGTTCTCACTAAAGACCAGAGAATGAGAGAGGAAGAAGATTGCAGAGCACTGAGGAAAATAAGACTTTAATTAGCAGACAGATTTTATCCACATATTAAATATCATCTATACACATACATCCATAAATAGGAGATACACAAGTACTCAAATGTCCTGATATGAGCAAAGTTGGCACATCAGATGTTTTCAGACACTTAGAGCCCGTTGACCCGACAACAATATCAAGTGAAAACGCAAAACTTTTGCTGTGTCTTGAGTATCCATTTACATGAGAACAGTGCTCGGAGACAGATCTCAAAGGTGGAAGTTTTTGAAAGTGCCCAGAATCCATGGAAAGAGGGAAAAAAACAGCTTTTCCGAAACATTGCAACTTCTTTGCCATAGAAATGGCGGGAAATGGTTATAGTAATTAGTTGTGGTGCACATGCTCAGTAGATGGACAATAAGAACAATGTTTTCTGCCAGAGTGTCATGACTTTCCTCATCCCGGTCCCAGTCCAGATTCTCCTGGTCCTTGTAGTTTTATAGCTGACAGCCACCATGTGATTTCATTTCCAAAACAGCCAACAGCACCCACTAATGGCCCAACATGCTAGCAAAGCCGTGTTCATCATTTCAGCCGTTTCCATGTAAACGAACATCGTTTTCAAAACGTTAGTGCAAACGCAAAACTTTTCTGAAATTCAAAAACAATGCGTTTTCATTTGAAACATTGTCATATGAGCAGGGCCTTAGTTTGAATCAGACACTTTCAACATGTCATGGAACAAGCCCAGGTGAAGCCTTCAGCAACCATAAGCACAACATAATCACGTCATGCTTTCTCCTTCAATTCGGCCTCAGGAGGACAGAGGTTCCTCAGCTTGGTTAGTCGAGTTAAACACAAAAGTCCAAAAGGCGTCTTGAGTTTGCGCCCAGGTTTAATTTCGATACACCAGCAACTCCAACAACAGTCAAGTATCTATTTGTGGGTCCTTTCAGGTATTTGTCTGTTTCTCTATTTTGAAATTTTACCAGTATCAGCATTGTTGGCCTTATACTGTATTCTTGAGAGAACAGCGACATGTACCCGTCATTTTCAGGAATGAAGTTAATCTCAAACGGCACCAAGAAAGTTACTAAAATTCATTTGAATTGCACCTTCAATCGACACAGAGAGACACATAAAATTTAGACTTTAAGAAGTTTTAAATAGGGATGGACCGCTTTTGATACCAGTATTGAGTCCAACAGTGCACAAAATACTCGTCCTCAGAAAAAGCACCCCAATACAACAAGGCGAGCATTACATGACATCCTGCATCAGCAAGTCTGCCTGCAGATATATGAGAGAGGACGAGCGATGTCCACAGTCAGGAGATTCTTTAATATTAATGAGAATGACAAAAGTAAGATGGACTGTAAATTATGTTCTGATAAAACAACAGGAGGAGAAAGTATGTGCAAAATGAGAAACTTGACGTAGCGTCAGCACAGAGTCTGAGAAGGTTCATGGCAACGCAGAGCCTTCACATAGCAGCGCATGGAGCATAAATCTTACTGGCATTTAGTAAGTACTTGTATCAGTACTTGGAATGGGCAAGCTGCTAAATTTCAGTCTTCCATCTTTTAAAAAAGTGGTATTGGTGCATCTCTAATTATAAATGATCATTAAAGACATTTCCAATAAAATGGCACGTAGAGAAAAACATGGAGAGATAGTGAAGTCACAGGATCTTAAAGCAATTAAAGGCTTTCAGTAATGATGAAGATGGTGCTGTCAATGGGTCAATGGGTGAAGCAGTGGTGAGCACTCTTGATTTATAGCAGGAAGGTCTTTTTGTGTGGACTTTGAGTATCTCCCACAGTCAAAGCCATTTCTCTTTCTCTGTCTCTCATGGATTGGTGATGAATTTCTCGAGCAACCTGGTCCACAAGCATCTACGTCCGAAGAAAACTGCAAAACTTCACCTAGAAGTCCAGTGTGCAGACACAGCTGAGACAATTACTTTAGTGTGGTCAGAAAATCTCCACTCTCTAAATCTCTTTAGCACCAGGTGTTGACCTTCAGAGGCACTGGAGCAGTGCTTTGGTGACCCCTGGTGGACAACCCTATAAATAGCAATCAAAGCTTTGTGGTAGCTGAAGCTTCTTGTTGTCTTTGGTCCTGGAGAGTGGACTGTTTTCCACGCCAAAGACCTTCATTTGGCTTCTGTAAAAGCACTTCACAAACGTTTTGTGGCAATCTGCCACTGACCCGCTCATATCAGGGTGTCTGTCGACTACGTGCACACTCACAGAACTTTTCAATCACAGCTCATAAATCCACATGTTGGAAAGAAGCCTCCATGAGAAATAATTTCCTTCTCTCTCAAACAAAAGTGACTTGAGCTTCTTACTCTCCAGCAGGATTTCTAATCAACATGCCCAGACTGTTCAAACCAAAATCAAATGTCTCCTGTTATCTCCAGCTTGGCCGGGCGACTTTCTCCGAATCCCTCGAAGGAGCAGATTTGTCTGAGAAGCTGCCGCTGTCATTCCTCCGGTGTCCTTTAGGAGGTGCGAGGGAGTCTTTGGGTAATGAGCGCAGAGACGACCTGTTGCTCTGGGACCTCCTCAACTGAGAGGACAAGGAAGGGGAATCATTGAGATCCGATGACCTGGAAGAGGCAGCGACTCTGAGTGATCCAGTTCGAGTAAAAACGGAGGAGGCGTCAAGTGGGGGTGGAGAGGCAGCTGTCTTGGAAGAGGAACCTGGTGTTTGAGAGGACGGAGAAAGTGGAAGGGAGTTGCGAGTCTGTCTGAAAGAGGAGGAGGCAGTGCTTCGCGCAAACCCTGGAAGTACAGATGATGACGGGGTGGAGGCTTTGTGTAAAGGAGTAGCGGGAGCACTGACGCTACCTCCGCGAGCCTGCGAGAGCGCCCGAAGTGTGGAGCGACACATTTTCTCCTCTGGCTCCGGTTTGGCTTTCGTCGAGGTCTTGAGTCTTGACGTCGAAGATGCTTGGGTACCTGAAACAATCTGATTCTTTGAATCCTTGGGGTCAGGTGTCTTTTGGACGCTGGATCGTCGGGATGACGGCGCAGTCGCAGGTCTGTCCCCTTGTCGGGAGGAGGCATTGTGAAGGGTGGAGGGAGTGGTGGGCACTGTGACATTGGAGGATGTCCGAGCGCTACCGGAAGGCTTTTCTGGGCGTTTGACCGTGGAAGGAGCTCCTCGGCTGGTCTTGGAGATGGGCACTACCCTCCTCATGCCCTGATTCTCAGAAGTGGTGAGAGTGCGGATGGCCTTGGGTCTGCCTGTTGTCAGGGTGCTTGAAGCTGCAGGTTTTACTGCTGAAGGTCCAGTTTTAGATGTTGGGAGGTTCTTGGAGATCGGTTTAGATGAAGTTGCAAATCTTGACTTTCCATTATTCAAAGATGCACTGGTTGATTGACTGAACGTGATCTTGTTTTTGCTCTCATGAGTTGATTCTTCAGGCACCTCTGCTGAATCAGTCCTCTCCTCCACCTCATTCGTGGATGTTGTTGCTTCTTCTCCTGGTGGTTTGTCGTCCTCCAAGGCGTCTGTGGTGAGAGCCGACACCACACTGACCAAAGCGCGATCTGCAGGGTGCCACTCTGGTGGGGATACAGGAAGTGTGGAGTCATCACAACGGGAGACAGGCACCGGTTGGCTGCTGATGGGGACAGGCACTGGCTTGTCATTGGCTGGTTGAGTTTCTGAAGGTATGCGATGGGCTGGAGCAGAGGAAGATCGTTGTGACTCCTTGTCGTCACTGCTACACTGATCCTCCTCCCTTTGGGAAGGTATGTTGTGCACATTAGTCTCGCACACACCTGTGACACACCACACCACTGCCTTTTCATTTTGTCCTTCATCGTCCTCCTTCTGTGATGATGAAGAGCTTTCAGTGAGCTGCACAATTGTGTTCTGTGATGAAATGTTGACCTCCATTGAGACCTGCGATTGGTCTAATTTCTGTCTGTCTAAGCCGGTGATTGTCATGTTGTCTTGGTGAAGATTGCTGCAATGAACTCTGTTGAGGCTCAGTGGTTGAAAGTCGTTTTCAAACGCCTTCAGCTCAGGCACCAGAGTGCATTTCTCTACAACCACGGATATGTTTGCTGGCATGGCAGCATTGTGCACGAACTCCTCATTGCTGCAGGCAATCAGTCCACCTGCTGTTTTATTATTCAAGGCAGAAGAAGAGATTAAAGTTGTTGCAACGTGGCTAAAATCCGTGCCACCGCCCTCATTACCATTGTTGTTGTGGTCATATTGCTGGTTTGAGTCGGAGGTAGAATTGCCTGGAATTTTCTTTGCAAGACTGTTCACTGGAAACTCACTGTCTTTGCTGAGGTATGTGGCGGTTGCATGGTTCGTGTTTTTCGAGGCCAAAAGCCCCAAGTTAGAAACTCCTGAAGCCATGAGTCCAAGTTCAGGTGACGGGAGACCCGCGCCCAGGACTTTACGGTCGGCGGCTGCCGTCTCCAGAAACGTGCTCAGTTCTCGCTCAGCGGCGGCACAAGGTGAGCTGGACGGAGAGTTTCGAGAGCGTCGGAGGCTTCCTGAGCGCCCCAGGGGACTTTGGGAGGGGTTGATGGGCGAGCGTGGACGAGGCTTAGCGGCAAGGAGCTCCACCAGCAGCCCGGCCTCTTCCTGTCGTGACACAGCCGTTGACATGTCTGTCTCGCTGCTGCAGCGAAACCCAAAGGCTCCGCCCACCTAAGACAGGACAGCACAGTATAAATTCAATCCAACAGTTTATTTTAGAGTTTTCTGGAGCTTGGCCAAAAGTTTGTCCTCCTACCACCTCGCCTCCTGCCCAGGAGTGCCTCTTTTGCTCCTCCAGCTCCTGAATTCGCCGGCGGCGAGCTGCCTCCTTGGCCTCTCTCTCCATGTTCTCCTTCAAAGAGAAACATTACCAATTTAACTGTGGTCTAAATCAAGAGAGCTAACCACTTCGTCACCGTCTGTTCTTCAACCCACTGACGGCAGCAAATTCATCATTACAGAAAAGCCTGTTATTGTCTGATGATCATGTGACTTCACTCCATGTCTGCAGGTCATTTAATTCGAAATGTCCTTAAAGATCATTTATAAGTAGGGATGCTTCGATACCGCATTTTTTTTTTAAGGAGTAGGAGTAACCTTTAGCTACTTGAGGATACTAATTATTGATATGAGTACTTATTGAATGCCATAAACCCTAGTTTATACTTGATATACAAATGATGTGTGAATGCTATACATTGCAGCGACCCACCTCACAGTCTACAGTTAGCATAGCGTAGCGTCTATCTACACACTGAGCTGTGTGTACTGTAGATTGTAGACCAAGGGACCGAGCTCACTGTTGATGAGTGTATCAGTCAGACTTAATTCATGCTTGACATGTAGCATCACTGGTGTATGAGCCCAGAAACTCTTTAGCATGTAGCATGTAGCACATACTGAGCAGGTAAGCTAATGAGCGACATTGCTTTAACTCTGCTGCTCCAAATGTATCTGCCAATTAAGTTACTAGTGTTGTACCAACTATCTTTCTCCTCCTCTTGACATGGCGGGCAACACTGTTGACAGCAGACTTCATGTGACACTTGCCAAATTATATTGGGGAACTTTTTTCCAGTACAACTACTCTGTGCATTATCAGAGCTAATACCCGATACTGGTATTGATGACAGTGCATTCCACGTACAAAGGTATTTAAATGTTTTTTAAAAGCACAGTCGGTTGTACTTCTGTCTGTGACCACATGGCAACAGATATCAGTAGCAATGTGTGTACATTGAGGCCCAAAGGCAGAAAAACTCTAGCCTCGTAAACCAGACCCACATCCACATTTGGATTTAGTAGCTGGGGTGGGTCTGGGAACAAGCCAATGCAAACTCGGTGCAGGGGGCGTTGGCTACTCCTTTGACTGACAACGCACTTCAGCAAATCAGTGCTTCAAAACAAATACGTCATCAAAATGCGTTAGCTTCTTTAAGGGTTAGCTTTAGCTCTTTCGCTCTCGCTTCTCTACACGCAAAGACACGCAAAAACGTCTTTTTCCTGTTAGAAACTCACCAGGCGCAGACTCTTGCTCTTGCTTGATTGTTGTAATCCTTGGTATTTTTGCTGTAACTTTACTTATTGCAGCTTTCAGACGATGGTTAAAGTCTGTAATCTCCGCTACACTCAGTGATGACATCACTTCCGGTTTAGCTGCTGGAATTCGCCAAAAATATTTGAAAACAAAAAGTGGCAACGCTGATTGGCTCGGCCGTTTCATGGCCGAGCCGCATTCTCTTTCTATTGGATTGTCCCCAGACCCACCCCAGCTAATAAATCCAAATGTGGATGAGGAGTGGGCGGGGCTGGTTTACGAGGCTAGAAAAACTCTGCTAAACCGAGTTAAAATCACCAAAGTAGGCTAAATGAGACACAATATGATACAATTGGGTAATTAATGGAGGATAAAGTGATATTGCTGCTATTTCCTGCTCCCCGGTCCCCGGTCCCCCAACTCCCCGGTCGCTCTCTTAAGCATATGAAGCGTTGTAATCAGTGGATTTAGAGTTGCTCTGTTGCTAAACGATCATCCCTCAACAGCCTGAGACACCTGAGAATCCAGTACCTTGACGGCCTGGGTGAAGCGGGAGCAGAAGGTGTGGAAGATGGTGAAGCAGTCGTCCAGTCTGAACGTGTTTCGGTCCTCACAGAAGAAGTCAACCAGCTCGCTGCCCTCCATCTTCAGGTGCTGCCGGCTGCCGCGCAGCGCGCTCAGCGATGCCGTGGCACACTGAGAGGAAGCACATGCACACACACACACACACGTGCACAAACACACACACACACACACACAAATGATAAACTAAGGCACAGTTTACATGACAACGTACTTGCAGCAACTGAAAATGCAACTGTTGAAAAACGCTCAGAACTCCACCTCAAAACACCTAGAAAAAGAACTACAGAAAAGCCAAAAGTAAGCAGTAGTCATCCGATACCTGTGTGTGTGTGTGTGTGTGTGTGTGTGTGTGTGTGTGTGTGTGTGTGTGTATGTGTGTGTGTGTGTGTGTGTGTGTGTGTGTGTGTGTGTGTGTGTGTGTTACCTGCAGAAAGTGCTCCAGCTGCTGCAGAAGTTCGGAGTCCGTCTGGACACTCTCCTCCACTGAGCGCGTGCGGGATGTGAGCCACTGCAGCTCTGCATCCAGCGTTTCCACAGAGATCCTCAAAAAGAAAAAAACGTACCTGCGTCATGTCTTGAGCTTGGATAAAACTCGTCACAGCGGAGGGCACTGCCTCGCAAGGAAACGGATAGATATGGAGTGTGGACGGTGTCTCACCTGGCTGCTGCCTGGATGTGATGCAGCTTGAGAGGAAACTCCAGAAGCTTCTGGTCTTTTTTCTGAGCTTCCTGAAGGACGAAGGACAAGTCAAGGAAATGGAACCACAAGGGGCAGTTAATGACAAGGAGACAGGAAGTGAACTGAGACTGAGGTCGATAAACGACCTGGAGACCAGAAGTGACCTGACAGAAACAGTAAGCGCTCTATTTCAACAGCACAGCGCAGGGTGGTGAAGGGTCGCACAGCGGTAACTTGGAGAGGTGCAAGACGAACAAAACCAAAACTGGCATTTTTGTTGGCCTGTTAACTCCGATTATGCCAAGATTGAGGGGCTGTGCACCCGGGGGAGGTGTCGACAGATTCAGCTTGGATGACGCATCCCGTCTGGTGCTCATTTGTCTGACAGGCGCAGTACCCACACTTGGGTACTGCGCCGGTGGGGGTCTATTAGGGGCCGGCGTCTCCAAATGAAGCTCCCGGGCTGACTTTCAACCCCACCCTGGCCCTGTTCCAGAGTGTTGGCCACATTAAAGATACACAAAACCACTCAAGAAATACAAATTCTATTAAAATTATTTGGAATAATTATGGAGGATGTCTGCGTTTTTAGTCCTGTCCAATGCGTGAGCAGGGTGAGCAGGTCACACCAGGACTGAAGACATCGCCACCATTCTCTCATAATTATTTGTTTCATGTGGGACGGCCGGATTGTGTCATCGCCTGGAGGCTATGGTAGGAATTATTTCAGATACTGATATGGGTGACACGCAGAACCAGCAGCGGTTCAGTCCCAAATAGATGCTCCCCAGCTCCACTGTGCATCTGCACTGTGAGTGATCGGTTCACAGACAGGGTGATCACTTTGTGTCTGTGATTCTTTGTGCACATTTCTGTTTAAGAGTTATAATGCACACAAATCAAAAACTGTCCTGTACCTTGGGAGATTTTCTTTAGCCTCTAGATGCGTGGTGTGTGCAATGTCATGTCATTTTTCAGGCTCCCCTAGCTATTTATCTACTTCTATTTGCTGCAGATTACTTATAGAAAAAGGATATATCTTGTTGGTTTATGATCATTTGATATTAGTTTATTTTGTTTTGATTTTCTGTTTGTGATTCCCGGGGGAGGGACATCACGTTTAATCAATAAGTTTGTCTGAATTCCTTATGTCTGAATTCTTGCTTGTGTTGTATGTTGCTTTGGACAAAAGCATGAAAACACAAAGAATGTCCAGATTGCAAACACAAAAAAAAAGTCAGACCTTGTTTCCTGTTTCAAGTGAAAATGATTCGTCTTTGCAATTTAGTTTGAGAGAAGTTCCGTGTTTCCAATGCAACAGCCGAAACACTACAAACTTTGTACGTTGATCCACTAGTTGTTGCTGTTGTTTGTTTGTTGTTTTGTGTTTTCACTGGAAACCCTAAATGGTGATGAGCACCAGATGTCATTTCTCTGACCAGAGCGACGAAGTGCAGCAGGTTCATGCCCGGCTTGTTGGCCTTGGTGTCGGCCAGAGAGAGGAGCGACGACAGCTTGAAGCCCACCGCATTGCCGGCATAGCCTCCCTGTAAAAACACACACACACACACACACACACACACACACACACACACACACACACACACACACACACACACACACACGTAGTGTTTGTATCTTGTGTTCCTGTATCTGCAGAAACACACTGGTGTTTGTGTATTTCTGTTTCTAAAGTTTTTCCATTTACTTCCTTCTCCCCCTTTTTTCCCTCTTTCATTTTTTTCTCTGCCACCCTCTTTTTATGGTTAATTTTTTTCTTTTCTCTTTCCCTCTTGTACTTGATTTTATCTTTTATTTTCATCTCTTTTCTGATCCTTTGTCTCTTTTTCCATCTTTTTCTCTATTCATCCCTTTTCAGCTCTTCTTCATCCTTTTTTGTCTCTTTTCTCATCCTTTGTCATCCTATTTTATCTCTTTCCTCATCTATTGTCTCTTATCAAGCCTTCTTTCTCTTCTCTCATCCTTTTACATGCTGCTCCTTCCTTTCTTTCCCTCCTTCCCCTCCTAAAGGCGCGTCAGGCTGTTATTTTTAACTGTGTTGTGGATTTCTCTCAGCTTTTGTTTCATTATCTGGCGTTCCTCCTCATTTCTCGCCAGTCTTAATGGGTGATGAAGATCGCAGCGTGAGCAGAGCTGAATGAGGCTCGCCGAGCAGCCTGAAGGGAAATCTAGCAGCTGGAAGCCAGACTGCGTTCAGGAAGAATCGCTCCCTCATTCAATCATTCAAGCCGTTCCTTCTCCAACTCACCGCATTGAGGATGTTTCCGGCCTGCAGCACCAGGTGGAGAACGGCATGGAGCTCCTCGCAACACATCAGCTCTGCAGGGAGGAAACAGAAGAAACGTCACGCTGAAGAAAAACAGCGAACGGCTGGAAAAAGCATGTTGTCAGAGGAAAAGGAAGAATGCACAAGAAAAGAAGCTCAGAAGACTCAAAGTGATCTGCTGACATGAAGAGGATTCATTAACAAGTTCACACACACACTGCTAAAAATACTACAGGTGATGGAGGAGGAAGAGGAGGAGGAGGAGGGAGGAGACAGAGAGGAAGATGGGGAGGGAAAAAGCCACAAGGAGGAGGAGGAGGAAGAAGAAGAGAGGAGAAGGCGGAAGAGCAGGAGGAGGGAGAGGGAGAAAAGGAGGTGGGGGAACAGGAGGAGGAAGGAGGAGGAGGAAGAGGATAGAGATGAAGAGGAAGATGGGGAGGAAGAAACGCAGGAGGAGGACGAGGAAGAAGAAGAGAGGAGAAGAAAGAGGAGCAGGAGGAAGAGGAAGAAGAAAAGGAGGAACAGGAGGAGGAAGAACAAAAGAAGGATCAGAAAGAGCAGGAGGAGGAAGAGAAGGTTGAGGAGGAAGAGGAGCAGGAGGAAGAGGAGGAGGAGGAGCTCCTCATCATCCTGAGATGGCGTGAAGCCTGGACGGCGTTGGGTGTGGTGCCGCCGCTGGCAGCTGGTCACCTCTGGCGGCGGAGCGAAGGATCTGAATGTCGCGCTTCATGACCTCCACGGCCGAGGGGAAGTCCTCCTTCAGCAGCATGGACTCGATGCGGACCGGGTAGCTGGGAACAGACGACAGGCAACACGTTTCCAAAGAAACACTACGGTCCATCTGCACTTCCTGAGGACCTCTGGCTCCGTTAGCTTAAACCGCGGCAGCCGTTCAGCTCTGAACTCTCAGCGCCATGTTCGATTCCGGTTCACCTGGTCCCCCCGTCCTCACCTGGGCAGCTGGACGAGCATGTGCATGAAGGAATCGGCGAGCGGCAGCTTGGACACGTCTCCGCGGTACGCTCTCAGCTTCGCCACCTTCACAGAAAAGACGGTGAGACGCTCATGTGAAGGTCAAAAGGTTACCCGTCCCGTCGTGGCATCACCTCCTCGGTCTCCGGCAGCAGCTTCAGCAGCTCCCTCAGAGGCTCCGCCCCAAAGGCCTCGCTGTTGCCACGGCGAAGGTCCTCTATGATGGTCTGATTGGGCCTGCGAGACAGAAGTTTAGTCATAAATACAGACGGCCGTGTGTCGTGACGGCGCTCCGCGGCTCCCTCATGCCTCCATGTCTCTCCGAGTGTTTGGTAAGCAGTCGGTTCCGACGTGTTGACACAACCGAAGCTTCACGTCACTCCACTGCAGTCTGGACCCATACCTTACCTCCCATTTCTAGGGCGCATTACTTTTGACGGTTTGAAGAAAAGAGGCAAAACTTTCCTCTAATTTTGTGTCTGTTTACGTGACAACAGACTCAATGAAAAAGCAACTTTAGGGAAACGTTCTAACTTCATCTCCATGGAAACGGGGGAACTTTTTCATGATTCTGTCCACCAGAAAAACGAGACTTTTTGATCACAATCAGGTTCTGTTTTCAAGGAAATCGCAAGAACATTCAAGATCTGTTCATGAAGAAAACAACATTGTGAAAGTGCTCAGGCTTTTGAAAATGCCTGGCCATGAGGACACTCTGGATGGAACTCCTGATGCGCAGAGATTGAGATGAGACTGGATGGAGTAAAGCTGCCAGCAGGGCCACATCTGTTTACCCATCACACCTCGGGACGAGGGCGAGGAAACACACCCGACACCTGGAAACTGGGAGAACCGGCTGGCGTTGGGCCGCAGGACGTTTACACAGCACCGACTGAAACATTTTGTTCTGCTGGGGAAACAACAAGGTGTGTGTGTGTGTGTGTGTGTGTGTGTGTGTGTGTGTGTGTGTGTGTGTGTGTGTGTTTCAGATTTACCTCTTGAACTGTTTGAGGAAAATGCCCACGTTCATCCCTCGCTTGGAGTCCAGTATGGAGACCTGACAGAGGGGGGGTCATCCTGAGGTCACGGTGGAAACTGTCCACACACACCTTCAACAAACACCAGCCGCACGCCACCCTGTCACCACACACACACTCACACACACCTCCTCCTTGGCCTCCCTGAAGGAGCCCCTGGTCCTCCCGCCTCTGCTCAGCGGCGCCGCGGCATCGGGCTGCCGCTCGCTGTGGCCGAACAGCTCCTCTACGGTCTGGACGTCGATCTGGTACTGCTGCTGCTCGCCGCCCTGAGTCCACACATTGGCCCGCCCCCTCACCTGCAACACACACTCCTCTCAGGGACCCTTCAGGAATTTCCCAAATGTTTTTAACCCCAACAATGTTAATTTTTATTCTATTAGTTTAAATGTAAAAATTCTCTATAATTTATTAATTTAATTTATGTAATTTGTTTAAATTAATAAAGGAATACAGTCTATTTATATGATTAAACATTTATTTAATGTGTTTAAAAATAATTTGTTTAAAATTAATGTATGAATGTTTTATTCATTTCATAATTACATTTTCATTTGATTTGTTTAACTATGTTTTACTGAGATAAAAAAAATAAGAAATTAATAAAATAAATAATTTCTAAGTCATTCAGTTGCTAAATAATCCTGTATTCCTCATCAATAGGGTCCAAATATCAGAAACTGTGATTGTTGTCTTGTGTGTCCATCTAAACAAGCTTTTAGACGCCAACCTATTTTTGGACCACGGACCGATTTTACACAACACCATTAATTGGCGGAACGGCTGCACCATAATGAGGGTTTAACGATGCATGAACGAAAATAAATAAGAGCCAGAAAAAGTGAGGCATTTTAGAAAATAAAGCTCAAGGCAGGCACATGGAAATTACACTTTCAGAATAAACTTTCTATTGTCTCTGTGGGCCTGGTACCAAATGATCCATGGACCAGTACCAGCAGATCCTGCTCAAAGTTACTGAAAATGCAAGCTTCTGAGTGTTGTTGTCATGTAAACAGATAGCCAAAACGCAACGAAAGCATCGCGTTGTCATGGAAACGCAGCCTGAATGAGAGTGGACGGGGTGAGGTGTGTTGTGGGTCTACCTGCTCCTCAGGTATGGTCTTCCAGAAGAAACTCCTCACCCTCCTCTTCTTCAGCCCCACTGCGGGGTCTCCCAGGCCTGGAAGGAGGGGCGGCATGAGAGGAGGAGGAGGTGGAGGAGGAGGAGGAGGCGGTGGAGCAGGAGGTGCAGGAGGAGGAGTCTGGACATCTGGTGACCTCGCTGGAGGTCGGCCGGGTGACTCGCTCTCACCGTCCGGCGACACGCTGCCCATCACGTGCATCCCGGCAGCCGATTGGACGGAAGAGGGCAGAGGAGGCGTGGCCGGTCAGCACGTTGACGGGTGACCATGGCGAGCGGCGGCGTCACCGTGATGAAGGCGGCTCATTGCAGTCCGCGACGAAGGAGGACGAAGAGATCTCAGCTGAAAAGAGAAAGATTAAACCAAAATTAAAAAGAAAAATAAAACATTCACTTCACGGGAATCAATACCAGGATCGAGTCCAATCAAGCTACAACTCCCCGTCATGTTACCAGCAGTACCATGACTATAACCAGTGATCTTAAGCTAACATCTTGAATTAGCATTTAGCAAAATTTGACTACAAACCACCTTAGAACAGGTCCTGCAGCAATTAAGTAATGATCGTTGCTAATTTAGGTTCATGATGATGGGGTAAAAGACTTTATACGGTTCTAGTCTTATTCCAGGATAGTCCCGGATTATAGATGCTATAAGATGCAGACCATCCCCCCGGTCCAGGAGTCAGAACCCAGAGGTCCAGGGTCCCACCCAGACCTCCGGGGTCCCACCCAGATGAAGGGGAAGGGGGCCCATCCATCCAACAGCTCCTCAACACTGGCTCAGGACATCCATATATGGCTCGCATCGTGTTTGGACCAAATTCCTGAATGAATTAAAAATTCAAGCCGGACGCCAGCGGAGCGCCTTCATGTGGATGAGCAGCGATGAAATAAAGATGAACGGTTGGAAGTCAGAGTGTCACGTCACCTCGTCTCACACAACCACGTTTCTGGCGGCAAATGTTCAACTCAGCTATACTAATGACCAGGTGTGTGTGATGCGAGATGACGCTGTTCCAACTACACCCTTCATTGTGGAATCACTCTTTAAAACTCAAAGCACTGAGGTAACAACAGACAGAACCTTCATGACTAAAGTCTGTCTTCAAGAATATCTCGAAATTTCTAGACCGTTTTCAACTTCTACATTGTCTAAGTTCCAGAACATATCAAAGTAGGAGAACCCTGCAGAATTCTCTAAACCTGAGTTTGAATATGTCAGTTCCAGAGTGCTTCGGAGTTCTAGAATCTGTCAGAAGTTCAGGAGTCTGTTAGAAGTTTTCCAATGTGTGCGAACTTGAAGAATGTCTGAATTCAAGAATCTTAAAAGTGTAGAATGAGTTGCTTTTGTGAACACACACACACACACACACACACACACACACACACACACAAACACACAGAAAAAGAGCTGAAGCGTTAGTTTAGTTTGCTATGTTAGCTGCGTTTGTCACTGAAACAGGAAGTCAAACATGAAGTCGGGAGGATTTTCAGTGGAGTCTGGTGACCTGGTGCCTGTAAACACTGTAAACACTGCAAACAATGACAGTTTGTTTACGAGGTGGACAACGGAACTGGGTCACTGTGTGTGTGTGTGTGTGTGTGCGTGTGTTGACTCCTCTTTCACAAACTTCACTCTCCTTCTATAAACCGGAGCGACGTCATCGTCGTCCAATCACGGGACTTCAGAGAGCGCTGGTCGTCGGGCCTCGCCCACTGACCCGGTTCACACGCAGCGCTTCAACCGTAAATGAGGGGAGCCCAGTCTTTAGTCCAGCGATGCTGCCTGTCAGCCTGGGAATGCTAACTGCTACAGAGCTGAGAAAACGACTGACCTGCATAAAAATACACTTATTATTTCTACAAGCGAGCGACTGTTCATTCATCCTCAAATCCTCAACACTCGTCTTATAGATGCAATCAGTTAGCCTGGAAATGCTAAATCACAAATGCCAGTAGCTAGCTGAATAATCACCTCTTGCATGAAAGTGCTTGATGCTAGCGTGGGAATGCTAGCTACTAAGTGGAGAACATGAGCCTTCGGGCACTTTTGACATTGGTCGTGACTTATTTACGTCAACAGGAAGTCATTTCAACCTTTGAAACTTTTTTCAGCCTTTCATCAACTTTTTCATGTTCATAGGATTTTTCAAAACTCCTCTTCCCGCATCTTTCTTACATTGAATTTATTTATAACCTCCACCAGGAGGTTATGTAATCACGTCGGTTTGTTGGTTTGTTGGTTGGTTGGTTTGTTAGCAAGATCCCGGAAAAAGTAAAGGACAGATTGCAATGAAACTCTGTGGAAAAGTGGGTCTTGGGCTAACTTAGAATCCATAAAATTTTGGTGATGATCCGGATCACTGTCTGGATCCAGGAATTTTTTAAAGGATTCTTTATCATTGAGAGATAGGGAGTCTTTCACATGGTTGGGCAGGCCTGCCGACAGGGGGCGACAAACGCCTGGTTCACACAGGACGCGCCGCTTCCGATGCGGAAGTGGAAGCGCCGAGCACCGACTTTCAGGTCGGTGCCCCTGTTAACCTATCTGACGGTTCTGACGCGGCCGCTCCGCTCCTCTCTATTTTTTCTGCAAGTCTCGCACCGTGTCCCGCCAGTTGTAAAGCTGGACAGAGCAGATCGCACCAGACAGGAAGTCGGGAACAGAAAATACGAGAGAATCTGGTCAATTTTCAAATTAAAATCAAGTAAAATAACAAATTATGTTGCTTTTTGGTTTTCCTTTTCACATAAACACACACACACACACACACACACACACACACACACACACACACACACACACACACACACACACACACACACACACACACACACACACACACACAGGGAGAGAGGATGACAGAGAGAGGCACCGCACACTGCAGCGCTCCGCTCCGATCACACCCCTGATCACAATGTGGTTTTATTATATATGGTGTTCTTATGGTTGTTGGTGACTGATTTGAGCTGTGGTGGAGGTCTGCGCTCTCTGAGTGCCAAATTCCAGTTTATTATTTATTTGATAGGGACAGTGCACATGAATAAACATCTGCATTGCCAGACAATAACAGGCGTAAATATGCCGGATCATAGCCACAAGGCTAATTTACATCCGAATAACTTTGGCACTACAGCTTTATAAAGATTCACATTTTCCTCCTGTTCTTTTCATTACATCCAGTTCTTCCAAGGCTCTTTTTAAAGAAACCGTCTCGACTTGAGTCCAACACTTGCATCCAACGGCCATCTTCTAATATGCTCAACAGGACAAGAGAACGAGCGTATTATAGAACATATAACCGAGCATATAAATTAAGTTTCATTTGTAATAGTTATTTAAATGTAAAACATCCATCCATCCATCCATTTTCTACCGCTTATCCGGGGCCGGGTCGCGGGGGCAGCAGTCTCAGCAGGGATGCCCAGACTTCCCTGTCCCCAGACACTTCCTCCAGCTCCTCTGGGAGGATCCCAAGGCGTTCCCAGGCCAGCCGAGAGACATAGTCTCTCCAGTGTGTCCTGGGTCTTCCCCGGGGTCTCCTCCCAGTGGGACATGCCCGGAACACCTCCCTAGGGAGGCGTCCAGGAGGCATTCTAAACAGATGTCCGAGCCACCTCAGCTGGTTCCTCTCGATGTGGAGGAGTAGCAGCTCTACTCCGAGCTCCTCCCTGGTGACTGAGCTCCTCACCCTATCTCTAAGGGAGCGCCCAACCACCCTAAGGAGGAAGCTCATTTCAGCCGCTTGTATCCGGGATCTTGTCCTTTCGGTCATGACCCAAAGCTCATGACCATAGGTGAGGGTGGGAACGTAGATTGACCGGTAAATCGAGAGCTTCGCCTTTCGGCTCAGCTCCTTCTTCACCACGACGGACCGATACAACGACTGCATCACTGCAGCCGCTGCACCAATCCGCCTGTCAATCTCACGCTCCATCCGTCCCCCACTCGTGAACAAGACCCCAAGATACTTGAACTCCTCCACTTGGGCTCGGGTCTCTCCACCAACCTGGAGGGGGCAAGCCACCTTCCTCCGGTCGAGGACCATGGCCTCGGATTTGGAGGTGCTGATCCTCATCCCTGCCGCTTCACACTCGGCTGCAAACCGCCCCAGTGCATGCTGTAGGTCCGGGTTCGATGAAGCCAACAGGACAACATCATCTGCAAAAAGCAGAGATGAAATCCTGTGGTTCCCGAACCGGACCCCCTCCAGCCCCTGGCTGCACCTAGAAATTCTGTCTATGAAGATTATGAACAGAACCGGTGACAAAGGGCAGCCCTGCCGGAGTCCAACATGCACTGGGAACAGGTCCGACTTACTGCCGGCAATGCGGACCAGACTCCTACTCCGGTCATACAGAGACCGGACGGCCCTTAACAAGGGGCCCCGGACTCCGTATTCCCGGAGCACCCCCCACAAGACACCACGAGGGACACGGTCGAATGCCTTCTCCAAATCCACAAAACACATGTGGACTGGTTGGGCAAACTCCCACGAACCCTCGAGCACCCTATGGAGGGTATAGAGCTGGTCCACTGTTCCACGACCAGGACGATCCAGAGCCTCATGACGCCCAGTCCACATTCTGCTGGTCCTGGTTCATACTCTCCTGGTCTCCGTCCGTATCATCTTGGACTTTTACAGTTGACAGTCCCTCAAATGCTCAATAGATTTCACTTCTGTAGCTCATTTCAGCAGTGATCTAAACTCTTCACAATGTCCATCACATTCACACAGCCGCCATGCAGGACCTCACTGTGTCCACTGGCAGCAGTTCGTGGTTCCACGTCTTGCTCAAAGACACACGCCCACATGTGGAAAAAAGGGAGAGAAGGAATCAAACCTGCAACCTTTCATCCCAGAGACGACTGCTCAACCAGCCCCTGTCTTATTCAAAACATACTGACTCACAGAAGATGAACTTTCTTCATATTTCAGACGTTTGGCTGAATGAAGACCTGAACGTGACCCATCCATGTTCCTGCTAAAGTTTAATATCAAACCAGAAACAGACCGGTAGACTTGTTTTGTGTTCTATTTTCCAGATTTCATTCATTTGTACTCCAGTTCGTCGAACAGGTGAAATAGTTTTAAAAAACAGTCGTTGTGAAGCTCTGGAACAACATGAACATGTTTCAATAAATACAGCGATTCCAGAAAACTTAACAATAATCGGGATGAGAGAGGAAGTTTCACGAGACTGACACACACACACACACACACACACACACACACACACACACACACACACACACACACACACACACACACACACACACACACACACACACACACACACACACACACACACACACACACACACACACACACACACACACACACACACACGAACCATTGACAAATATTGACACTACAAATAAATTCATCTGACCTCTCCCCTGTCACACAGGAAAGAACAAACAGACACACACAACACACACACACACACACACACACACACGATAACTAACAGAACAAACCAGAGGTGATTTAACTGTTTATTTAAGCTCGTTGTCACAGCAGTAATAACCCCGGTTTGATTCCGGAACTTTCTTTTACTTTTACTGTTACTAAGCTCGAACTGACCGTGTGGGGATTTTCTGCAGGTTTTGAAAATGACATAGTTTCAAGTTGCTCCACTAGTTGGCGCTGCTGTTTGTTTTTGCAATGAAAACACACACACACTGCAGAGAACGAGACACAATAAACATTAAAAGTGAAATAAATAATATTGCATCGCATGGTGTTCTTCCCCCCTCCCTCTCAGCGAGGGTCCTGCAGCTTGACAGTTCAGCAGTTTTTAGGGGTGTCGCACTGACAGCGCAAACGTAAAATACAGAATGCTGCGATGCTCGTTTGGTAACCTTGGCAACTCGCATATGATTGGCTCTGAAACCAGAAAGATGAGACAGTCTATAAGAAGCAGGAAGTAGTGACGGGCTACAGGAAACAGCAAGTAGTGATGGTCTAAACCAGGGGTGTGCAACCTGCAGCTCTGGAGCCACATTTGGCTCTTTAGTCCCTCTGTAGCGGCTCCATGAAGCCTTCATGACATGATACGTGAATAAACATTTGACTTATTTTTGAATTATTATAAGATTAATCACTATTGGTTCAAAAGGGATTCAAAAAAGGTTCAAGTTGTTATTTATTTGCATGTGAATGATCTGTGTGCTGCTGGACACCGGAATTTCTCCCTTGGGAGATTAATAAAGTTTTATCTATCCATCTATCTAAGTAAAATTGGGAAAAATAACAAAATCCCAAGAAATGGGAAAAAAGAAATGATAGAACCTGGAATGTCTACAATTTTCAACTTAAGAAGATGAAATATGGCAGGAAAAAAAAACACACCAAACTGTTCAAAAAGAGGTAAAATTGCTAAAACAGCTAAAATTTCAAAACTGTTAACAAAAAAGTTTGAAAAGAAAAACAAAACTCTTAAAATCAGGCACAAACATAGGTTCAGTGTAAATACTCACTATTCTGAACTTCATGAATGCATATATATGTGTATATATATATATATATATATATATATATATATATATATATATATATATGTAGTTTTTGTTTGTTCATCAAAACCAAGGATGAAGCCTCCCGAGCGGCATTCACTTCATTTTAATGGTTAAATGTTCTTAATGGCTCCAGAACAACTTGACTTGACAATCACTAAAATGGCTCTGTTGGTCATAAAGGTTGTAGAAGCCTGGTCTAAACCCTTGCTATGAAGATGCTCCAGCTCATAACTCTCAGATCGAAAGAAAAAAAACTTGACCAAGACATTGTTGATGAAGACAGATTGTTTAAAGGGAATGTTTCTTCTATGACATGTGACAAATGGGAATAGTTTTTTAATTATTTTTATAGTAAGATTCTTACTTTTTGCACTTTTAACAATGGAGAACATGGACATTCAAATGGACAGAACACCAAGTTGGATTGTCATTACAGTGACGGTCAACTCAAACTACCAAGTCCAGGAGAATCTGGACCAGGGGAATGTGGACTGGGAGCAGGGTTAGTCAGGGTTCAGTTCCTTTGTGAGCAGACAAACGCATGGCGGTCTCCTTTATGGTTTCTTGGATCTGTGCTTCACGTCAGCTTGTCTTCTGGGATGCTTCTCTCAGTATTTCCTGTCAAATCGGCTGTTTTTCCTTCGGCGTCCTGCTTGTTTCCAGCCGAGTCGTGAGACTGAGAGCCTGACGGAGAGCAGACGGTGTGAACAGTAACATCACCTCCAGAAGCGTCTGATTATCAACCTGACGACTTCACACCGGAGCTGCTGCCTGAGCTCCACAAGTTAATTAGACACCGAGCATCAAAAAAAGAGAAAGCGAGCTGCCACAGCAGCATGTGAGTCACAGCCTGCTTCTCTTCCTCTTTTTTCTGTCTGGTCTCAGGTGTGAACGCTCCTCCAGCACTGACAGACTGACGTTAACGTTTCAGGAAACTTCCTAGATACATTCCGCTGTCAGCCAATGGAAAATACTGAGAAAACCATTAAATTCCAAGAAGTCACAGTAATTTGAGCAGTGGTGGCTGGTGGTAAACATCTCAGGTGGAGCATGTCGTCATTATTCAAGACTCATTTAAATACATTATAAACCAGATGGCGTTCTAAACGTAGTCATCAAACTGTATATCATTCATTTATTCTGTTAATCATTTGTTAAAAGCTGACTTTTCTTAAACATCACAGGGTCAGAAAAAAAAATTGCATTGTCAGTGTTTTCCAATATCGCACAGCTCTACCAGCCACCACGGGTTTTGGGTTCTGTTTCCGTGACAACAGAGCTCCAAACCACTGGAAAGGCAACATTTTGAAAACGTCGCCATGGGAATGAGCAAAATGCTACTTTTTTGAAAAAGCTTTGCTGGATCTCCACAGAAACAGTGAAAACTCTGCTCCTGGTCCTGATCCTGCTCCTGGTCCTGACCATAGCGACGAGTTGAAAGACACATGGTCAGCAGACGGACAATCAGAACTATGTTTTCCTCCAGAGATTCATGACTTCCAGTCCATATATTCCTGGTCCTGGTTCCAGTCCTGATCCTCCTGGACTTGGTAGTTTTAGTTGACAGTCACTGTAATAACAACCCAGCCTGGCGTTCTGTCCATATGAATGTCTGTGTTATCCATTGTTAATGCTTAGAGTGTGTTGTTCTCTGCAGCATGTGTGTGATTTCATTACAAAGCAAACAGCAGCACCAACTAGTGGACCAACATGAGAACTGCTTTGTTTTCATCGTTTCTGCCATTTTCACAAAAACCTGAAACTTTTCTGGAACAAAATTCAGAGGTTATGTAAACGAGGCCCGATTGCAAAACAGATTGAATTCATTTTTTCCTCAACATGACAGCATGAAATATGTTTTTTTGGGAATTGCAGCAAACTCTTCAAAACAGAAAACCAAGGAGTCACATGCAGATCAGCATTCCCAACTTTGCTCAACACTTTCAGGCTGAAGCCATTTTGAAGATGAGGCCTCCAGTGGAACAACACATTGACACACACACACACACACACACACACACACACACACACACACACACACACACACACACACACACACACACACACACACACACACACACTGTATTTAATGCACTAATAAATCAGGAACTAATAGCCAAAACTCCATAAAAAAGCCAAGATTCAATACCAGCTAAGAAATAGTTATAAAAGTCACAAAAAAGAACTATCAGAAAACCAATTTAAAGAGAACTGTGTGCATACTGGTCAAGAAGGATGTTCATGTACGACTAATCAACACATCAAGACTCAGTACTGAGAGCCAAAGAGGAGAGATGTTCACTAGGAATGAGAATCTAATAGAATTGTTCAGTAGAGTGATCCACTGGATCGCCAGAAAGGAGCCGTCAAATTAAAACTGGCACAATCAGAAATACTTCATAAAGATTCATCAGGGTATATATTTAAGTATATAAAATAAATCCTGAATGTCCAAAAGTCTGAAGAAAGCTGAAGTACCTGAATTAAAACCAGAGGTCAGACATGAAGCACCATGGTCACCATGGCAACCGCGACACCAAAAGACCCAAATGTCACAGAGGTCAAATCTCAAGACATATAAATCTATTTCAAATGCTGGAGAAAAAAGTTTATTTACTTCTGTACATATAAATATAAGTTTTATATTTTCTTTATTTTCTTAATACTGTTTTTTCTCATTGCTTTATTGTCAGTTTTTGTTTCTTGTTTTTTGACGTTTAAACTAAAAAAAATAATTTTTAATGTTTAAAGATTTGGCAGTTTTACGTTTTTTGTTTTTATGTATTTCATTTTTGTTTATTTTTTTTTTCAAAAAGTATTTAATGTTTTGTGATATTATGTTTTTTAACATTTGTTTTTTTCGAAGTTTTTTAACGATTTTTTTTATGTTTGCAATATTTTGGATGTTTTATGTAAAAAAAAAAAAAAATGAAATTAACACTCATATTTGGTGATCAGCAGTTTTGAAATCCTGGTCATCCAGTAACTTTACTCGTTACTTTGCAATAAAAGTAGCGACCCGAAGCGCCTCATATTTACTGAATATACAAATAAATAGAGCATATTAAACACACTAACATCGCTTCAAGTGTGAAATAAAAACAGGCCGAAATGTTGCAGAGTTCATCCTGCGTCTGAGCAGGTATTGTAAAAATAATATGCGGACGCGTTGGAGGAGAATTGTGCGTTTTCTGAAAAAATGTCGAATTTTCCAGGGAGTCTGGTGGGAGACGCTCCGCCGCGCAGCAGCGTCTGTTTCCCCGGAGCCTGATGAGCCCGGTGAGAGCCGCGGGGAGCCCCGGGGAGCCGCGGGGCTCTCCCACGATACGACCCACGTTAAAACCGCCTCCGCGTGAGTTTTCCTCGAGCCGTTCACTCACCGGGGGGACCGCGTCCTGCACCGTGCCGAAATCCCGTCCGAAAACGTCCGATTCTCGCGCAGAGCGACGCTGTTAAAAGTCCGCGTGCGTCCGCCGGCAGCGCGCGTTGACTGAGCGAACGGCGCGCGCTGGGCGGCGATCACGCTCCGTCTGCGCGTGCGTGCGTGCTGAACAGATTATGAGGGAACGCCCACCTGTCAGTGTGTGCTGGGTCCAGATAAGCTCGAAGAGGGGAAGACCAGGGGGACAAGCAGGGGGACCAGGAGAGACCAGGGGGACCATGACGAGGGGGGGACCAGCAGGGGGACCAGGAGAGACCAGCATGGGGACCGGAAGGACCAGTAGGAGCAGGAGGATCAGGAGAGAACAAGAGAGACCAGGATGACTATGACCAGGAGGACTAGGACAGACCAGGAAGACCAGACCAGGAAGACCAGCAGAGGACCAGGAGACACCAGGAGGACCAGGAGACACCAGGAGGACCAGGAGAGACCAACAGGGGGACCACCAAAGACCACCAGGGTGGCCAAGGTGACTGACAGAGACAACCAGCAGACCACAAGGAGGAGCAGCAGAGATATTTCTTTTTAATGCTCTTTAATGCTTTTTTATTTTTGAAATGTTCATTTTAAAAGTTTTGTTAAATATTTTTTCTTTCTTTCACATTGGTATATATTTTATAAATGCCATGTTGTTGTTTTTTTCAATTTTTAATTTTTTTTTTTTTTATTGCTTTTTTAAAATGTGTTTCTAACAAGTTTAAAACTGGTGCAGAAAATGAAGTTTCCTTCAGTATCGCTCGTTCACACCGTGGCAGTTAGAGAAAAGGACCAGAGTAACTGGAGATGCTCTGCTGTTCATCACAACAAACAGCCAAACAGCACACAGCTGCCATGGAGACCCAGCGTGTGTGTGTGTGTGTGTGTGTGTGTGTGTGTGTGTGTGTGTGTGTTGCATTGTGCTGTAGAAATGTTTGTAACAAAGAGTTCACAGAGACACACACACAGAGCGGACAGTGGATTCAGATTGTGTGTTGGTGTTGCTGGGTGACTAATTTTACACACATACACAAGTTTAACGAAGGTGACACACACACACACACACACACACACACACACACACACACACACACACACACACACACGAGCTCCGGTCTTTAGTTATGTTAAATCACATTATTTCATCGTTTCTCATGTCATCACACTTGATTCGTCCCTCCTCTGTTCCACTGTCATCAAGTTACTTCTTTAAACAGTATTTACTTCACTGTTACCTGTAACTAAAGTTACTGGTTTCTTAGTAAAGATCCGTTTAATGCTCTCCTTCATTTCGTTACTTCGTACTGTAAATAAATAGTCACTGCTGCATGAGGCTTCATTTGTCATATATAAAACTTGATGAAGTTTCTGCTTAAAAAGCAAATCACTTTCTAAAGTAGTTATGATAAAAGAAAATGTAACTAATTACTCCTCAGAGAAGGAAAGTGAAGTGTGATCGGGTAACGTGGCTGAACTTTCACTGAGCAACAGACTTGTTTTCACACACTCCGTTTATTTTGGCATCTTTACAGCGGGAACATCTTCAGTTTACAGATTTTCAAGCAGCGATCCGGAGAACGCGGAGAGAAGTTCGCCCGACGTTCTTTCGCTTCTCGCTTGTCTTCTGTTTCAGGAGCGTCGCTCAGGACCCGTTTCCACGGCAACCATTTCAAGTGAAAACACAAACCTTAGGTCGCGTTTTGGGAAAAACGTCTCCCAAGGTGGAACTTTTTGAAAACTCTGTCTCCTTGGAAACGGGGAAACACAACTGCCTGGAAATTCTCGGGGTTGTTTCCTTGTGGACAAGCAGAAATGCTGCTACTGCACCAACATGCTAAGCACGTCGTTTTCAGCGTTTCCGCCGTCCTCGTGGAAACAGACGGCATTTTCAAAACGTTGCTGTGTAAATGCAAAACCTTTCTGGAAACAAAATGAAAATGAAATGCTGCCGTGTGAACAGGACCTAAGGCTCAAACATTAGAGGAAAACCGTTACAGCGTTTTCACTTCAGACGCTACAAAAACAGCACCTGCGAAGCAATTATCAACAGAGCGAAGGACAAAACAAGAACCGTGGAACGTTATTGCACAGAAGCTTCCGGTCATTGCATCATCACTGAGGTATACGGACAAGACCGGACGCTGAAACAAAACTCTTTGGAAATGACTTTGTGTTCATAAACATCAGGAAGAAGGTCAAAAAGTCAGGCCGTGCTTTGGATCAGAGTGCAAAAAGTGCAACGCGGTGCGGAGAAAAGAGCGGCGTGGGGGTGAAAACTCTGACCCGTGGACGGACTGAGAGGACATGATGGACACAGTCAGGGACCGACTCGTCTCCAGCTGGCTCTGCTCGCTTCGTTTCCTGCTTGTCGTTGTGTGGCGCCCTGTGGTCGTTGTGTCAGTGTCTGGTCATCTCGTGCCATCAGTTGTTCATTTTATGGTGCCATCCCGTCATTTTCGGTCATATCGTGTTGCTCTGGGGACATTTCCTCATGTTGGATCACTGAGGTCATGCGATCCAGTGGTTTTTGTGTCTCTCCGTATAGATATGATCTTTATGGTTGTTTTCAGTATTTGACATTGATTTTGCTGTCTTTAGTTGTTATGTTGTCTCTTTGTGGTCGCCTTCTTTCACTGGTAGATCGTGTTTCTGAGCTCCTGAGGATTGAGATGAACCTGTGACTCTGGTCGTGTGTAGTTTTGTTTTCATAGTAAGCTTGTTATTTTGTTTCTCTGTACTCGGTGTTTGTCTCCCATGGTAGTTTTGTTTCTGTGGTACTTTTTGTCTCTTCATAGTCATTGTTTATTAACAACAACTTTATTTCCCTTTGTCCTTTAATTTCATATTTTGAGGCAGTTTTGCACCTCATTGTGGTAAATTTACCTAAATCAGTGATTCATCTGTGTCGTTCAGTCATCCATCCAGGCTTTGAGTAGTTCTTTTTGAAAACTATCAGAATTTTAATTTGTTTGGTCCACCAAACACAATTTTTGGTCCTTGTTACAAAGAAACAACAAACAAACAAAATGAAAAGTGTCTACACGCCATCTTTAACCGAGCTGTAAAAACCTCTCAGTCTGTTTTCTTCCCATCATTGGAAGCTCAGACTGAAAAAAAAGCTGTTTTTCCAGAAGTGGTTTCGAGGCACTTTTGGTCACTGCGACTCTCTGACGACAGTCTTGGGATTTTTTTTTTTTAAGTTCAAAGAAAGGCTTAGCGCCTCACGGAGGATTAAATGGATTTACTCCCCGACACACTGAGGCAAGGAGACGAGGAGGGGAGGGAACGTCGCTGCCTTTTCTCTCTGTTCCAACAGTTCTGTGAAAACACGTGAGGCACAGATTCCTGATACCGAACAAACCATTTCCAAGAGCTTCTAAGCAGTGGGAGCAATATTTGGAGGGATTTCCTGAGCTGAGGAAATGGAATAAACAAGATAATGCTCATGCGAAGAGACATGATGTGAAGCGTATCAGGCCGGTTACCATGGCAACGGTTTCAAGTGCAAACGCGAAACTTTCATTGGGTTTTGGGTGTGCGTTTACACGACGACGGAGCTCGGAGACAATGAAAACTTTTTGGAAAAGGCTTTAAAGCTAGAACTTTCTGGAAACCTTTCAGACGCGTTTTCACCTAAAACACTGCCGTGGAAACGTCTGGCTTCCTCAATCTGGGAGTTTTGATTTCTCAATCAAAACTTAAGCTTCGAAGCTTTTATCAGCGACAGCCAGCAGCACGAGAACGTCATCTGGAATTCTAACATTCCAAATTCTGACTCCGCCATGGACTCACAACTTCCCAATCACGCTCAAGAGTCAGAAGAAGACCACTGGAATATTCAGGTAGGTAAAAGTTCACGTTCTTCCAGACATTCGTGGTTTAATGTGCACCACAGATGTGCCACTGGGTGATTTTCTTTTTTTTTTTTGCACCCCTGGTGTTGATGCATTTGCCATGTTTGGAAGAAATTCTACGGATCTTGTCATTGTTTGTCAATCCAATACCCCAATATCATTTACATAAAGACAAGCAAGCAAGCAAGACAGTGGCCATGGTTAATTATGTTTTTTTTCATAAATTCTGAACTAATTATACTAAATTAAATAATTCCTAATTAAATTATTCTCCTTCATGTTTACATGGGAATATTAATTCTGAATTAAGGATTACATGGAAAACATGTTAAATCGCCTTTGTTTAATTCCGCTTCAGATACGGGGGTTGTGAAGGGTTCTGATTGGACGTACTTACGGAAGTAAACAAACTCCACTTCCTGCCTCTTTTCTTTCTTTCTCAATTAACTTTGATGCTACAGCTTTAAAAAAGTGCTACATTTTTAGGTCTCTGTCCATCCATTCTTTTCATTATACCCATTTTTTCTATTACTCAACAATTTTTAAGAACAAGATGCTCATCAAAATTCCTACACAACCAAGTTCCACTGGAGCACAGTGGAACTGATCATTGGTCTAGTGAACTTTCCAAACTCTCATATTCTCTCAGGATGTTTGCAAAAACAACCTGAGAAACTTCCGAACTCACATCTCAGTGGTGAGTTTTGTCTCTTCAAAGTTCACAGGTTGCTACATTTTTGCCCCAGAACACAGAACTCGAGCACGTTCTGGATAACTTTCACATATCTGGCATCTTTAAACTGTTACAGTCTGGTACTGTCAAGATATGTACTGATTAGAAAGGAATTGGGTCTTTGTTTTGTTTTTCACAATAAAGGCATAGTAATACTTTCTTTGGACATTTTCAAGCAATTTCACTTTCTTGGCTGATGATGGCAACAAGCTCATGTTGCATTTTGCACATCTTTGTACAAAGATGACGGTGACATTTCAGTTTAAAATGGTACGACTATATGGTCCCAAAATATACGGTCATTTTAAATTCTGATTTTGCCACAAGGTTCCAGCTACTGGAACTCCCGTTCAGTCACTGCTGGATGCCCATTAAAAGTAGAAGACTTCAAATTATACACGGGGAGGACGAATTTCAACTTCTACCCCAGAACTTCCAGAAGCTGTTCAGGAATCACCTGTAGTGATTTTTTTTTTATGTCCAACTGGCTTTATCCCATTATTTGCTAATTTTCTCCAAACATTTCAGGTCATCAACAATGTTAGATATGCTCATGTATTGACAAAATGTGATGCCTTGCCTGACAATTAAAAATGTTTTAAAATGAAAATAGCCAAGCATGGTATTAAATATTTCGTTACATATCAAAATGTTCACATTTGGTCGTTCACAGCAGGGATGTTCACTTCAAGCCAATGCCGACCGTTAGATACATAAAGCCACAGTTATCTCGAATTTGGTCCTGTTGAATGCATTCAGCATCCAAAATATTCACTTTTCAGCGAGCACCCATTATTTAGAACAAGCTCCCTCCCATTTTCAAGAACCAGTCGCCCCTTGAAAACCCACGTGACCAAATTCCACTTCAGTATGAAGACAGTGGCCACTGGCCGATTCAAGTACCCAGAATTTCCGCATTCGTCCAGACATCTCTGGTTGGTTTCTTCAGGACACTCAGAAACCGTCACAAATCCTCATCAGTCCACCTGTCCTGTGGCGAGTTCTTCTTCTTCGTGGCTTTGTTGCGTCAGCTTTCCTCCAGAAAGGAGGGGGTCTCCATGCCGGGGTTGCCGAGCTGTTCACTGGCCTGTCGGATGTTTTGCTCGAGGAAACGGTGGCACTGGATGGCCTCGGCGGCGACGGCGCTGTGGAGCAGCCACAAGTGGTTGTGGAGGACTTTGACCTGCAGGAAGCCGGAGGACACATACTTGAGACTTGACAAAGTTCAGTCTTATTCTACATGCTTTTGAACCACATCTCAGGCAGGCTGTTTGTTAGATAAATTTCTAGAAGGTGATGACAACCATGTGGCAAGAACAAATTCACACTCAGATTTTTTTTTTTCACACTTGATCAGATTTAAATTAAAGTAGTAAAAATCTGCATTTTTTTTTTTAATGGAGAAAAACAGAACAAGAGATTTTTGCTAATATTTAAAAACTATTTCTCAAATATCTCCGTGCTGATAAAATATTTTGCACATGAGACAGAGTTTTACACTGATTTCAGATGAAATTCAAACATGTTTTAAACTAATTTGAAAACAGTTCCAGGGTCTCTTTTAACTGGTTTTAGTCAGTGTTGGAAAAACGTTAGTTTTTACATTTATTTTATCCTGACTTGGATCAATTTGAGACCGTGCTGAATTGGGTTTGTGTTAGTTTGAGTTTATTTTATAGATACAACTACAATATTCTATAGTTTCAAACCATGTGTGGAGTTCATTTGAATGTTTTTTCTTTTTTAATAATTTTAAACTTTATTTCAAGTGAAGGCAACCATCACCCTGTACTAGTTTCAGGACCTGTTTACACGACAACGTTTCAAGTGAAACTGCAGACTGGTTTGAGTGTTGGTGTGTTTTTAACAACTTGTGCTTAGTTAAGCTACGTTCACACCGCCAAGTGCTGTCTGCGATTTTGCGTCAAAGACAAGTGAAAACAAATGGGAACGCGCGTTCCAGCTACGATGAGACGCAACGCGTCGGACGCGGCGCGTCATCACGACGCGTCGTGCGGCGCGTCAGGGCGTTGGCGCTATGCGTCGCGATTTTGCGTCCGACGCTGAAGTTGGGAAATCTGAACTCTGGCGCGTCGCGATTTTGCGGCAAACCAATCATAGAGCGTGTCCATGGTGACGTCGGCCAGGGAGCGGGAACCGGTCCGAAGAGAAGCACTACGACCATGGAGGAGCGTGTTAAGGCTCGTCCATGCTTCACATGTACGCGTTTCCGCGTCCGCTTTGGAAGGTCCGCGCACCACCGATGCGGACACGCTTTCTCTCATGCTACATTTTGAGCTCAGCTGTGCGCGTCTCATGCAGGCGCGGTGATCCACGCAGCCTCGACAAGCTTTTCCGGCTCTACAGACTGTTTATCTGCTACTTTATTACGGTTTATTTAGAGAAAATTAAGCACATACATTGTCAGTCCATTATCTTTAAGTATTAAAGTTTATTTAGCCTTTTTTTTCTGTTTCTGAATCGCGGGGGCGGCGCCGGAGCGATTAGTTACTTTTTCACTTCTGTCTGCAGACCTTCTCCTCCCTCCAGACAGTCTCTCTCTCTTTCCACGAGTTTTTCACTCTTTCGGTGTCTTTAAGTGGAGCCATCAGGCTGGAGCTCCGTCTACTTTCACTTTTACCGTCATGTTTTGTTTGCTATGGCGCTCTGGCGCAGGCGCACACTGCCGCGACCTGCGCGCAATGCGCAACACGGTCTCAATTTCTGGCTGCTGCGCGGACGTCCGCGGATCGGTCCGCGCGGACCCTAACAGACAGGAATTCATGACGATTTTTACATCACGCAGACCAACGCGCACCCATGCGGACATGTGAAGCATGGACGGGCCTTTATAATGGCCGTTTACGCTCGCCCAGAGCTCTGGGACAAAACTTCTTCATTTTACAGGGAGCCCCGCCTCCCCACCAGACACGACGCGTCGCGTCTGGTGGGGAGGCGGCTTTTGGCCCCGCGTTGTTCAGCGTCGGACCTCAGAATTGACACGCGTTCAGCTTCTCGCGTTGACGCGCGTTTTGACGCAAAATCGCGTTCGGTGTGAATGTAGCTTTATGAGTACACCCAGGAATGGTTTCAGACGAGATGTTCCCGTTGTGCTGAAGATTTCTCCGTTGGACTCTACTCGCCTTGTTTTCCTCCAGGAGCTTGACCTTTACGGACAGGTCATCTCGGATCTTCTGGTAGCGCTCCCTCTGGCTCTGGAAGCTTTTCTGGGCCTGCTCCAGTTTGGGCAGGGTGACGGCGTCCCGGGGACCCAGGTTCAGCTCCTCCAGGTCAACTCGGTACGCGTCGTACTCGATCCTGGGGAACGGACACAGGCGCTGCTTTAGTAGGAGAAGAATCGTGGCTGAAATCAAACCTCTGGTGGGGTTTTAAAACCCCTGATGGTCCTGAAGTGCCTTGAATATGAACTTTGAAGAACTTAATCAGCAGCAGAATTAGCCCGATGTCCCTTATTAGTTGAACTGCTCAGCATGTAACTCTAAGCTGTGCTACATGCTACATGCTAAAGAGTTTCAGAGCTCACATAGGAGTGATGCTACTTGCTAAGCATGATTAAAGTCGAACTGATACACTCATTAACAGCGAGCTCGGCCCCTCAGTCTACAGCAGTGGTTCTTCCACATCACAAGTAGTCAAGCGTAAATCAACTGTCAGGTTTCCCTACACTGACGTTCATCTCCACTATCAATAATGAGTGACAACGCTCATGTCCTCAGTTCATCCATTCATTCAAATCCACATCTGTCCTTCAGGTGAGCGCGATCGGCTCCTTTCGGAGCACACTGCACAAAACAGGATTTCTAATCGCAAAAATTGAACAGGTTCATTACTCCCTTCCAAAAACCCCTGAGCAGATCCAACCAGGGAAAAAAAAAGTCACTCTTAACACACCCCAGACCACAGGAACATCGGACACGATCCCATCCAACATTCTGGCCTTTTCTGGTGTTGATTGTAACAAAATCCGGCCTGACTGTCCTGCAGTATGTATCTGACTTAACAAGTAGCAACTCATCACTTTTATTTTTTAACACAATCAACAGTGCTTTTGATGCACAAATATGAAATAAAAAAGTCAAACTACTATTTTCAAAAAAGCTCAAATGATGTGGATTTAGCTGAGAATCCTCGCTGAATCTATCACAATAAACTCCACATGTACGATGGAGAAGAAGAGAAAATCTTCAGCAGCAGAATTTATCTACAAACTCCAAATAACTTAAACAAAATGTGCAACTTAAAAGGATTCAAGACCCCAAAATGAACTTTTCTTTTGATTATCTTTTCAGTAGATAAATGAAGCAGCTCTGTTAACTTTACATTAGTTTTCATTTTTCTTGACAAGAGTGTCAAAGCCTAAAGTTTCAGTAAACAAAGCTCAATGTCCTGTGTGCGTGGTACACCCTCTGTACATGCTCACTCCCAAGATCCAGCCAAAGGTTTCTCAAGATTCATAACTCATAAAGTCTGTGCTGTAGCTGCTTTTCTCCATGCTCACTTTGCATATCAACCTCAACCTGGGTGTCAACCTGCATTACAGGGAATTATCGCCATCTACTGTTCAGGAGTGTGAACAGGTGACACTGGCAATGCAGGATTTTTATTTCTGAACATATTTTTTCCCCTGGCAAAGGCACTTCACCCACTGAAAACAGGTCTGTGTCCAACTTTAGGGTTGCGACCAGGGCTGCACGATTTTGGCAAAAAGAAAAAAAAAGATTGCCAGAGTTTTTCCAATAACAATTTCTTTTTGTTTAAAAAGTAAAAAACAGACAGACAAACCCAAGCTAAATCTTCATCCATTAAAAAAGCGGTATCAGTACATCCAGAGTGATCAGAGTGATTTTAATTACAGTTAATTTTATCCAGTTTCAGGCTAGTTATTAACTGATTTTACTGGAGGTTTTTTTTTTGTTGTTGCCATTTTCATACTAACTTCACTCTAAATAAAAGGAAAATATTTGGTATCCTATGTTAACATGTTTAGCATATTAGTCCAGTAATGTTGAAACAGAAACCATCTGCTGCGAGAGAGTAAGGAGTCAAAAGTGGAGACTTCATCATGAGTGGAGGCTGTTTTGGTTGGTTTCCTACCTGGCGGACTCGTACAGCCGGACGTTGATCATGGTGTCCTCGATGGTCTTGTTGACCAGGGTGTTCATGTCAGAGGTGAAGGCGTTGATGGCCGTCGTCAAGGTCTCGCCGCTCTTGGACAGAAACTTCTGAGCCTCCGCGTTCATGCCGAACTCCACCTGCCGTTCAAGGCGCCATTTTAGCGACGTTTCCAGTCAAGGCGCCTCGTTTCAGAAATGTTTTGCGTTGAGACGTCCGTTTACTCAGAAAAGGCAGAAATGCTGAAAACGATGTAGCTCGCCTGTTAAACTGCTAGTTTGGTGCTGTTTAAAGGTGCTGTAGGAAGGATTTTGCTAGTCAATGCTAATTTTTCTGTGTTTTCTTTGGATTAAATGTTAGAGTATCCATTGATAATCCTTTAGGAGTGGAGCATAATTGCACTACTGCGAGGGCGCAGCGTTTCCATCTGTCTCTGTTCTGAGCTGAAAACGAATCTCGACCGCTCCAGGTATCTTTGACCAATCAGAAGAGCCCCTGAGGCTCTATCCTGATTGGTCGAGGGTCGTTCATCGCACGTTCTTGTGAGAGGGGCTTAACTTGCATAAGGGCGTGATGTCAGAGAAAACAGGACAGGATTGGCTGTGCTGGGTTTCAAATCACCATCTTAGATGGGTCAAATCGCCATCTTGCTTAGGTAACCCTAAGCAAGATGGCGGAGATGCGGAATCCTGCCTACAGCACCTTTAATGTAATAAAACCACCAATGTTTACACGCAGAGATCAGCATGAAGCGCCTTTAAACTGTCTATCTTCATACAGACAGAATTTGGTTTCACTCACACTGTTATTGTCAAACTAAGGCGCATGTGCAGGAGCAGCAGTGGTAGAAGTAGCAGTAGAGGTACACCACTTTTGTCGTGTAAACGGATCCCAAGAATGTAGCACAGGTCTTATGTTTACACTGGAAAATGATTTTGCACAAACGAGGCATAAACATTTCTTCCAGACAAAAAGATGTTACTGGTTCAGGACTTGACTGGTTCTATCATAACATCTCCATCTCTCAACTAAATAAGCTTTTATCCTTCTCCATCCTACCCACTGCAGGCCTTATTAGTTGTAACATTAGCAGAAGTTGCTATGTCTCCATGCCCTGCCTGGCACACTGTTAGCTTTAGCATTAGCAGAATGGAGTAGGTCTCACTGGTGACCAGCGGCCACTAGTAGAGTCGTTTTCATTATTTTTCAGGGTTCGGGACTCACGTGCAGCGCCGGCGTCTTGACGCTGAGGTCGGCGAGGGCGTCTCCCAGGGACTTCTGGGTCACCGCGAACTGAGCCAGCTGATTGGCCAGAGTCTGAGCCAGCTTGGTCATGTGATTGTAGCGCAGCCGGTCGTCTTTGAGCAGCTCCAGGCGAGGCTCCAGTTCCAGATCCACCGTCCGAGACCCGCGGCCCAGCTTCTCCGACAGCGACTGCCTGGTGCACTGCCGCACAGGATGGAATTTAGCGCCAGCATCAGCAGCTACCCAGCATTGGGAAGTCCGCCGTGACTCCGCCCACCTTGTACGTCGTGATGCTCCACTTGCGGACTTTCTCCAGCTTCTCGCTGGCCGGGCTCCTGTTGCTCTGAATGACCACCGAGCGACTTCCTGGTTTATGTGGCGTGACTGGAAGTTAAAAGGTGGAACGATCATTTTCACAAGGTTCCGTTTCCCCAGTTTCCCAGAGTTCTCATGAAAATAACACACCAACAACATGGCCGCCTCCAGCAGCGAATTGAAAACGCACTGGTGCCTGTTCACACTTGGCTTTAGCGCTCGGCACGTGTTCCCGGATCAACCGAGACACGTTCGAATGCATCACCGATCCCTGATCCGATTGCCTCGCCACGTTCAGATCCCTTACCTTCACTTTGTGTCGTTTCCATGGTTACAGTGGGAGCAGGGGTAGCCGGAGGGGCGGTCACTCCACCGTCGGCATGGTAACAGCTGCCGTCCGGTTCCTGTGGATGAAGATGTGGCAGACTGTCAGTCATTCAGTTTCATGCTTTAGCCTTTTGCTTTTTTTTTTTTTACTTTTTCTACAGGTTTAAACTACTTTAGCCAGTTTGGATTTTTTGGACAGCTTTGGTATTTTTCAATTGTTTTCCCTCAGAAACGCCCAAGATGTCGCTTCATAGATTAAACAAGTTTTTTTTTTTTTTTTTTTTGTAATCCTGAGAGCAACTTTGAGATTTTCATCCATCTTAGATCACCATAGCAACACGCCAGTCAGCTGGTGATTGGCTGATGGAGCAGTTGTTCTCAGATGAATGTCAGGAATGAAGCAGTCTCACCATCTGAGGCGCCTCTTCCTCCTCTGTCATCATCCTCGCCTTCTTCTTGATTCACACAGCTCCCAACACTGGAAGGTTATACGGAAAGAGTTACAGTTAACAAGTGTGTTACTACAGATCAAGTTTAATAATACAATAATACAACTAAAACAAAGTAACTTTTAATTCATTTGGAAAACAGCCACATCTTTGATTAAATCTCATCATAAAGATTTATGACAGACAATAAAAATCAATACTTTTGCAGAAAAGTTTCAGTTTTGTCGCAGTTTTAAAATAAAATATCACAATTTCAAGGGCAAAAAAGTTAGGAGGAGAAGTTAAGACACACACACAAGCATAAACACAAAACACTCAAACAAAACACAGATTCTTCGGGAGTTTTATGGACGATTTACTGCCACAAAAAGTCGAGAACGGAGCAAAGTTTACTCGGTTTTTACCTGAAAACTCTGAAATCCTCCTGTCCCTCCTCTTCCTCCTCTTCCTCTTCACGAGCAGGCACAAACTTTCTACGATCTTGAAGTTTTGGAGTTTCAGGAAAACAAGTCAAACACACCCGGAAGTGAACTCTGGACGGGTGGTTCCTTGACGGGGGCGCTCGGTTTGTTCTCTAGCGCTCACCGGGCGGGCGGGGACAAACGAGCGTTTTACAAATAACTCTGACAACTTTCTTCTCTCGACACAGAAACTAGTCAGAATGTAAAATACAAAATACAAAGTCGTATTCTAGTAAAAAATATCGAGTTTGAACTTTTTAACAAAATGTAAGTGAATAAATCTTTAACGTGCACGTGGAATTTGGACACCATTTATGTTCATTTATTTATAATGCATTATTGTTATATTTAAAATTGCTATTATTATTATTCAAATGTTTCTCTTTTACTATTATGTGGGACTCCTCTCTCATACATACACACAGAGAGAGAGAGAGAGAGAGAGAGAGAGAGAGAGAGAGAGAGAGAGAGAGAGTGAGAGAGAGAGAGAGAGAGAGAGAGAGAGTGAGAGAGACTTTTATCAAGCGTGACCGCGGTGTTTGTGTACAAATAACGCACAAAGGTCAGTATACCTGACGTTCATCGCCACACCAAGGTCTCGCCACATCTGCTGTTGGTTGTATGGAAGGAAAAGTGTAGTTCTCGCGAGACTTGAGCAGCGGAGCGGCGCAGCGGCTCGATCCGGGACAGGCGACCCGTGCACGGCTCCGAGAGGCGGAAGATCCCGCTCACCTGCTCCGCTCTTCAGTGCGTTCACCTCACGGCACGCTAGACGTTTCTATCTGGACGTTTCTATCCGGTTTCAAGTCTTTTTTTTTATTTTGCTACCAAACTACTGTAGTAACTCATGACTTTGGAGCTGGCAGGAAGTCACGTGAAATAAGAAAAAAAAAATCATTTATGCTCCAATTTAGCTTCATAATTATTTTTGTTTATTTTTTAATCACGTGACGCCAAATTTCAATCAGTTGAGTTTTATTAAAAAGGAAAAAAAACGGACGGCGCACCTGACCTCTGATGACGTCACGCGTCTGCGTCCAGGTGAGGATGATGATGATGAAGGTGATGGTGATTGAACATGCTGGTGGTGGTGATGATTTTGATGGCGTGGTCACCAGACGGCTGATGCTGTGAGAGGAGGACGAGGATGAGGAGGATGAAGGTGGATAGGAGCCACCTGCTGAGTCTGTCCAGAGAAGGAACCTGTGGAAAGTTCCAGAAAGAGGGAATGCTGCAGGTCGGCCGTGAGGGGACAGGTCCGAGACAACCCTTCTATTCTATTCTATTCTATTCTATTCTATTCTATTCTATTCTATTCTATTCTGTTCTGTTCTGTTCTATTTGGGCTTCTTCTCTCGAACTCACTGACTCGCCAGCTGAGGCCCGGTTTACATGACAACGTTGCTCAGAGCCACTGAAAGCACAACTTCTTCTGAAAACATTCAGACTCCATCTCCATGGAAACAGAGGAAAAGTAGACTTTCTGGAAACATTCTGTCTCCATGGTAACGGAGGAAAAAGAGACTTCCTGAAACCATTCCGTCTCCGTGGAAACGGGGGGAAAATGAGACTTTTTGAAAACACGTCTGACTCCATCTCCCTGTAGACAGTGGAAATGTGATTCTGGTCCTGGTTCTGGTTCAGGTCCTGGTTCTGCACATGCTCAGTAGACAGACAATAAGAACGTTTGCCTCAGTGTCATGACTGCATGACATAAACAACCATCTAGAGTATCGTCTTAAGTGTTTCTGCCGTTACCGTGGAAACGGACATCATTGCGTTTTCACACCGTTGTCGTGGAAACGGGGCCTCACTGACTGCCTGTGTCTCAGGACTGGCTCCGAGGTTCTGTCGTCTGCGAGGAAACCTGCTGTTCATCCTGAAGTCGCAGGTGAGCGAGCATCAACTCACCACAACTCGGCAAACTGTAACTCTACTGCTAACTCTACCGCTAGTGGCTGCCACTGGTGTTCTGCAGCTGGAGACGACTGGCATTCTCAAGCTACTAACGAGTACTTACAAAGTAACTCGTAGCATTCTCTGGCTGGTGTGTGTGTGTGTGTGTGTGTACATGTGTGTGTTCTCGCAGAGCGGCGAGACGAAGGAGGTTCTGCTGCTGGAGAGATGTAACGTCGTGAAGGTTCCACACAGCAGCAGACGGCTGACTGTCAGTACGTAACTTATTGTAACGTATCAGTCCTGATGTTCAACAATCGTCACGTTATTGGGCGAATGTTTCGCATCATCTTTGAATAAGAAACAGACATCGTGATGCGAGGGCGTGTGTTTCCGTTGCCATGGTAACGCTGTAGCTGAGGCCGGTTGTGATGTGTGTCCCGAGGCTTCGAGGGCGGCGACCCCCCGCTGGTCCTGCAGTGCGGCAGCTCGGCCGAGTGCACGGCGTGGCTCCGAGCACTGACCGACGCCAACGTGGAGACGCTGAGGGGGCGGATCGCACGCCTGCGCACGCTCATCCACGTGCACGGCGCAGGGGAGGGGCTTGAGGAGGAGCGGCAGCGTGGGGGAGGTCAGTCACACACCGGGGGGTGTAACTCTGCTCTGTGGCCACAAGGGGGAGGCAGAGATACTGTACTCTCTCACACACACACACACACACACACACACACACACACACACACACACACACACACACACACACACACACACACTGTGATGCTATTGAGTAATGCTGTGAATTCCGCCAGAGTTTACAGGTCCGGTCGCCATAGAAACCGGAGTCAAAGTCCAAGTGTCTGTGGATCACACTGACAGACAGGTCAGGACTCACCCATGCAGCAATGACAGTGCAGAGGTACACACACACGCGCACGCGCACACACACACACACACACACACACACACACACACACACACACACAAAGACAGAAAATTCAAACATATTACCTCAATCTGTGTGTATGTGCCGCATGTGTTTGTTTATGTGAAAGTGTGTGTGTGTGTGTGTGAGTGTGTGTGTGTCAGTTTGTGAAAAAGTATATATAAGAGGATTATTGTAGCTTTTGAAAACACACACACACACACACACACACACACACACACACACTTGCTTTCACTCTCAGTTTTGTTAATCTCTCTCACGCTCTCTCTCTCTCTCTCACACACACACACACACACACACACACACACACACACACACACAGAAGTTAAATATTCCCGTCTTTCGGCCGGCTGAGCGTTTCTCTAATCTCCATATTTCCCATGATGCACGTGGGCATGTTTTTAATCCGAGCTCTCGCGGAGTGTGTTGGTGTTTTTAACCGGGGAATGCCGGACAGGACGCAACTCTCTTCTTCTTTTAACCACTTCCTTTTTTTCTGGACTTTTATTTACTGTAAAGTTATTTTATTTTATATCAGAAAAGGATTTTTTTAAATGCTTGAATTCATGCATTTTGAAAAGTAGTTTTGCTTTTTCTTTTTGGAAAATTCAAATAATAATAGAAGAAAAAAATGAAACATTTTCAGCTTTGAGGGTAATATCTCTTCTTTTTTATTATTATGTAATAGAACAAAAATGAAAAATGAATGGTTGGGAAACCACTCAGCAAAAACTCAGTTAAATTGAGGAGACAAAGTTGAGTTTTATTTCATTTTTAATCACGGGCGATGCAGAGAGCGATGACAGCCTGCAGCGACTGTCTCCGTCCACCTGGAGACGGCAGCAGCACCTCTGCTGGACAGGTAGGGCACTGCGCGTTTACCGTTCACTGTGTGTGTGTGTGTGTGCGTGTGTGTGTGCATGGATTCCTGATAACTCTCCTCAACCTTGTTTTCTCTGTGTTTGTACAGCGCTTTCTTCGTCCATTTCAACTCATATTTTTTCCCATTTGCAGCTGTTTTTAGCATCTCTTGTCTCTTCGCTCCATCTTTCCTCGTAGTATTTTGTTTTTATCCATTTCAGTGTTTTGGCTGTTTCATTCCACGCGGCTGGCTGCAGCTGGAGCTGGGCATGGATTCAGTTTCCCCAAATCGATTTGACTTGATTTTCAGTTCAGTTCACGATTTTTTCAGTCACAGTTCCAGTTTTACTTGAATATGGACATAAAAATAGAAACGTTTACGTCAAGAACTGAGCCCTAACAATGAAACTGAAACATTCTCTGACACATTCTAGAATGGTAGAAGAGGCACATTAAAAGATCAGTTCCAGGATTTTATGAATCAGTATTGAGACATTCAAAGGAAATCCATTCAACCAGATACTTTTTAAACCCAGCCCTCCTGTACCTGTTTCCTCAATGCGAGCTGTTACGTTACTGTTGCTGTTTTCACAGATTTCACCATCTTCATATTTTACTGGTTTGTTTGTTGAATCCTTTTGGGTAATTTTTCTTTTGAGGTTTACTTTTCATTTATGCCACATCAACGCTTCCAGCTGTTTTAGTCCTTTCCACCTATTTTACCTTTTGAGAACTTTTTTTTAATTATTATTTTTTTAACATCAGATAAAAGTAATTTTACAGAAGGAAGCTGCAAACAATGAAACTTCCATCATGTGGTTTGGGCAGCCTGGACTTGTTCGTCAGCTCAGACATCATCAAACGATCCACGAGCATCGTTTGGTGTTTGGAGAGTGAGCAGTTCTGAACACTCGTTTCTCCGATGAGGACCTCTCTTCACTGGAAACACTCTGAACTCTGGGAAACGCCGAGGTCTTGAGCCACTCATCCATGTTGGCGTGGCTCACATCGTGCTGATGGCGTCAGCTCTTAAACTGGGCAACGCAAGTTACTGATGTAGCACCATCCGTGCAGCTTCACTAAGACGAAGAAACACATCAGATTACAGTAGAGGTTCCACCTTGGGAGCCATTTCAAAAAGTCTGATGATCGTTGATCAGGTTTCCTCATTTCAGCCGTTCGTCTCAGTTTGATGGATGGTTTGCAGACCGGGCCTGATGCGTTCAGGTACCTTTGAGAGGAAAACCGTGGTGATCGTTACATGTGTCTCAGTTTGATGGGGATTAGCGCGTAATCTGAAAAGCTTCCTGTTTAATCCAAGAACTCAACGAGGCCGATTAGCTGCGCGGCGCTGCGCACGTGCGCCAGTTGTTACTAAACACTCGGCCGCAAGCGAGGAAATGTGGCAACCGGCGTCCAGCGCCTCCATGTCCTGTTTTCTGGTTCTGGGTCACACACCTCCAGATCTCAGTCCTCATTATCAGCAGTCGAGCCTCGGCATTAAGGGCCAAACGACATAGATCAGTATTTTCTCTCTGTTGTGTCTTGTTTTTGGCTCGTGAAGTGAGAAGTGTTCTTCTGATGTTCTAGTGTCAAAATTCCAGACGGACTTTGCTCTTCACGAGGCTTTGAAGGGAACTGCAGCGTTCTGGGGTGTTGTTGGAGGATGTAGGTCACGATGGGACACTTACACATTCAGGAACACAGACATACTCTAGAACTCTACAGCATTCTAGAACACTCACACTCTCAAACTCGGAAATGTTCTGCTACTCTAATATATTCTGGAACACTCAATTATTTTGGAACATAATCTGGCACGTTCTAGAACACTCACATGTTCTAGAACCCTGATACATTCCGGAATTGCAACACAATCCAGAACACTCTGAAACTCTGACAGATTCTACATCTCTGAAACATTGTATGACTCTAAAGGTCACATAGCTCTTGAAACTTTCTCAAACTTTCTGCAACTTTCTAACATTCTAGACCAAAGGTCTACAACCTTCGTAACCAAAAGAGCTATTTTTTGACTTTCCACCAGGTCAAGCTGGTCTGGAGCGGCAAAACACATTTAACCTTTAAATGAGGCAAACGTAGCTCACGAAGTTTCATATGTAATTTTGATGCACAAACAAAAACTGTATCTTGTTTTGATGATTTAATGAAGTTTTAAAGGTGCTGTAGGCAAGAGTCGGCATCTCCGCCATCTTGCTTAGGGTTACCTAAGCAAGATGGCGATTTGACCCATCTACGATGGCGATTTGAAACCCAGCACAGCCAATCCTGTCCTGTTTTCTCTGACATTACGCCCTTATGCAAGTTAAGCCCCTCCCACAAGAACGTGCGACAAACGCCCCTCGACCAATCACGGTTTAGAGCCTCATGGGCTCTTCTGATTGGTCAAAGATACCGGGAGCGGTCGAGATTCCTTTTCAGCTCAGAACAGAGACAGATGGAAACGCTGCGCCCTCGCGGTAGTGCAATTATGCTACACTCCTAAAGGATATCAATGGGTACTCTAACATTTAATCCAAAGAAAACAGAAAATTAGCACTGACTAGAAAATCCTGCCTACAGCACCTTTAACTACGGTCTGAATAATGAACATTTCATAGTTTTAACTTATTTTTGTACCTGATTTTAACAACTTTTGCTCCTTTTTTTCAAGGTTTTTTTTGGTGTTTATTTGAAATTTTAGCAGTTTAACCATTTTACCTCTCTGTAAGCAGTTTGCCATGCTTTTTCCAACCATATTAATTTTTATTTTTTTCTGAAATTTTACAAGTTTCAGGTTTTTTATGTCATTCTATTACTTTTTCCCTCCATTTCTTGTGGTTTGAGCAATTTTCTCAATTTTACTTGTGACTTTTTTTGAATCCCCTTCGAACCAAGAGTGATGAATCATTTCGGAAAGTACTGTGGCGTGTCACTATAATAAAATAAGTTAAATATTTATTCACATTTCATGTTGTGAAAGCGTCATGGAGCCTAACCCGAGACCAAACGTGAAGGTTACTGCTGACGAAGTGAGAAAACAATAAGCTTCTGATCACAGACTGTCATCGGTTTTTGAAGAGAAAGCAATTGAAATATTCTGTGAGAGAGAGTCTCTCGGTGTGTGTGTGTGTGTGTGTGTGTGTGTGTGTGTGTGTGTGTGTGTGTTTGCGTGTCATGATTGAGTGCTCTTGATTTGTCAAAGTAATCCGCTGAGCTTCCGATTATCATCATGGCAACAGAGAGATGTGAATGTCATTGATGTGGAGATTTTTGGGACACTGCTGTGTCCTGGGGGAGCTTTTTCTGTGCGTGCGTGCGTGCGTGCGTGCGTTCTTGTATTTCTCTCCTTGTTGGGGCCAAATGTCCCCACAAGGATAGCAAAACGTGGAACGACGTGCCTTGTGGGGACCTTTTTCCGGTCCTAGTAGGAGAAAACAGTGTTTTCTTGACCATGTGTTGTTACTGAAAAAAGTAAAAGTGCAAAAACATTTCTTTAGGGTTAGGCTTTGTTGTGGTGTGGGTTAGGGTTAGGGGCTAGACATGAATGGGAGTCAATGGACGGTCCCCACAAGGATAGAAATACAAGGACTGAGCGTGTGTGGGTGTGTGTGTGTGGTGTGTGTGCGTGCGTGCATGCGCGTGTGCGTGCGTGTGTGTGTTCTTGTACCTACCCAAAAGTAAGGACCAAAATTCGTATTTCACCAACAGAGTGACGACATTTTTGCAAAGTGAGGACATTTTTGCCGGTCCTCACTTTTCAAAAGGCCTTTTTTTGGCCTCTTTGAGGGTTCAGACTTGGTTTTGATTTAGGGTTACACTTGGGTTTAGGTTAGGTTTAGGGCATAGGTTAGGGTTAGCATTTATTTTTGATGGTTAGGGTTAGGGTAAGGGGTAGGAAATGCATTATGTCAATGAGTGTCCTCACACCGATATAAGTACAAACATGTGTGTGTTTGTGTGTGTGTGTGTATACTCTGTTGCTTTCAGTTGAACTTCAGTTCAATTTATAAAGTGCCAAATACAGCAGTACTTTCCAGAGACTGTTACACAGAAAAACCCAACACTATTTTGTCATGAGCTTGTTGTTACTTCCGTAATTTCAGGACCACACACACACACACACAATTTGAACAGTGTTCTCTCTCTCTGTTTCTTAGAGGAACTTTCTGAGTTTCCCGTCTTTCTCCATCCGAGATCTGCTCAAGTCGAAGGAGCCTCACAACCCCGTCAGCCTGAGGTAAACTCGCACCATCACCCTCCTCTTCATCACCACACTCCGTCCCTCCTCACAGCTTGTCTTTCCTCCTCATCAGTGTCATCATCACACTCGCATTCGTCTGTAACAACCAGCTCCTGAAGACTGCTTGAGGTTGCCATTGGACTGTCAACAATTTCTAAACAATGCAGGGTCTAGCTCTGATTGGCTGTTGCTAGGATATCCGTAACCACAGGAGGAAGTGAGAGGTTAGCTTGTCGCGCCGCTCACCCCCTCTGCACAGGACAGGAAAAGACAAGGTTCTTCCTGTTTTACCGTGAGCGACAGAACACAGCATGAGGAGGGAGAGGATTCACGAAACCTAGGAGGAGGAGGAGGAGGAGGAGGAGGAGGAGGAGGTGTCCAGCAGCAGGTGTGTCTGTGTTGACACGGTGCGTTCAGGTGTGTTTTTGCTGACTGACCTGGTGCGTTCAGGTGTCTGTGCTCACATGGTGCGTTCAGGTGTCTTTGCTGACACGTTGCGTTTCAGGTGTCTGTGTTGACACGGTACGTTCAGGTGTCTGTGCTGACATGGTGCGTTCAGGTGTCTGTGCTCACATGGTGCGTTCAGGTGTGTTTTTGCCAACATGGTGCGTTCAGGTGTCTGTGCTGACATGGTGCGTTCAGGTGTCTGTGTTGACACGGTGCGTTCAGGTGTGTTTTTGCCAACATGGTGCGTTCAGGTGTCTGTGCTGACATGGTGCGTTCAGGTGTCTGTGTGACACGGTGCGTTCAGGTGTGTTTTTGCCAACATGGGCATCAGGTGTCTGTTGCACAAAATTAGGATTGATGGGAGGATCAATGGCTGATCCAGGCTCATCCAATCCAGAACCAGAGCGTGCAGGAGTACTTGGTTGCACAAAAGCACAACAAGACCGATTCAGGATGAGAACGCATGGATTTCATCCAGCAGGTTGAAACTGATCCAGGATCAGTGCGATTCCTTAAACAGACCCCTGCGATCGATCACAGAGTCACAGATTCACCCTGACAACCAGAGTGGAGTCCTTCTGTAAACCTGAACAGGAAGTGGGACAGGATTCTCCTGGAGGCAGATGAGGAACCCGGAGCTCCAGTCTCCTCTGATGAAGCCTCCACCCACCCCATCGCTCCCCGCCCCCCCCCCCCCCCCCCCCCCCCCCCCCCCCCCACCAACCGCTATTCTATTGTATCTAATGATTACAAACGATCTAAGATCATTATAAATAAATTAAAAAATGTATGAGTTTTTGATCACAGTGTTCAAATCCTGACAGTGGGTCTGGTTTAACCTGATCACAGTGTGAAGTGAGCAGTGGACTCAATATTGGTTTCCATTTGTGGGACTTCTGACTGGAAAAAAGGGATGAGACGGAATAAATCCTGGACCTGATCCTGGTCTGGAGCAGGCTCGCGCAACAGAATAAATCTCCATGGGAACTTATGTCAAACATTTCTCACTTTATCCTGTCCACTTTTGTTGCAACGGGATCGCGGATTAGTTCATCCAGAATACCCAAGATATCCCGGCTTAATCCCTGATCCTGGTTGAGTGCGGACAGGTCCTGGTGTGTCTATGTGTACATGGCTGCATCAGGTGCTTTTGTGTTGTACTAGCTCTGAAACTTGTTTGACATTTTGGCTTTTTTCCTTTCTCTTTAGTGAATTCTGAAACTGAATAAGGTTTCACTTTCACTTGTGACGTGGCGTAAACTTGGCGTCAGTCTTGCAGATTGCTTTGCTGCTAGTTACCTTTAACGTTCAGTCATCCCACTTCAGTTTCACTTATTTTTTTCAATTTTTGACTTTGTCTTTCTGCATTGTCTTGCAAGTTATGTTGTTTGCAGCCGGGTTTACTTCAGCTACTAGTTCTGAGTTAGCCCTAGCCTGTGCTGCTAGTTAGCCTGTGCTGCTAGTTAAGCCTGTGCTGCTAGTTAGCCTGTGCTGCTAGTTAGCCTGTGCTGCCAGCAGTGAGCGGTGCTGCCAGCAGTTAGCCGGTGCTCTTCAGTTCTCTGAGCTGGCTGTTTCCCTTCAGCTTCTGCCCCGAACGTCGGACTTCCTCATACCCCTGCAGCGAAAGCATGTTGGAGCGAGGGGCAATTAACCACTTGTGCTCTTCATCAGGACGATGGGACGAGGACGGAGGAGACGGAGGAGAATGGGGAAGGAAACACTCCTGAACACGAGGTACGCAGTCGCTGTGGAGGTGCTGAGGAAGGTTCAGACCTGAACTCACCTCCTCTTCCTCCTCTTCCTCCTCTTCCTCCCCTCCTTTCTCCTCCAGCAGAGCTCCTCCGTCCTGTGTGACAGCCTCCACAGCCCGTCCACCTGGCTGAGAACAGCGCTATGATGCGAGCTGGTGAGTTAAAACACACGCACACACACACTCCTGTTGTTCCTGCTTTCCCCTGAGGCTGTGTGTGTGTGTGTGTGTGTGTGTGTGTGTGTGTGTGTGTGTGTGTGTGTGTGTGTGTGTGTGCAGCGCTGTGTGCCCAGGTGTGTAAGGTGTACAGGTTTCAAACCGAGGACCGCCGCTGGCTGCTGGTCAGGGAGCAGATGTCGGAGACGCCGCTCTCCTTCTCGTTACCCAAACAGCTGCTGGGCGCGCTCACACGTGAGCACACACACAGGTAATGCACCGGAAAACACACGTCACACACGCCCACCACCAGGTGGCAGAGCCGAGCACAGGTCCTGTCAGTCCCGCCCTGCAGGGCCGTGCAATTCTGGAAAAAATGTGAATCTCAATTATTTTCACTGAGAATTGAACTCACAGTGCTGTGGTATGCTTTTTTTTTTTTTTTTTTGTCTTTCACAAACCTTTTGTGGGCACAAGCTGGGTTCAGGTCGGTGAAAGAGTCTCTCCAGGACTGCTTGGCTTTTTGTTGCCGGCCATTGAACGCTCCTCACTGCACCAATCACTGCTGTAAAGACACTTTGCTTTCAGTTGTGGGAGGAGTCAGCAGCAGTGCTACATTCAGGGGCACTCGAAAAAATCCAGGAGGAGAATAACGCCGTGAAATAAAATGCTTCAGAATCGTCGTGTGGAGGCATAAGATCGTTAATCGAGATGGTGATTTTTAATTTTTAAATGATTTACTGTTCAGCCTAAATACAAAACATGATTAGTAGCTACAAAGTGGATGCTGGGTGGGGGCTCATTAAAAAGAAAAGCTCGCTGGCTTGTCATGGATGCTAACTGGACGCTACATTGATGCAAAAAATAGTAAATAAAAAAAAGAATTCAGCCATTTATACAATCACTTAGCATCCACTGAGCAGCCTTAGCTTCGAGGTAGCATAATGGTATTTCCTGATTGAATTTACTTTTTTTTTTTTTTCCTTTTTCGGTCAGTGGCATGGGGGGAGGCCAATTTGATTTATATTGCGATTATTGCTTCTAATGTGACAAAGGTGAATGATGATGCCTGCTGACTATATCAGCAGCCATACTTACCGCAAAAAATGCACATCGCATCTAAATCATTTTTTTTTTAACTTTAATGTTTTCAGAAGCCTTGATGCAGATGCAAGAGGCAAAAACAAGAGTAGAGAAAACAGTTTTCAGAAGGTCTTTTAACATATGAAACCTTTCTAACAGAATGAACAAAGAACTAGTACCTCATTCTACACATGACACAAATCGGACCCTCTGAATGAACACACTGGATCAGAGAGTGAACTTCAACTCTCTTTTACAAGACTTGACAAATAACTTTCCACATGTTCGGCTCTGCTTTTCCCTTCAAACCATCCAAAATGTTTCCATTCTTTAGATTTAAAAAGTGATGTTGGGGGGTCTTATGTGCCCACAAACTGATAGTTAGCATGTTAGCATCCACTTAGCATCTCTCTCTGCAGCCAGTTAGCGTTGCTAACGTCCCTTTCCATCCAGTAGCAACTAATAGCAGCTATCATCACTCAGCAACCAGTTAGCTTGACGCAGAGGCTGGCGTTTGTCTCCCTCTCAGGGTCCAGGAGGTGAAGGAGCTCGGTGACCTTTCACCTCACTGGGACGGCGTGCGCCGTGACATCACCGCCACTGCGAGCACCTGATCAGCTGTTACCAGGAAACGCTGGAGGAGCTGCACACGCTGTCAGGTGAGGAGCTGCTGCACACACACACACACACACACACACACACACACACACACAAACACACACACACACACGCACAGTCTCGTATTTCTATCCTTGTGGGGACCTTCCATTGACTCCCATTCATGTCTAGCCCCTAACCCTGACCCTTACCCTTACCCTAACCCACACCACAACAAAGCCTAACCCTAAAGAAATGTTTTGCACTTTTACTTTTTTCAGTAACAACAACATGGTCAAGAAAACACTGTTTCTCCTGCTTAGGACCAGAAAAAGGACCCCACAAGGCACGTCGTTCCACGTTTTGCTATCCTTGTGGGGACATTTGGCCCCAACAAGGATAGAAATACGAGAACGCACACACGCACACACACACACACTGAGGCGGTGATGACTCTTGGTTCGAACCTTCAGAATCTTCATGTTTCAAGTCGAGCAGCAGCAAGTCGGACCGACACCTTCAGTTCGTCCCAACAAACCTGCACAGCCAGAGGATGGAGGTCATCTGTCCCCCCCACTCAGGTACAGGGTGCGTGTGTGTGTGTGTGTGTGTGTGTGTGTGTGAGGATTAAGGTCATCAGCACACCCCCATACCTTCAAACCTGTGTGTGTGTCCAGGGGTTTGGTATGAGGTCATCACGTTCGGTGCTCCAGCTGATCATCATCAGGCCTTCAAACATGGAGGACTCAAGAGACTGCTGAGCAGACACTCGGACCACACACACCGGTATGGTCCATCTTCCTCCTGTTCCTGCTCCTCCTCCTCAGTGTCTGGTTCGCTCAGTGTCTCCTCCTCCTCCTCTTGCAGCTGGCTCTCCTACTCGTCGGAGGAGGTGTTCAGAGCTCAGGATGTGCTGAGCAGCGTGGCCGAGCTGCAGCCGCTGGTCTTCGGCCTGTCGGAGGAGCTGCTGGCCGTGTCGCTGCAGGAGGACGTCGCTCGGCTGCAGGAGGCGCTGGACGCCCTGACTCAGCAGGTGAGGAGGAGGCGCTGGACGCCCTGACTCAGCAGGTGAGGAGGAGGCGCTGGACGCCCTGACTTCATGATGGGATTTGAACTTGAGCTCCACCTCTCGTGCAGACCGAGTGCTTCGTTCACGCCCTGAAGGACGAGCTGGTGAGGACCGCTCTGCTGGAGGCCCGCCGGGCAAGTCCCCCCCACAGGCCGCGTCCATGGCAACGGGCTACAATGTGAGAGCGCCGCAACCAATCAGGACGGGCTAATAGACAGAGACCACCAGGAGTGTAACTCAGAGCCTGACGAGGAGGAGTGGTGAGGACGAGGAATGTGTTTGTGTGTGTGTTGTGTGTGTGTGTGTGTGTGTGTGTGTGTGTGTGTGTGTATGTGCTTTCTTACCTGTGTGTATGCATGGATGCACATTTGTGTGTTTTTGGATGTGTGTCTGTGTGTGTGCGTTTTCATTTCAGTGTGTGTTTTTTTGTGAAAGCTGGGGTTGGGGATCTGAATGAGATACATTTTTTTTTTAAATACTGGTTAAAATGATCTTTATGACCCGATGGAAAGCAATTCATAGCGTGTTTTAAATATCCGCTATCTACAGCAGGAGTAAAACAGGAAAAACAGCGACCAGTAGTCTTGCCGGGACACCTTTTTTTAAACCAATCAAATCCCTTCGCTGTTCGACCTGCCCCCTGCGCGTACATGTCAATGGCGTGCACTGACCCTGGTTCAGTGTGCGTAGAAGGACGGAGCGTCGTTGCAGAATGGCGGAGAAGAATGTTTGGGGCTTTACTTACCGTTGATGCGCCATAACTTGACGTAGTGCAAATAAAGAAAACGAAGAAACGAAGAAACGAAGCGCTGAGGACAGCGGTGCTCGTGCATGTAAGCGGTGCGTCCGAGCTCCCAATGGGAGCTCCTCCAATGGGGTGGGAGCTGGGCGGAGCCTTGGGGAGATGCTACATTCTTGTTACATGCTAGTTTTCGAAGATCACCAACCCTAGCTCCCGAGCTTTAATGTGTTTTTTGCTGATTTGTGTGTATTTCTCTGTGTGTGCTCTTGTGTTTTCATGTGTGTGTTTTGTTTTCAGTTTTTTTTTTGTGTTTTTGTGTGTTTCTGTTTTTTTGTTGCTGATACGTCTGTTTCCTTGTGTGTGTGTGTGTGTGTGTGTGTGTGTGTGTGTGTGCAGGACCGAGCGTGGGTGAACGTTACCAAGAGCCTGAACTGCATCGTGGTCTTGGTGGACCGGCTGCAGGGTCGAGAGGCCTGTCCTACACTGATGACATCATCAGAAGCGCCGGACACCAGGGGAGACCAAACCGTCCACAACACCGGTTAGCTCTTCTTGGATCTGCGCTCTTTCTGGAAATTAATCTGTCATCAATTAACTTTTTTTGTAGTCTTACTTTGGTGACCAGTTTTTGTGGTTCTGACATTCAGAAAGTTACTTTATCGCTTCTTTTTCTCTGAGTTCAGTTGTACAAAGCGACGCCAAAATCGCCAAGAAAGTTTTGTATTTTCACTTGAAATTGTCGCGTTAACGGTGTCTAATTCTCTGTCCTTCCGCTGCAGCCTCCTCCTCCCCCTCTTCCTCCTCCAAGTCCTCGTCCACCTGGCAGGAGCAGCTGCTCCCCCTGGTGGTCACTCTCAGGGATTGCGTGCGCGAGGCGGCGGGGAAGGCGCGAGTCGCCATGACCTTTGTCGTGCTGCAGGGGGCGGCGGCGGCGACGCTTGCTCAGGACCGGTGTCCATCGTGAAGCGGCGGCACGCCGTCTTCAGCCAGGCGGTGAGAGAGAGCGACAGACGGTCTGCCGCTTCAGGGGGAGTGTGTGCTTCTCTGGAGTGAACTCTGTGTTTGTGTGTGTGTGTGTGGCAGCTGTCAGCGCTGGTGTGCGGCCTCGCACTGAAGCTCTACGGAGGCCTGGAGGATGCTCACTTCCTGCAGCAGCTTCACACGGTTGGAGTCCTGGCTCAGTTTGAAGGGCTGCTGAGCACCTACGGTACAAACACGCTCCGTTACCAGTTACAAGTTACTGGACATTTCAAGACACCAAGCAGCAGCTGAGCTGTCAGCACTATAATCTAGAAGTTAGTGGAGGAAGATGCTCTATAATCCAGATATTAGAGGAGGAAGATGCTCTGTTATCTGGATGCTGCCTCTTCTGGAAGGATTTACGAACTCATGATTGCAAGAAGCAGAAAAATTCACAGCTGAGATTATCTGCCATAAATTTTAGAAAGTTCAGTTAGCTGCAATTCAAGCAAGGTAATGCTGCCCACTGTGAATACAGGCTCGTGCTCACGCTACTTACGGTGCTAATGCTAACAGTGTGTGTGGTGTGTCAGGTGATGAGCTTGGCATGCTGGAGGACATGGACGTGGGTGTGTCCGACCTGAGCAAAGTGCACTTCAGAATCACCGAGTCTACGACGGCAGCAACCGGACGACTGTTGCCAACGCCTCAGTGGACACTGGTGCGAACACGCACTCACTCAATCACACACACACGCAAGCACGTAGCAGCGAACAGCACCAGCATCTGTGCGTTTACCCTCCAACCAGGGGCAGTTACGTCGTCGAGGTCCCGTTGCCCACGGAGAACTTCCAGTCGCTGCCGCGGAGCTGAAAGAGGGACGGTGATACGAGTAGAGGCGGTTTCTGTTCAACATCGGAATCAACCAGCAGCAGAGCTTAGCTGAGAGGTACACCACACACACACACACACACACACACACACTCACATGTTGTGCATTATCAGGCACTGGTACACACAACGATTTACTGAATTTGTTCCCTGAACGTGTCACGTAAGAGGTGGTGTTTCATTCATTTACTTGTTGAATCTGGGATTGACAGATGTCTTGTGATTAGAAGAACTGATTTCAGTCTTTCCTGAACATTTAATACACTAATAAAGGCACTTTCCTGATGTAGCCTAAATGCCTCACATGTATGGGTAATATTTCCAAGTTTCATCCAAGCAGGACGTATATATCTGCCAGTGCTGCAGTTTCCAGACATCCTCTTGATTGCCTCACAATGTTTTCATAGCACAATTACAGACGACCCCTGAACGTCTCATGTGCATTAGCCAATATTTACAGACGACCCCCTGAACGCCTGTCATTAGCCAGGTTTACAAACTACTCCTGAACGTCTAATGTGCATTAACAAATGTTTACAGACGACTCCTGAAACACCTCATGTGCTTAGTCAGTGTTTGCAGAAGTCTCCTGAACGCCTCATGTGCATTGATTGACACTCTCTATGGGTTTGCAGGTTTGGCGACAGCTCCCTGCAGGAGAGGGTTGAAACAGCAGAGCTTGAAGCGTCTCAGAGCGTACTGCGACACACTCGGAGAGCGGCTGCCTGACATGGGTGAGAGATGCCTCGACCCGGCGCTCCACTGCACACCTGCTGCCGTCGTCCTCCATCAGCATGTTGACAGTACGGTGCAGTGCAGCTCCTTCTCCTCCTCCCAGCTGGTATCCAGTCACTGGCGGACTTGTTGTCTTCGCTGGATCGCAGCGTGGAATCCAAGAAGAGGAAGAACGTGGAGGTTCTGTGGAACGCAGCCATGGTATGACAGATGACTGATGGATCCGTTTACGCAAACATTTTAAAGTTGAAAACGGAGAACTTTTGTTGAGTTTTTACGTTGTTCGATGCTTGGAGCCTCTGAAAATGCGTTTGTTTTGGTGTTGTGTGTAGATCTGTCGTACGGTGAACGGCGTGCGACTGACCAGCTGCAAAGAGCGCAAAGGACCGCACGGCATGTCGGTGACGCTGGAGCAGTGCACGCTGCTGCGAGGAGCGCCACACGCTCGGCCGGCAGCACTTCGGGGAGCGCGCTTAGACTGCATGAGGAGGTTGCGCTCCATTTCCCCACCGAGACACACAGCAACTCCCTCATTTCTGCTTTCAGTTTCCAAATGATTTCACCTTTTTCTTTCTGATCGTGCTCCGACACTCCTCGCCTCCCTTGTGTCTTCACTCCTTCTCCTCCTGCACACTGCTCCTCCTCCTCCTCTCCTCCAGATCTCATCTGTCCTGGGGACAGATGCTGGGCTGCTTGGCCCAGTCAGGGTGCACGTCGCTGTGTTTGACGTGGGCGAGCCCCCTCATCGGACCTCCGGAGCTCAGCTCTGCTGAAGGACTCCAACAGACGCATCTTTACCCGGTGGCCCTTCCTATCTGGTGACCTCTCACCTCCTGGTTCTTTGGCTCATCCTCAGCTGGTCGTACTGCTGGCCAAATACCAGTAGGGCCGCTCCGACTAAACCATCGGCCTTGAACTCTGCTCTCGATTCATCCTGGCCTGCTAACGCTGACCCCAGCAGGACCGCAAAGCAGAGAACAACCACAAGAACTGAGGAATTTGTTCTTACCTACGAGCTGGAGCAGTGAGAAGACACAGGAGGCGTCAGAAACAGTCAGGAATGTAGAGCACCCTGCAGATATCCACTCTGTTCATAGAAGTCACTCATTAGAAGCCATGGTCATTTTGGTGGGTCTATCAGGAGGCGTTCAAAAACCAATGATTGAGTCAATCGGTCTACTGTGTTCTGCTGCTGTTTAATGAACTTTCAGTAGAGCAGAGCCATCTTCATTTTGTTTACACGGGAGGCGTCAGGTACCTGAGAAGCTCACAAGCTTTGTTTCAGTGTCAACGAGTGTTGAGGATGGAAAGATCCAACGCTGTCTTAGTTCATTGATTAAAAACTACCCAGAATGCCTCCAGGGGCGTTTAAGACCCGTGAGGAGTGTCGATCACTCTGCACAACATCTGCAGATTATCCACTCTGTCACAGTGTCTTTTGTTTGAAGTGACCATTCAGCAGAGCAGCAGCTGCTGGTCATTCTCCCAAAGGATGGCGTTCAAGAACATGATGGAGCAATCCTGAAATGATCCACTGAGTGCAATTTATTGCAGAGTCGTCATGTTGAATGCAACTAACTGATCATTCTTTATCAATTTCCCCCAGTATCAGGAAATGGGCTGATACTGATTCAGTCTGTAACACTCACTGGCTGATCTCTTTCAGAGTGTGTGTACTTGTGCAGTACTGGTGCATCTCTCATTTTCTGAGGGTGTTTGCCGTCATCTTCCATGTTTGTTCACCCATTTGCGTGTGTGTGTAGGGATGGCTGCAGGATGGAGAATGTGCAGAAGAACGTGGGAAACAGGAAGTTTGCCTTCAGCAGCGTGCAGCTCCTCACCTTCCCCAAACTCTACAGACCCCAGACGGGAGCTATGGGTAGACACGCCCACTTTGTCATCCACTGACTTTGTAACTGGAAAATGATGCGCTGCCTTGTGTGATACCTGTACATTGATTTTATTTTTCAATCTCTCTGGATGTTTGGTAAAAAACGTTTTTACAATTAAAAAAACTTTTTACTGGTCTCATGTCCTCATGCAGCTGGATTTTTGTTGCGTTGCTGCCACCCGGTGGTCAGTCCAAAAGCACCTCAAGTTCAAGAACTCAAGAGATGTGTGGAAATAATTTTCATTAAAGTTCATAAAATAATCCACTGATGGAAGAAGCAAGAACAGAAGCGAATGAGTATTTCTTTCATTTCTTTTTGTTTGTTTTCAAGTTAGCATTCAGGGAAATTTTACTTTCAGTGAACACAGCTTAATTACAAGAGTAATAAATGATGCCAAATGAAAAAAGGTGTAGGTGGAAGATCAAAGTTTATTATGCCCAAACAACTGTGATAGATTATTAATAAAACAATAAATGGTAAATAATTATATATTAGTTATTAAGTATATTTCTTTCCTTATGTGTTTTTTTTATTTGCACTGAATGGAGTTTCATTGTTCTTTAAGCTCAATAGCAATAAAAAGATGTACTGTATATTTCCATCTTATGAGTAAAATCATCAAACAGATTGCAAACATTGCTAGACTTCCAGTCAGTCATCCTTTGCTAATGCTGACAGTTAGTGCAGTGAACACGATGTAGAAATGTAGAAAAATGGAAAAAAGTTCAAAATGAGTCCAACCGTTATAAAAGCATAAGTTCTGCATTTGCTGACAGCACAGCAAATGCTGAGCCTTGACACAAAATCTTCAATCTCTGGACTATTCTAACAGTGAAATGGTTAATGTGCTCGTCTCACATCCTGTTGTCCACGTAGAAAGTCTCTGAGAAGACGGCCGCCATCTGTTGGTTTGAAATCTTCTTTCTGTCAGAAATCTCATCAACGGCTCAGCTCAGAAAATGTGGAGCCTCTTTTAGAAAACGACACGAGATCTGATGAAATTCCTCTACTGAGGTTTCAGGAACTCTGCAGAGTCTCCGTCATTCGGAAAAAAACTAACTCCAGCGTGCAGCGGCTGAGTGAAGGTGGTCTGGACTCTGTGGAGGAGAGTCATGGTTTCAGAGACGCTGTAGAAAGACAGAATCCCTGCTGTGTGATCCAGGTACACTCCGAATGTAGAGGACCGAGGACCTGAGAGGGGAGTTTGAGCTCTGTTGTGCAGGAATGTAAAATGAGAACAGTTACAATATAAAGCCCAGGATTCATCTTTTGTACCAAATTCACATTCCACTCCCCTTCCTGCTGCTGATGTTCTTGTAGGTGACTGCTACAATAACTCCTGTTCCGCTCCACTCCACCTCCCAGTAACGTCCAGTCAGACTCTCTCTGCTCAGAACCTGAGGATATCTAGTGAATCTGTCCGGATGATCAGGATAAGGCTGAACTTCTCTTGCTAAAGTGACTTTTCTGTTCCTGCCAGATAATAACAGATTTCTCTGTGCAGAGTTTGGATCCAGTGTGATCTGCTGGGAATATTGTAAGAAGTCTGCTCTGGTCTGTGGCTGAGACTTTTCTCCTCTCAGCAACAGCCAGAGTTACAAGAGTTTCTCTTCCTGCTCAGCAGGGTTGAAGTTGAACCCTCCTCTGGTTTCCTGCTCCTGGTTCTGCTGGTGAGCTGCTGCCCTCTGCAGCTCGGAGACATCAGTGATCCTCAGCTGGGAGATCTGTGGAAGAGGAGGAGGCAGAGAAGGGAGAGGCCGTCACAGGCTGATTTCATTCAGGAGATCCAGCAGCTTCACTTCACCTTCCAGCCGTCGTTCAGCAGGAAGTGTTCTGCTGTCCAACTCAGTCACTCTTCAAATAATCACATCTACGAGGGACTGAGTGACGCAGGATGTGAAATACCAGGACGAGGTGTGGAGGATTGAAGAAAAAAAGCTTCAGAGTTTTCCAAAAATGTATTTCTTTGTTTTGAAGTTGCTGCTTCCCAAAGCTGGTACAATAATTCACAAACTGACGACATTCTGCGAGCCAGCAAACTGATTCTCCTCCTCAGTCCCTCTGGAGACCGAGTGAAGCCTCCTTAAAGAGCCCATGTGAGGACAAATGAAGGATTATTGAGGTTGTTCACTAACAGAGTGAGTGGAACTGTACTGAGACACTGGATTGACTGGTTTGATGTTGTTCACCCTATTTTCTTAGCCTCCTAAGATATTCCCAGCATATTTATTTCATCTGTCCGTCATATTTCAAAACTACAGCAGTTACACTGCGGTTTAACTGGAACCCTGAGAGGAAGTGAAGCTGTGAGCACTGTGTTCCTAATTATGCTGATGTTGAAAGCTGTCAGCAGTGCTGGCGGATGTTTCTCTGCCTGTTCAGTGAAAACCCAGCTGTTAGCTGATGCTGGCTGCTGTGGACACAGAGGGAGTGAGAGAGAGTAAAGCAGCTGCTGTGTTTCTCATAAAGCCCCCTCAGTGAGCCCTGTCCTCATCCAGCTGTTAGCGCCAGTTTTCTATCACATCAGTAGAAATCCTCAGAAGACGTCGGACTCTGCTGTCGATTTGTCTTCTGGAGAAGTGAAATAGGTTGTGGTCTGATCCACCCAGGCAGTGTGTCAACATGTGGGCTCCACCAGGTGACGGGTTTACTCTAGGTCAAAAGGGTTCAGTGCCCCTTAGATCAAACTTTAAGAAGTTGAGAAAATAAATGACGTATTACCCAGACACTGGATAGACTGGATTTACTACTGGAGCTGGAAAGACGCTCATCAGCTCCGAGCAGCAGTTTGTTCATGCTCACATTAGAGTTAGACGTCCTGAAACGTCACTGAGGGGGCGCGCTGTGACTCAGCTTACAACATGGAGTGTGCACTGCAGCCTGGTCGTCACATCTGGCCTGCAGCTGGACTGTGACCGCTGTGTGTCCATCCCAGAGAGAAGGTTTTCTTCTTCTTGTGTTTTGGATCAGCAGTGTTCATGTTGACCGTCGCTGCCTCTTTAAATCAACATCCCTGGAACTTCTCTCCACTGTCAGCTGAGTTCGGTTCATCAAGAGAACATTTCTTTGTGTTTGAGCCAAACGGTTTCCAGCGGCTGTGAGTGCTGTGTTCTGAGTCGGGGTTGTTTTTGATCATATGGGACCAGTGATCACAGCACTTCAGCTGTTTCTTCAACACCAAACCTTCAGATGAACCATATAAATAAAAACTCATCACTTTTCTGATAGATGATGATGGTGATGATGATGATGATGATGATAGAACTTTATTGATCCCCCGTAGGAGAAATTCAGGAGACCGCAGCAGAAGAAACAAACATTCAACAAAAACACTTACAATAAAAATAAATAAATAAATAGGTAAAGATAAAAAGATATGACGAATCCAGACATTTAAAGTACTTGTACATAGTAAATAGAAGTAAAAGTGCCTAAAAAAGTGCAAAATGAGCAGGTTCAGTTCAGACATTCTTGTTATACAGCGTAATGGCAGCAGGGACAAAGATCTTCTAAATCGCTCTGTTCTTGAGCGCACTGACAGGAGCCTGTTGCTCTGTTTGCTCCTCTGACCTGCCACAGTGTCATGCAAAGGATGATTACAGTTATTCAGAATGCAGTGCATTAAAGACCTCATGCTTTTTTCCAACAACAGCACCACACCATCTACTTGCCTCCCAATCACAGAGGCACATTTATAACCAGCCGGTCAGCCGGTCTGTGTCTCCCTTCTTCATGTTGCCACCCCAGCAGACAGCCCCGAAGAAGACAGCACTTGCTAAACAGACTGATAAAAGGGTGTATAGCATGTCACTGTTAACCTCAAATGCCTTGAGTCTTCTCAGAAAACAGTCTGCAGGGCACGAGCCTGTATTGACCAGTCCAGTTTATGATCAAGGTGTAGACCCAGATATTATAGGTCTGGATCATTCGAGGTTCGCCCCACTGATTGATAACTGGGTTGTGAAGGGGTCTTCTTCTACGAAAGTCAATAATCATCTCCTTGGTCTTAGATGTATTAAGGATAAGATGAACCAGTGCTGCTGCTCCAGGAGGTGAATCTTGAGACTAGATCTCTGTATCCGCCTCATCTCCACCTTTCACACCTGCTACTATTACAGTGCCATCAGAGTATTCTGAAGATGACAGGTTGCAGATCTGTAAGCAAAGTCAGAAGTGTAGAGCGTGTATAGATAGGGTGAGAGTACAGGTACCCTGGGGTGCCCCTACACTGCTCGTCACAGTTCTTGACATGCTGTCTCCTAAGCGAACGTACTGTGTCCTACTGAGTGAGATAGTTCTGGATCCAAGTGACAACAGAGGATCCACTCCAATCTTCACAAGCTTCTCCTTTAACAACTGAGGTTGGCTAGTATTGAAGGCACTTGTGAAATCAACGAAACAGCAGCTGCACATAGACCTCTGAACCTTCCAAAAAAGAAAGAGACTGGTGGAGTAGGTAGATTACTGCATCATCCACTCCCAGCTCTCTTGATATGCAAATGTAGAGGGGTCGAGTGCCTGCTCAACCGGTGGTTTGAGCAGTCGGAGTCGGAGCCTCTCGAAGGTCTTCATTACCACTGATGTGAGCGCTACTGGCCTGTAGTCCTTTATCTCTGCAGGCCTCGCCACCTCAGGCACTGGAATTAGGCACGAGGTTTTACCACTATGGTAGGACACGTCCGGATTTGAAGACTTTCGATTAAAAGATGGTATGTAACGGCACAGCCAACTCTGAGATATACCGTCAGGACCAGCAAGATTTCCCACCCGGTAGTCTCCTCAACTCCGTACGCACCTCCTCCAGCGTGAAATAGGCAGCAGCCGAGGTGGAACAGCCGCTGGGTGGAGCATCAGAGGCAGCAGCAGAGGTGGAACAGCCGCTGGGTGGAGCATCAGAGGCAGCAGCAGCAGAGGTGCTCTCCACATAGAAGCAGAAGTGAGTCTCTTCAAGTAAACATTTCCTGTTCCACTGCTGGAGAGAAGTCTTCCACATTGGTGTTGAGCGCTTACTTTTGCAGGTTTGTTTCATTCTTTAGATTGTTTTTCTGCTTTCAAACCAGTGTTCTAACTCCAGATGTGTGTGTGAAACTCCATCTGTCCTCCAGGGATCTCTGCTCCATCCGACTGTTGGTGAGGAAAAGGTGAGTTTTAATGAGCCTCAGTGTCTCACGCGTTTTTTCTGAAGTGAATATTTTTGAGCTGGTTTCTCCATGTAGTTAATTATTTTGGATTTATTACTGCCTTAATGGACTCCACCCAGCACTGAGACTGCTTAGTGTCTGTCAGTGACATGCAGTCATTCGAGGCATCATAGGAAGAATAAATAAATTCAATATTTATATGTATCCTCTGGCTTGATCCATATTCAATTTTATCGAAACAGTTTTTCTTGGGTTTTGGTGACATTAGTAATCACTAAATGAGCACATTTCCTGTTGAACTTCCTGTCACCCCCTGCTGTGGTGAGACAGCAGCTGACTGCGTTCACTCTGATCAAACAATTTTTCACAAACCTGCACTGTAAACCCTGAAAGCTCACTGAACTCATGTTTTTTGTGTACAGATTACACAAGAATATTTAAGTGATGTTAAAACATTTAAGCTAACTTTAAAAAATATATATATTAATACCCGCCTAAAATTATATCAATGTCATCCTAAATTAAAGCTGCAAGCAGCATTGGTTGGCATCTTGCCACCTGCCCGACTAGACGTCGGCCTTTGTTATTTTTTTCAGATATCAGAGTAGTCCAACAGCTAAATGAGGAGAAGAGAGAACGAGACTCCTCCTTCTTCAGTCACTTGCTGTCCAAATTGATTGACAGCTGCTGAATGATTGAGCATTTTACTTCCATATATGGTCATCAGCGTAGATGTATACACTGGCTGGATGTCTCAATCGAGCTTTCCGGCCAGGTGGAGCCAAGCGTCCGTGCTCGGCGGCCGTCTTGCTGCAGGCAGCTCGCTCATTCCTGACACCGTGTTCAACTTTAACAACGACAACTCACTCAATTTACCATCCATTTAAAGTCATAAAAGTCAAGTTTCTTTACATAAAATTGTATGTATGGGCTCAATTAACCCATCAGTCAGTCCTCATGTTTCTGTTAAAAAACCCACCAACATCTGTTTCTTCATATCATAGATAAAGTTGACATATGGTAATAGAAAAAAGTAATAATTACCTATTTTGATCCTCACTCTGGACATCAACAATCAGTCTCCATTCTTGTGCAGCTGTAAATCTTGTCATTCTCGGTCTGCTGGTCGTGCTTCTCTGCAAAAAGGTAAAATATTAAGATTAGAGTTAAAAGATTATACACCATCTGAACCTATCATGTGGTAAATGTCATCAGCGACAAAAGCCTTCGGAGGAGATGAATTGAGTCAAAGACTTACTTTGAAAGGCAAATTGACGGTTTCCTGTTGGTTTTAGGTGAAAAAATACCCGGATAGAATTTCATCTCTGTATGATGTTCCTACGTGACACTGTTGCCCATTGTTGCCTTTTTTTTGCATATATAGGTGGAGCTATAGAGCTCATTTTAGCAGCGATGGGGTTAATTTTTCAATTTTATGAAAATTTTTGCCAGTCCTGCTGTGCGTGCCAGATTTGGTGAGTTTTCAGGCTGATTTATTGGGTGAAATTTGCATTGAAAGGCGTGTTTTTTCACATCAAACTCCTGACTTACAGTAACAATAGGAACCTCGCCCTGTGGGGCTCGGCCCCTAAAAAGTAATGTGACGCAGCTCATATTCTATGAAAAATACAGTAAAATTAATCATGAACTCCAATACTGACAATACTAATTAATGTTACAAAACATGAGAGTGACACTGCTGGTACAATTCAACCATTTTTTTTTTTGTCAACATAAAGTCAACACAACTCAAACTTCTGCAAGGCATGGCTCAAAGGCAGGTGGCAACCTCCAGTGGTAAAAAATGAAACAAATGAGGAAGTGCAGAAAACATGTCATTGGGACTGTCGCTCTCTTGAGACGGATCTCCATTGGACCTCTCTGACGAAGTAGGTGTTTGCCGCATCGATCTGGTTGGCTGTGGAGCTGCCCCGGAGGCGTACCGCGGTTACAAAGTGGACACGTTCCTCCTTTGATGTTTGTTTGCTGTGACTTCCTCTGGGTGACTTTGAGTTATGTCTGCTGTCAACTGGTTCAAACTGGCTTTCTGAATACAAGATATGTTTGTGAGAGCACTTTCGATTTCATGAGACATAACGCCTCACAGCGTTATGCGGTCCCCGGAGATACATGGAAAGCAGAAGCTGTGGTTAACTGAACTTCTGTAATGCAGAGATGCAAGCAAAAAATTGCACAAGCAGTAGCCTGAGACTCACACTAATAGCCCACTCTTCTTCTTCCCCTTTATGATCAACAAGCACAAAGTATCAACACACCACCAGATCATCGTGCTGTTCCTCCCCACTTACAATGCACAAAACCATCATGACGCAACAACAGCAATAACACAACAATGGAGAGAGTTTTTTGTGGGAGCAACACAAAGAGCATAAACAAAAATCCAAATAGATGAACAAATCTCATCAAGAGAGAGTAAAAATAACAAAACCTAGCACTCACCCATCACTCACAGATGAATCCTGTGATGCCCATCCTGTAATCCTTGATCAATCACTCTTTAACGTCCTCACAAAATGCTGCACAACACCTTGTTGTTTTAAGTTAGCGCATCCATTTTAGGATATCGATGTGCTTAGAATTTCCATTTTCTTCTACAAGTCGGTCCACAAGTGTATCTGCTGGTTCATCTGTTAATTCGGCACCATCATTTTTCAGAAAATCAGACGCTGCGTCAGCATCATCACGCAGCTGGTCATGGACCAATCAGTGAACGTCATCTGTAAAGGCCCGTTCACACCACCAAATGATTTCTGCATTTTCGTGTCCAAATATAACTGAAAAACAATGGGGAACGCGGCGTTTCACCGGTAACCAAAATCCCGGTGGCGTGTCAGACACGTTTTTGCAACGCGTCCCGTTTTTGCGGCCGACGCTGAAGTTTGGAAATCTAAACTTTTGACGCTGCATTTTTGCGGCAAACCAATCAGAGAGCGTCTCTATGGTGACATAGGTCAGGGAGCGGGGACCGGAAGAGATGCACAACAACCAGCCCTCCTTCCCATCACAGACTCGCCGCGTCAACGCCTCAGGGGCCCGGCGTTGTTGAGTGCCGGACGTCAAAATTGTCCACGTTCAACTTCTGTTGTTTTTGCGTTTTTTGACGCAAAAATGTGTTCGGTCTGAACGCAGTTAAAACCTGCCTCAGAAGCTGTAGAAACCTCAGCTGTCTGTCAATAACACATCAAAGTCTGATTGGCTGACGGTACTGTCATGCAACATTACACAACCCAATAGCAGCGCCCAGCTTGGATCCAAGGCAGCTAATGAAACTACAGCTGCCACAGCAGAGGGGACTGAGCTGAGGTGCCTTTAAGGACATGGGACATTTAAGCTCTATTCAATATAACCATTCGTTTTCTGGATAAAGTTGCAAACTGAACGATTAACTGTCTCCAGGCATATTTCAGAATGACCTTTAAATTATGGAGGAAAAAAGAAGTGATTTTTGACAGGGCTAGCACTGTCAGCCCTGCTGCCCCTGACTGCCATCACTGTTGTTTGTATATAAATATTGGTAACATTCTGTAAATGATATACTGGTAAGATACAATATCTGTTAATAGTAACCATAACTTTGACATCCAGTGTTGTATATATGAGCATCTTGGTCATACAGCCTTGCCAGTGAGCTATTGCTATGGCATTAGCCTAGCCCAGCCTTGCCTTTGATTAGACGTGTATTTCGGAGACATTTAGCTGGGAGGGGCCTTCCATGCTGTTTGATCCATTGTCGGCTTCGCTCCTGTTGTGTCTTTGGCTTTGAAAACGGAAAGAATATGACTACTGTCTGATGTACAAATGCCTCAGGCACGTCGCTTCACCATTTAGCTTGACGGACCTTGTTTACATAGTAACCGTTTACTCGGATGTGTGATTGGATATTGCCCGTTAGGGTGCATGGGCAGGAGTCTTTCCATTTGGACTGAATGGCAGGAGTTGGTCAGAGTTTTTACAGGCTTGCAGCTCTCACAGTGGTCAGTTTTTTTTTTCTATTCCTATTTATAAATACAGAATGTATTGACTTCTTTCAGGATGGAAGGACCATTTCACCCAGTAGAACCAAAACTTTCTCAACAGGATTACCAAACTTAGTTTTAACGGAGACAATCCAGATCTCTATGGGTGAGGACAGGATCAATCCCTGACAGGTGAGGACAGGAGCCATCCTGGACAGGTCTCAGACATGGGGAGATCATGCAAACTCCACTCAGTATTTGAACCCATGACCTTCTCATTGTGAAGTGAGAGAGCTAACCACGGCCTCCTCATGCAGCCCTACCTTAATAATCCCAAAATTAGATACATCAAGTATAAAATGACATGATAGAATCAAATAATAAAACATCAAATAAGGATCAAATATTCAATAAGTGAATATTAATAAGCAGAAAGATGTTGGAATTTAGACAACGTGATATACATTTCATTCAAAAATGTAGTGCGCCCAACCATGAGTCAGAAGAACTGTCTGCTTCACTTTAATTTTTTTCACAGCTGCTTTAATTCCACTCACTAAACAAATTATGCACATCAGCTATCAGAGACAATGATTTCAGCAACACCCAATGTAGGTTGTATTTCTAGCCACAGGAAAAATTAACTCAGATGCGAGGCTGAGAAATTGGATCCTGTCCAGGATGGATCCCATCTTCACCTGTCAGGGATGGATCCAGTGATCACCTGCCCAGGATGAATCCCGTCCTCACCTGTCCAGGATCGACCCTGTCCAGGATGGCTCACTAGTGTTGTGGATCGTCTCCGTCTAACCCTTCACATGTTAAAGTAGTGCAGAAGATGAATGTTTTTTGTCTCAGTTTGAAACAATGTTTCTATGAGATCTGAAACATGCAGTCGGTCTTTAACTATTGACAGTCAAACTTGGAATCATTCTCTTTGATGGTGGAAAACTTTTGTGTGTTTGTGCGTGGTGGTGTGTGTGTGTGTATGAAAGGTGAGTTTCTGATCCTTGTTGTGGCTTTCTCTCTCAGCCTGACTGAACATGAGTGCTGTGGATGAAGCCGACGGATCAGGGCCTGTGGACGGGTAAGAGACGTCAGCTGCTCCTGCAGAGTTCATGTCCAAAATCCACAAACACAACAAGACACTAGTAAAGATACAAGATACAGCACTTGGTACTGTATTTTAGTTTGCTGACAGTGAACATTCACTCATTTTGAACTTCTGTCAGAGCCACCTGACCTGTTACGCCGGGCTAACACTGGATATTGTGAGGCTCTGGTCCAGCTCCGGTATGAAATTACCGCAGCACTGTCACTCACACTGCCTCCGGTGCGTCTGCGGTCCGTTGGAGGAGGTTGCCAGTCCTGTGGAATTTTTGGTGAATCAGAGTCAAAGATGACGAGTTAAGGTGTTGACGCTGCACAAGGAGGATTTATTGAGGATTGCAGAGGAAGCACACACAAATCAGCTGATTGAGAGCAAGGTTGTTGCTCCGACGAGGTTCCGGCCTGACTCTGGCATGACTTCCGGCCATGCCAGGTCATATAGCCAGATCTCACGAGACTAGCAAACGGGGAAACAGTCCCTAGGCCAAGTGACTTCAGACAAAACAAAGTGGCCTTCACACTGTGTTCCTGAGAACTTGGAAACAAAGCATTATTCCATATCAGCCAGATCTGTCACGCTTTCAGCCCAAACATTTATCAAACTTGTCCAACAATGGAAAGCAGCCCAAATCTCCATCTTTGTAGAAAATGCTTGTTGAAACCGTGAAAACCATATTTCCATAATAAGAATTATGTCGTAAGCGCATAACCATTTCATCAACCCACTTGACGTGTTCAAAAGAACCCTGATTTGGCAGAAATCCACCCAATCTAGCAACACAGAGGCCGCTCCGGTCATAGAGCTGTTTTTTTTCTGCAATTTTGGTGTCCTTTGACTTTTCTGCAGTGACGCAGTACAAAATAGGTCATTCTTCTAATGAGTATACTGATTAGATCGTGTTGTTTGTTATGTATTCTACCAGAATAATAATAATAATAAAAAAAGAATATTAAGGCAAAAACACAACACAGATTTTGTTTTGCCGCATGGTGGCTGGTGTGACTGCTGATTAGTTGCGGTGTCCAGGTGGTCAGTTCGGTGGTTAGGTTAATTGGTGACCCTAAATGGGCCCTAGCTTGTATGTCTACGTGTGTTAGCCCTGCGACAGACTAGCAGCCTATCCAGGGTATAACCCACCCTCGCCCACAGCAGCTGGGATTGGTTCAGCCACCTGCGACCATGAGAAGGACAAGTGGTAGAAAATGGATGGATGTAACTTTCTGTCCTATCCAGGGCCGGCCTGGGCTTTGGAGGTGCCCGAGCCCGAGAAGAGCGTGCCGTGGGAGCGGGTTCCTGAGCGGTTCCGAGAGTTGTGGGGGGGGGGGGTGCGTCGGCCAGAAGAAAGTGTAATGATTAGCATCTCAAAATAGATGTTTTTATTCGTCCATATTTTAATCCTCTGAATTTCAGTCATTTCCTCTAGCAGAGGAGCTGACAAGTCTCTTGGATCCGTTGCTGTGGCCTCGCTGTGCTCTCTGCTGATTGGCTTCAGAAAAATTAAACTCATTGGCTGTATTTTTCAGAGGCAGAGCTCATTAACATCTTTAAAACGCGCGTTTTTTACGGCGCTTTATTTAAAAACGGGCGTTTTTTTACGCGGTTCTACAGCCTTCGGTAAGAGCGGCGTAAAATACGCGCGTTTGATTTGTCTAAACGCGCGTTTTTTACGGCGCTTTATCTAAAAACGGGCGTTTTTACGGCGTCTTAAGGATCAAACGCGTTGGATTAGTGGCGAATTGTGACTCCTTGGCTTTCTATACAGGACCGAAAATGGTCGCGGTTGGTCACGGCTCGTCACCCTTATGACATCACCACTGGCAATGGAAACGCGCGCATATCCGATCCGATCTTACCAGACCTGAACCGTACCGTCACTGTGGAAAAGGGGCATAACTGGAATAGCAGAAGCCACCACCTCTGAGCCTGGTTCTGCAAAAGTTTCTTCCTGTTAAAAGGGACTTTGTCCTTTCCACAGTCACTTACACTTGCTCATGTGGATCTGTTATGTTTTCTCTGTAAAAGTGTCTAGAAATTACTATGCTGTAATTGGCACTTTATAAATAAAGCTGAATTGAACTGAATCAAATTGAACATGGTTCATGTCTTTACAACTGTGTTTATGATTAACTTAACTTAGATTAACTTCGTGAATCTGTGTGTGTGTGTGTGTGTAGCTGTAAGCAGCTCAAACACACAGCAGAGTCGTCAGGATCCAGTAAGCTGTCTATGAAGAGGGAGTGGTCCAAAAATGATCAACCAGGCTTCAGTGGTGAACCTGGACCTTCAAACACAAAGTGAGAAACTGTTTAATCATTTTATCGTCAAACCCAGGTTAAGAGATGTTTTGATCACTTTAAGTTTCAGCTCCAATATTGTGAAGCAGTGTGAGAGCTGAAGTAGAATTTTGTTTTTTTGCTGTGTGTTGTGTTGCTCAGAGTAAATGTTGCTTGGTGTCCACAGAGAGAAGAAGAGGAGTGATGTCTGTGAGGAGCAGCCAGAAAGATCCAGAAGTGTCAATGCACGAAGTAAGAGTGGACATGTGTCTCTGAGGGACTGGTTTGTCTTCACTGTACTTGTTGTGTTGTAGATGTCACACCCTGTGCCCCTGCAGCCAGATGGGGGTGCTACGGTCCTGTTTTGTCCTGTGCATGTCCTGTCTTCCTGTTTTCTGTCTGCCCTCATGTTCTCCTGCCTCCCTCGTTACCGCCCTAATGGGTATCACCTGTCCTGCCCTCGACTTAAGCCCTGCTCCCCTGGTGTGTCATGTCGGTTCGTTGTGTGTCATGTCGGTTCGTTGTGGGTCTGTCCGCGTGTTTCAGTGTCCCGCCCTGCACCTCAGCTCCTGCTGCATAGTGTTCCCGTGATCCACATGTTTTTGGAATAAAGGAGTTTTGGATCAACCTGGCTGCTTGCGCGTGGGTCCTTCCACCTCGCACCCATGACAGAATGAACCGACCATCACTGGACCCAGCGGGCGGTGAGTCTCTGAAGCAGTGTGCCTCCCACATAAGACTTCAGCCCGGTAGTAGTGGTGCTCCACCCGCCTCCACGACCTTCAACTCTGACCGCCGCCGCCACAGCCCGCACCCCCGGATCGTCTGCCTCTGGCCGCCGCCAGCACAGCTCACGCCCCCGATTGCGCCCCCGATCATCTGCCACTGGCCGCCGCCGGCGAAGCTCATGCCCCCGGATCATCTGCCTCTGGCCGCCGCTGGCGCAGCTCACGCCCCCGGATCATCTGCCTCTGGGCCCCCGCCGTGTCCCCGGATCCCCCTGGATCGTCTGCCTCTGGTGCCCGCTGGCAAAGCTCGTGCCCCCAGATAATCTGTCTCTGGCTCCCGCTGGCAAAGCTCGCACCCCCGGATCGTCTGGCGACCATTTCCCCCCTTTTCTCCGCTCTTGGATGGCCTTTGGGGAGGGATGAGTTCCATCCCCCGTTCCTGTTTCTGCGAGGGTGCAGTTCCGACCCCGTCCCGTCCTGTCTGCTAGGGTGCAGTTCCGACCCCGTCCCATCCTGTCTGCTAGGGTGCAGTTCCAACTCCATCTCCGTCTGCCAGTGTCTGGTTTCTGTCCCCGTCTGTCAGTGTCTGGTTTCCATCCTGTCCTGTCTGCCTGCCTCCATTGCCAGGGATGGTTTCCTAATTGTGTGCCAGGAGGCGCATATTAGGAGGGGGGGTTCTGTCACGCCCTGTAGGGGCACTCGGGTCCTGTTTGGTGTTTGTCTGCCCTCATGTTCTCCTGCCAGGTCACCTGCCTGCTCCTCTTGTTCTCCTGTCTGGTCTCCTGTCTCGTTATCTCCCTAATGTGCCACACCTGTTGTCTCCCCCTACTTTAAGCTCTGCTCTCATGTGTCTTGTCGGTTCGTTGTGGGTCTGTCCGCGTGTCCTGCTTGTGTGCCCTGGCCTGCCTCAGCTCTGCTCAGCTCAGCTCATTCCCAAATCCTGCGTTCCCGAATCCTGTTCCTGTATCCCTGCGTTCCTGTTTCCTGCAAATAAATGAGTCTTGAACTCCGCCTGGCTGCCTGCGTGTGGGTCCTTCCATCCTGCACCCATGACAGTAGAGTCATGAAAGCTTGTTATCTGTGTGCAGTCTGATTGTTGTTGTTGTCTTTGAGCAGGTGTTGGTCTGCAGCAGCTTCTAGAAGAATATAAGAAGAGTCTGACGAAGAAATATGAACATGTGACTGAAGGTGATAAACCTGAAGCAGGAAGCCTCCTCAACGACATCTACACTGAGCTCCACATCACAGAGGGACTCGGTGAAGAGCGTCAGAGGGAACTTGAGCTGAAGCAGCCAGAGACAGCTTCCAAGAAGAAGAGCCTCCACCACACTGCCATCAAGTGTCAGGACATCTTCAAAGCCTCAGCCCAGCAGCACAGAGACATCCGAGTGGTTCTGACCAGCGGCGTGGCCGGCAGTGGAAAAACCTTCTCGGTGCTCAAGTTCAGTCTGGACTGGGCCGAGGGCCTGGAGAACCAGGATGTCAGTGTGCTGGTTCTGCTCTCCTTCAGGGAGCTGAACCTGCTGGGAGAGCGGCCGTACAGTCTCCTCTCGCTGCTCGGTTTTTTCCATCCCACGCTCCAGAAGCTGACGGCAGAGGAGCTGGCTGTCTGCAAGGTGCTTTTCATCTTGGACGGCTTGGATGAAAGCAGACTTTCTCTGGACTTCAGAAGCAGCCAGCGGCTGCTTGATGTCTCCCAGCAGTCTTCAGTCAGCCTGCTGCTCACTAACCTCATCCGGGGGGATCTGCTGCCCTTGGCTCGGGTCTGGATCACTTCCCGACCGGCGGCGGCCCATCAGATCCCTCCAACATGTGTGGACAGACTGACAGAAATGCGACGCTTCACTAAAGCCCAGAAGGAGGAGTACTTCAGGAGGAAACTGAGGAATGAGGAGCTCAGCAGCAAAATTATCTCCCACATCCAGACCTCCAGGAGCCTCCACATCATGTGTGGAATCCCACTCTTCTGCTGGATCTCTGCTACAGTTCTGGAGCACATGTTGAGCAGTGAGCAGAGAGGAGAGCTGCCCCAGACCCTGACTGACATGTACTCCCACTTTGTGCTGGTTCAGACACACAGGAAGAAGCTCAAGTACCATGAAGAACCTGAGACGGGTCCACAGGAGCTGACGGAGGCTGACGGGGAGCTTCTTCTGAAGCTGGGCAGGCTGGCCTTTGAACATTTGGAGAAAGGAAACATGATGTTCCACCAAGAAGACCTGGAGCAGTGTGGTCTGGATGTGACTGAGGCCTCGCTGTTCTCTGGAATCTGCACTCAAATGTTCGAAAGACAGTCTGTGATCTTCCAGAAAGTAGTCTGCAGCTTCGTCCATCTGAGTGTTCAGGAGTTTCTGGCTGCAGTCTTCATGTTCCACTGTTTCACTAGCGGGAAGACAGATGTACTGAAGACCTTAATCGGACAGGATGACGACGATGATGATGATGCTTTCCAATCTCTGGACAAATTCTTGAAGAAGGTCCTTCAGAAATCCCTGAACAGTCTGAACGGCCACCTGGACCTGTTTGTCCGCTTCCTTCATGGCCTCTCTCTGAAATCCAACCACAAACTCTTAGAAGGTCTGCTGGGTCAGACAGAGATCAGTCCAGAAACCATCCAGAGAGTCATCCAGAACCTGAAGGAGATCAACTATTATCAAATGTCTCCTGACAGAAGCATCAACATCTTCCACTGTCTGATGGAGATGAAGGACCTCTCAGTACATCAGGACATCCAAGAGTTTCTGAAGTCAGAGAACAGATCAGAGAAGAGACTCTCTGAGATCCACTGCTCAGCTCTGGCCTACATGCTGCAGATGTCAGACCAGGTCCTGGAGGAGTTGGACCTGAAGAACTACAACGCATCAGAGGAGGGACGACGGAGACTGATCCCAGCTGTGAGGAACTGCAGGAAGTTTCGGTGAGTCCACATGTCCTGATCAGTATCTCAGTTATGTTTGTAGGAAGTACTTCCTGTAGTTATTCTGTGGAGATGTTCCTCAATGATCCATCATGAAGAAACTCCAGCTGCAACAAATTATGATTTTGATCATAGTCGAGTTGGATTATGGAGCATAAAATGAAATGGTTCTTCTTCAGCTACTAAAAAGAATTTTTTCTTTCTATACTTTTCACATTATTGCACACTTCCCAAACATCACTGGGTTTGTGACATGATGTATTTAAGTCAAATTGCTGATCCGAACATGATTGATTATTCAAATAAAATTCAGAATATTTGTAAAAATATTTTAAATGAATTTGCTGTTAGAAAATGTCAACAAAAACCCTCAGGGACTGGTAGTTTCAGTATTTCAAAGAACTCGAGTTGTCAGTCTTCTACAATTCTACAATTCTATCCTTTCATTTAGCAGACACTTTTGTCCAAAGTGAGGCACAACACAAGCGAGAATTCAGACATAAGTAAGAAACCTTTAGTAAAACTTACTCAGTGCTACATAAGTACTGGGTTTTGGACATCTTGTTCCTATTAGAGTAATTGTGGTGTGTAATTCTTAAAATATATTTCAGGTCTTAATGATTACTTCTGGTGGAATATATGTGATAGAATACTGGAATACGAGGGGGGACCCAAAAGAAAGCGGAATTTGGTCATAAAATACTAATAATAATGAGTTTCGACTTTTGGCCGTCTGATGTGCTACAGGCAAGCCTCATGCATATCTGTGAAAAATATGAGATCCCAGAGTGACACTGATGTCTGTCACGCGCTATTTATAGTAACAGAGGGCCGCGCCCCTCTGCGATTTCTCCACAATGCACTGGAAAGCTAGAGCAGCGCGCAAACATTAAATGTTGCTTTTTGCTGGGAAAAAGAGCAGCAGAAACACTCACCTTGTTGCAGCAGGCCTACAAGGATGATGCTCTGGGGAAGCCGTAGGTATGTGAGTGGTTCGGGCGGTTTAAGAAGGGCCAGATGTCAATTGGGGATCAGCCCACATTCGGACGACCCTCCACCTCCCGCACAGCCGAAATTGTCGGGGAAATTGAAGCGGCTGTGATGGCAGATCGACATCGGGGCATTGGAGAGGTGGCTGATCTGACGGGGGTCTCCTGGAGTTACTGCCAGAGGATCATAAGCCAGAATTTGAGGCGATGCTGTGTGTCTGCCAAAATGGTGCGCACACGGCCCTGCGCGTCACGCAGTTTCTGAGGAAGAATGGGATGACTCTCCTTCCCAATCCGAATTCTTCACCGGGTCCGGCCCCGTGTGACTTTTTCTTGTTCTCCAAGTTGAAGAAGGAGCTGAAGGGACAGTGGTTTGCAGAGGTGGAGGAGGTGACAGACAAATCGCAGCAGGCCCTTAAAGGCACAATTACGCACGAGTTTGCCGACACATTTGTGAAGTGGGAAACACGGCTGGAGCGTTGCATTAATGCAAATGGAGATTATTTTGAAGGCAACGGTGGTGTTTTATTTTTAAATGTAAGAATTAAAAAAATTACAACCAAATTGCAGATTCTTTTGGGTCCACCCTCGTATTTGCTCGATGATTATACAGTGTTTTCCTTCACCAATATTATTATCAAGCAGTTCATACATGTTCTGTCCACTAGAGGGTGCACAAACAGGACAAACACTCCGCTAGTTGAACTCAGCAGGAACTGAAGACACTTTTTGTAGTGCTGTCAAGGGATTAAAAAAATTGATTAATCAATGAAAGTATGTCATGAATTACTCAACTAAAGATGATGCATCGAAGGAGAGAGAACAAGGGTAGATCGGGGTCTGGTCTCACCTGCGAGATGAATGATCTGGTCCACACGACTCCACGTGGAAGGGCGCCTGAAGTCTTTGGCACCCCCACCCGGAGAAAAATACAGAAGTTTGTTCTGGTAAAGTCTGTAGATTTGGTGGCTTGCCATGATCTTTGTAGTCGCGCCCCTGCTGATGTGATGACGTCACCTCACAAGACGGCAACTGACCAAACACCAAACACATTCTGAGGATCCCTGTTGTACTTCGATCGGGCCTCACAGGCACAATAGTGAGGTGGTGCGGTGGTATTGCACCACTGTGTTGGACTCCAGCTGTGACCGCATGGTAACAAGTGCCATTGCTCCTTTGTTCTCTGAGGGACTCAGCTGGCCACATGTTCAGCAGGGGTGGTCTCTTTGTCTCCTTTCTCTTTGTGCCAACATGAAGAGATCCTACGACTTCCCAGCAACATACATGACTCTATCGTGCATGATTTGTCCATCAAATACATGTATCCTGGTGTGCTTGATCCCAACAATTTAGAACTCAGGACACGATCAAAACACCTGGAACTCCATGTTCTCCCCTTCATGTGCACGTGAAGCCAAAGTCAAACCAGAGAAGATGAGCTGAAGCTCTGATGTCAAACAGGAGGAATCCAACAAAGTGTCCTCTCTCACAGCAACTTCCTGTCTTCTCTGTCTCTTTTCAGACTTTATGGCTGTTACCTCTCTGATGATGACTGTGAAGTGATCGCCTCAGCTCTGAAGTCTGACCCCTCCCACCTGAAACATCTGGACCTGAGTAACACCATCCAGGAAGAATCAACAATGAATATCGTGTGTTCTGGACTGGGCAGTCCAAACTGTGAGCTGGAGACTCTGAGGTCAGTTCACTGTCTGAAGTTAGAATCTGTTGGAGTCAAATGACTGAGAGGAGTTGAAGGGTTTTACTCTGTGTGTGTGTGTGTGTGTGTGTGTGTGTGTGTGTGTGTGTGTGTGTGTGTGTGTGTGTGTGTGTGTGTGTGTGTGTGTGTGTGTTCTCGTATTTCTATCCTTGTTGGGGCCAAATGTCCCCACAAGGATAGCAAAACGTGGAACGACGTGCCTTGTGGGGACCTTTTTCCGGTCCTAAGTTGGAGAAACAGTGTTTTCTTGACCATGTTGTTGTTACTGAAAAAAGTAAAAGTGCAAAAACATTTCTTTAGGGTTAGGCTTTGTTGTGGTGTGGGTTAGGGTTAGGGTAAGGGTCAGGGTTAGGGGCTAGACATGAATGGGAGTCAATGGAAGGTCCCCACAAGGATAGAATACGAGACTGAGCGTGTGTGTGTGTGTGTGTGTGTGTGTGTGTGTGTGTGTGTGGTGTACATGTATATATACTAGGGGAGTGTGCAAAATAGGCAAAATCTCAGTTACAAAAAAAGATTATGATGTCACGATATCCTTGAAAATGTTCCTCCTTTCCAAAAATACAGTTACAGCTCTTCTTGGAAAACAGGACATACATGTACATGGATGGACAAAGTGCTTCACTACTTTAAATCTTGTTTTATTTCTTTATAAATATGCATTCAAGAGACTCCAAATGAGAGACATTAAATGGGGAAACATTCAGGCTCTCTCTCCTCCGAGGGAAATAGTGCAGCAGAGGAGTGTTCAGCAAATAATGGACAGAACGCCCCAGACACAATCTGTGCAACCAAAGCAACCCTGACCATGTATAAAATATTAGCATATTTCAGGACTTGTCTGGATGGTCTTGAGCTAAAATGTCTTCATTCATACCTCAATGACCAAGAGCAACGCACGTGAAGCAGCTGACTGATGCGAGTGACTAAGCTAATATGCTAAAGGCGGACTGACCCGACTGCAAATACTAGACATTTCGCATCGTCAAAACAACACTGACGATACTATCACAGATTATTTATTTCACACACATCTTGTGTATGTAATGAATTCATTCTCTAATCTCACTTCTTTCTCTCTTTATTAAGGTTGAGCAGCTGCGGTTTGTCAGAGATCAGCTGTTCTGTGGCCTCAGCTCTGAAGTCCAACCCCTCCCTCCAGAAACATCTGGAACATCTGGACCTGAGTGGGAATCATCTGCAGGATTCAGCAGTTGAGCAGCTGTGTGGTTTTCTGCAGAGTCCACTCTGTCGTCTGCAGACTCTGAGGTCAGACTCCATGTTTGAGTGTGTTTCAGTAAAGTAGTGTTGACACTAAAGGTCAGACATCAGGCTGATCTGAGAGTGATCCACACTGAGGATCTCCAGGAGAAACGGAGCTTCTTCTCTGGTCTTTAGTCCTGTGACTGTGGCAGAGCCGTGTGCAGCTCCACATTTCAAAGCTTGCTAGAAGAAGAAAGGAGCTGCAGTGGATCACTGACTGTGAACCTCTGACACGCTCCATGTTGACCTTCAGCTTTCAAAGCAGGCTGATCTCTCCTGGATCAAGCTGTCACTGATCTCCCAGCTGGAGCTCCAAACTCTCAGCAACTCTGCAAACTCTGGACTTGTTGGCTTTCTGTCCAGTAACCTTGGCTGTTGACATGTCCTCCACTGGACTCTGCTTCTGTTTGGTCTTCACATCCATTCAGCTTTCCACAAGATCAAAGATCAAAACAATAGCGCCACATAAATACGCATAAAAGGAGTGTGAGTATTGACTTGATTCCATCAGGTCTCATCCACTAATAGAGTTGTCCAGTAAGAGTAAACTCTGCTTTGTTTCCTGGTGTTTGTTGTTAAACTCAGCTCATGTGTGTCCATGAAAAAGAGCAGAAGTCCTCGGTGTGTAGCTGCTGTGTGAGCTGGAGATCTGAGATGTGTGTGAACAGAGCTCTTCTCCTCCTGTTGGCTTCAGCTGTTTGGACTTTACATTTCTAAACTCTTCCAGTCTGAACCTTCTTCAGATCTCAATGACTTCAACATCAAACTTTTGTCCTCCAATCTCACTTCTTTCTCGCTTTATTCAGGTTGGAGAACTGCTGGATGTCAGAGATCAGCTGTTCTTCTGTGGCCTCAGCTCTGAAGTCCAACCCCTCCCTCCAGAAACATCTGGAACATCTGGACCTGAATGGGAACCCTCTTCAGGATTCAGGAGTTGAGCAGCTGTGTGGTTTTCTGCAGAGTCCACTCTGTCGTCTGCAGACTCTGAGGTCAGTTGACTGTCTGCTCCTGTTGTAGAAGGAGAAATGTTTGTCAGCAGCTGTGATCTGAGACTCTGATCCTGCAGTGAGAGAGTGGACTGAGCTCAGCAGCAGCTGACTGGTGTGTGTGGACATGAGGAGTGTGAATGTTGTGCTGACATGTGGATGACGTGTGTGATGAAGATCCACAACAACAGAACAGCTCATTGATCAGGACTCAGTAATGTGGAGCTGCTCATTTCTCCATCAACACATCTGATTGGTTCCTCCTCAGTGATTCTGCTGCTTTCTCTCTTTATTCAGGTTGAGGGACTGCAGTTTGTCAGAGATCAGCTGTTCTTCTGTGGCCTCAGCTCTGAAGTCCAACCCCTCCCTCCAGAAACATCTGGAACATCTGGACCTGAGTGGGAACCCTCTTCAGGATTCAGGAGTTGAGCAGCTGTGTGGTTTTCTGCAGAGTCCACTCTGTGGTCTGCAGACTCTGAGGTCAGTTGACTGTCTGTTCCTGTTGTAGAAGGAGAAATGTTTGTCAGCAGCTGTGATCTGAGACTCTGATCCTGCAGTGAGAGAGTGGACTGAGCTCAGCAGCAGCTGACTGGTGTGTGTGGACATGAGGAGGAGTGTGAATGTTGTGCTGACATGTGGATGACGTGTGTGATGAAGATCCACAACAACAGAACAGCTCATTGATCAGGACTCAGTAATGTGGAGCTGCTCATTTCTCCATCAACACATCTGATTGGTTCCTCCTCATTGATTCTGCTGCTTTCTCTCTTTATTCAGGTTGAGCAGCTGCAGTTTGTCAGAGATCAGCTGTTCTTCTCTGGCCTCAGCTCTGAAGTCCAACCCCTCCCACCTGAAGAAGCTCGACCTGAGTCTCAACCAGCTGCAGGCTCCAGATGTGCAGCAGCTGGTTGATCTTCAGCAGAGTCCAGACTGCAGCCTGCAGACTCTGAGGTCAGTAGATGGTTGGAGTGAGTCCATGCTGCTTTCAGCAGGTTTGGACTAAACACAGTCAGTGTGAGAACAAAGATCCAGTGTTTGACTCTCAGTGAGGCTGTGAGAGGAGAACGCTGAGCAGCTTCAGGATTGGACAGCAGAGGACACACAGTCAGCCAATCAGAGGAGCCACAGGCTTGTTGTGTTGGTGTGACAGTGGTGGTCCTTCATGAGCTCTGAGCTGCTGACTGCTGCTCTGAACAGGACTGAAGTCCTCACTGCTTCACAGAGACTCTGATCATCTCCTCTCTTCTCTCTGCAGCTGGAAGAACAACTGAGAGCAGTGTGTTGAGAAGATCTACCAAGAGCAGGGGTCCATTTCACAAAGCAGGTTTTGTGAAAACTCTTCGTCTGTTCGCCCTGAAATGAGGTGAACTTGGAGATTTTAGTTTCACAAAGGGAGGTGACACAATCCAGAGAATGAGATGTAACTTAACCTCTCAGTCAGTTACCCCAGTAACAGTCTGGAACTAGCCTGGTCCACAGCAGGTTTTTCACGACAAACCTTTGTAAATATTGATCAGGAGATGGTTATCAGACTGTGGCATTTACACAAAATTATCTTTTTAAGGAGAACAGTTTCACAGCATAGTCCATTATCTACATATACAACCTGTTCCGTTCTTTTTAGCCAATGACATTGTTTTATGCAATGTCAGACATTAAACATAAATATCCGTCTATCATATATATATAAATACAGATGAGGAGAAATGCTTGTGTGCGAAAGCAGCATGATGCAGTATCAGACTATTCGACTCTGAAACTATTCAGTTGATCAAACTGATTCAAATCAGCCTTTCTGAAACCGAAACCTCAGATTCCTGTCTCAGAGTAGATCAGCTCAGTTCAGGGTGAGACTCAGTGTTTGTTGAACCTGCTTTGTGAAACGGACCCCGGAGCTTCATCAGTCAGTGGCAGAAGAACCACCGGAAGAGCTGCAGTGTGAAGAGCAGTCCGGCATCGAACCAGGGTTCCTCTGGATGTGACTCAGAATCATCACAGTGTGTGGACTGTATCTCCTCCTCATCTCCTTTTTCCACATTAGTTTTCGAAGCGGATTGAAGTCTTGAAGTCCAGCTCCAGTTGTTTTTCTTCACTTTTTATCTGCTGCTGATTGTGACTCAGAAATTCAAACTGATAAAACAGTTGCAGATCTGTTCCAGAGAAAGACAGATGGTGTTTGACTCCATGAATCAATTGAGAAAAATGACAGACTTCAGAGCTTTGTTTCAGTGAAAGTGAAGCTCCTTTTTTGAACAAATCAAATGATTCTTGTATTCCATCAGTGCCTGTGTTTCCATTTCTCACGAGAAATGTGCAAAACGGAAATATCCTAATAAAAAGCTGGGAATGGAAACACCTACATTTTCAAAAACCTCCCAAATACTGCTGAAAAGCTTTACGTTCTCATGATGCAGTTTTTCAGGCAAGCCGATGAACAAGTATGTCGCAAAAGTGTAATGAAAACACTTCTTCCGTATTTTCTGCAGGTTTCTGCCCTGCTGGGCTTCTTTCAACACGCTGGGCTGACAAAATGATTTTAATAATTACATTCAGCTGGATTTAGATGTTTGATTGCTCATGAATCATCTTTGCATTGGATACATGTTTTTTGCAGCTGCAGTGATTCAGTGGTTGAGAACCAGTCTGTCAGCTGTCGTCTGACTGCTGGTTTTTTGAGGAGCCTGTTTGTGCTCCTTTTGTCGTCATTTATTTGGTGAAGCTGTGTGCTTACGGAGTATTATTTTTATGATGAAAATACGAGTTTATCATTGAGTTGGGCAGATTTTATGTTGTGTTTGGACTGGAAACAGAGAGTCAGATCTGGCAACACTGTATGTGACCAGTTCATGCGAGTAAAGATGGCGCGGTGCGTTTGAGGACAGAAATATTTTAACACTTTCTTGAAGAGGAAAATACAACACCCATCCTTGGTTTCAAACAACAGCAAAATGCCGAGTCTTATAAGAAAAATGATAAATGTTTTGTATCTCCGTCTTTTTCTGAGCGGAGTCTCGCAGGACGAGATTGTACGAGATTTACAACTTATGAGCTCAACGCCATTCAATGGAAACACCTGCAAATTGCTGTTGTGATTTGGAAAATATCCGTTTTGTTTTGTGTAATGGAAATGGAGCCAGTGTATCATGAACACTGTGTCTACATATCCAGGACTGGATTAAAGAAATCAAGTCTGCTTTCAAAGAATCTGCCTGGGATTGGAAAACGGTTTGTTTGCAGAATTAAAACCAGAAAGTTGATTCACAAAAATGGAAACATGTTGTGCAGCTTCAGACCTTTGAAGTCAGTCAGATTTGTGTCGTCAGAAGAGGTCAAATGAATGTGCAAATGCAAGTCACAGTGGAAGTTTCAATTGATTTTTATTTTTATTTTACTTTTGATTTTTCATTCATTACTCTTTCATGTTTAGAAGTAGTATCATGTAAGCTCATTTAATCAAATATCATTTCATAATCCTGCTCATATACAATCCCATGCATGCAGATTGTTTAATCAATAAAGCTTTGTTTTGACTGAGATGCAGACACTGCCAGCTTACAAACCAAAGTTTGCTTACTGCACAGAAAGTTGACAGGATGTGGTGAGTCTGCTGCGGGTGTTGAACTGAGTGTAACTTTTGTGAACTAACATCTCGCCTGATTGGTTGGTGTGAAGAATTCACTTGCAGATCCCACGTGGGTCGAAAGCATAAAGTTTTTTTGAATGTTCTATTGTTTTTTTTTGTGGAGAACTGAGGCTGAGTTGGTTTCTTTGGTATCGAGACAGGAACACATGCATCAGAGCAAACTATGTTCAGACCCGATATGAAGGCTCTGTCTTCCAGTAGAGGGAGCGCTCGCTCTTCCAAAAGAGAGTCCACCCCCTGCTGGGAGCCCTCTGAACTTTGAATCAGACAAAGAGGAACGTTCTGGGGTCAACTTTTGAGATTGAATTAAACACCCAAAATTAGTTTAAAAACAGATAAGTGGAGTGGAAATTCTACTTCCCACCTAAATTTTCCAGATTCAAAACAATACAAGTCTGAAATTTAAGACGTGTAGAAACCAACACAAACTCAGCTCTCTTTGATTTTCATTCATTTATTCTGGTGTTTTTCTCTTGAATGCTAATTTGTAATGCTTTGACTGAATAAAAACACATAAAAAGTTGAAAAAGCTCTGATGGAGTGGTATTACTTCCTCTGAGTAAGACCTAGATTGGTACATGGAGTCAGGGTTCCTCAGAAGCGAGAGACGTTTCAGCTCCTGAGAGGTAAGACACCACAGCACACGACTGACGTCTGCACACACCACATTAACACAGGAGAGGGAAACCTTCAGTAAAACCCCTCACCAGGACCGACCAAAGGGATCTGGTGTTCTGGGAGAAGTTTTATATCGAACTGGACATTTCTCAGAGGGGATCAAATTCTTTAGTGATGAAGTTAGGCGGGACAGGCGCTCATGTCCTCCCCGGACTCTTCAAAACTAGAATTTTACATAAAAAAGAGACCTTTGTTGTCTTAATAGCCGCAGACGTCCTCTGGGTTCAGTTTGGAAAGTGAAACATAAGAGCAAGAGAAACAGCTAAAGGAGAAAGGTGAGTGATTCTGATTCTGTCTTGAAATAAGAACTCATGACGTGTTTCCACTGACAGTATCGACTCTACTCACATTTTGATGCATTTCCACCGAGAAAACGTTCCTGGGACCTACAAATCACACACCTGAATAACTTGAGTCATCTGTAATGAGAGCGAAGGGATTCTCTCTCATCTTTAAAATGAGGCACCATCTGATGATGATGATTATGCATGCATGTTGTCTTGGTGCTGACATCTTGAAGTTCTGAGCCAGGGAGAAATATTTGGAACACTCCTTGTGGAACATCGTGCTGCACCATGGCAACGGCCACTTTTCCTTCAACTCTCCTCACCTGCAACGGAAACAACACATTAAAGAACCTCTCCATTCAATCATTCTGTAGGTTTTTTTTTTTCAAGGGAAATTGTCAGAAATCTCAAGGAAATGTAATTAAACATTGTCAGCAGCCTTTTTCCTGGACCCCGGCCTCCTGGACACTCATGCCTCCAACAGAAGCCGCAGGAGAATCAAAGTGAGCAACACTGGGAGTTGAGCTCAGAGCCTGTTCTTCGGCTCCATGCTCCTTCCTGTCTTGACGTCTCTCTGGTCTTGATGCCACAGGAGTTCTCTTGCTGCAGACGGAGCAGCGGTAGTGGGAACTGGTGGTTCCTTTAGTGATGAAAAGCCATTTGGACGACCATTCTGGCTTCAAGAGCATCTATAGGTGGAGAATCCAGAGACTCTCTTTCACCCTGTTTCATGTGGCTTCTCCACTGACTCCACCTTCTCATTGGTGCTGTCCTCCACTGTGACCTTCTTCCACCTCGACATCCACAGCCTCTGCCTCCATCTCCTCTCCTGCCTTTCCCGGAGCATCTTCAGCCTCCACCGCTGTTTCTTCTGACCTGACTTTTTCTGGAGTTGAACCCTTCAAACCTCGCCATGATCTGGTCTTTCGCCTCGTCCCTGACAGTTTAGAAATGCAAACACAAATATGAAGTTAAATGTATTCATAGCCAGTGTTAAGATAACTCAATTTATTTGGCACATTTACAATAAAAAGGATTAGATACAATCTTTCAAAGTGACTAACTGAAAAATATGAATCATCATATGAAACTACAGAGCAACAGCAGGTCGATATGGTGAGACTTCCTAGGAGAAAATGCACAATGAAAATTCAAAGTAAACCTGAAAAGCACTTAGATCTGTTTGTCCTATTGCAAGCTGGAATTCCTGATCAACAATCCACCGCTGTGTTCCGGTCATATCATTTAACATGAACTACATCTCATCACTCCGTTACAAGCAGGCAGTATCAGCAGTCCAGTGAACAGGTTACTTACGATAGAGTTATTGTTCTTCAAATGCAGTCCTCCTCGACACACGTCCCCAGAGTAGGCCGACTGCTTGGAACTTTGTGGAACTTCGTTGAACGTACGTTTTGATGATGGGGATGAACTACCCAAGCCGGAAACAGAGCTCAAAATGGGCTGAATTTGAATTGAGAACCCTGAACCTCATTTATTTATAAAGTATTTAACAATATTTCTCAAATAACCTTTAAACCTCTCATTTACAACACATTACTTACACTATTTTAATTATAAATGAAGCTTTTAACATCATAAACGTGCAGATGAAATTGTAATTATAACAGAATCATTTGACTTTAGCCATTACATGAACATTTAGCCACATTAGCAATATTAGCACCTTTAGCCACGCAGCATGTCAGGCTGTGTCTGTACTCACCACTCAAACAAGAGAAATGGACATTTTCCAACCTCACTGGCTGCATCTCATCACAAAGGAGGTCAGTCTTGTGTTATTCTGCTCTTATTGCACACTTTAAAACGTATAAACTCCTCCAGACCATAGATTGCATAGAAAACTCCAGACGTTTCTCTGCGCACCTCTAAATGCGGTCCCACTCAGAACTGCTGCAGACAATTTGTTCCGCCGCAACCAGGATTGCATTACTTGATGGCAGGAACCAAAATTTAATGGTGGGTAAACATGAATTATGCACTAAAAATGTGATGCATTTACAATTTTTTTTCAAAGCGATCTAAGGTGTGAAATAAAGTTTTAAACTGTAAAAGTAAGGAAGTAAAACAAAAAGCATTTTGATGAAATAATCATTTATTTTCTAAAGCCACATGGAGTCGCAGCAGGGGGGTGAGGGACACATTTCTTTTGTGCGTTTGTGTGTGTGTGTGTGTGTGTGTGTGTGTGTGTGTGTGTGTGTGTGTGTGTGTGTGTGTATTCTTTTGAGTGTATCAGGCATTCAAAATCTGAAGTTCTGCTATGAATTTGACACTTCAGCACCACGGACAGCACCATGTTTACTCCACCATGTCCACCATGACCCAGGCAAAGGCCAGTGACTGACCCACTGAGAACAGGTTCAGGACCCAAAACCCACCAGTTGAGAAACTGGCCTAAAGCACGTTGGGGACTGCTCAGGAGCTGGAAAAGAGAAAACTTTGATTTCCAACACCGCCTCTTCTCTACAGCTCTCTATTGCACATTGATGGTATTTGTGTGTGATCTGTTTAAACATACAGAAGGTATACAAATTATTTTCTCTTATCATATTATGTTAGCACAATAAGACACTGAAAAATACTGAACAGAAACATTGGCATAATAAAGAACACTTATCAGAAACTGAACCATAATAAGGCATACTGACGGACAAAATCGAGCTGAAATAAGGAAGATTTCAGAGAAATTTCAGTCATATTAAGACCATCACTGCCATCCAGTGTCCGCTAAAAGTAACTACCACAGATTAAACACACTGGCAGAGATCATGTGATGAGCATGCTTCACTAAGGCCACAGCTACAAAACACAACCTACCATGCAGCACAACACAGTTCAAACTACACAAAACCAGGAAGCAATCAACGCCTGCAAAACAGCTGAAATGAACACATTAGATTCAGAAGAGCCCTGCTAATGGCTGCATTCACCCCAAATACATGAATCACCGGTTTAAAGGTGCAGCGAGTAAGATTATGTCACATGATGTTCCTCCGCCTCCTCCCCTTTGGAGAGCGTCGTTCAGGTTGTCAGTTTTGGAGAGTTTAGGTCAGTTTGGACAGTTTGACAGACTCATCTTTTTGTCCACATAGAAAGTCTCTTAGAAGACGGCGGACCATCTGTTGGTTTTAAATCCTCCTGTCAGAAATCTCATCGTCTGTCTCAGTTCAGAAAATGTGGCGGCTCATTCAGAAAACTACATAAGCAGATCTGAAGGGAGTCCACTACTGAGGGTTCAGGAACTCTGCAGAGGCTCCTTCAGGACCAATTAGTTTAACCCCAGCGTGTAGCGGCTGAGTGAAGGAGGTCTGGACTCTGTGGAGGAGAGTCATGGTTTCAGAGACGCTGTAGAAAGACAGAATCCCTGCTGTGTGATCCAGGTACACTCCCACTCTGGAAGAACAGGGACGCGGGAGGATTTTTGCGCTATTGTCATGCTTGTAAAAGAATTGGGCAAGGTTACAACCTAAAGCCCAAGATTTGTCATTTCGTCCAAATTCACATTCCCTTCCCACCCCTGCTCTGCTGATGTTCTTGTAGGTGACGGCTACAATAACTCCTGTTCCTCTCCACTCCACCTCCCAGTAATGACGTCCAGTCAGACTCTCTCTGCTCACAACCTGAGGCAATTCAGTGAATCTCTCTGAGTCTGAGTCAGAATAAGGGAGAACCATCCATGTTAAAGTGACTCTTCTGTTCCTGTCAGATAATAACAGATTTCTCTTTGCAGAGTTTGGATCCAGTGTGATCTGCTGGGAATATTGTAAGAAGTCTGCTCTGGTCTGTGGCTGAGACATCTTCTCCTCTCAACAACAGTTAGAGTGTAAAGAGTTTCTCTTCCTGCTCAGCAGGGTTGAAGCTGGACCCTCCTCTGGTTTCCTGCTCCTGGTTCTGCTGGTGAGCTGCTGCCCTCTGCAGCTCGGAGACGTCAGTGATCCTCAGCTGGGAGATCTGTGAAAGAGGAGGCAGTTACTCAGCGGAGAAAGTCCTGAAATGTTGTCACTTTACTTTACTGAAAATCTACTTTAATAAAAATTGAAAAGTATCATATAAAATTGACTGAGTAAAATCTACAGCTTCTCTTTGTATCCAACAGATGAGTCCTAAATCCACGGCAACACTAGTTGATCAAATTTCAGTCCACGTCTTAGTTAGGATCTTTCAGGAAGCAGAAAGTGGAAACTTTCTTCAGATCATCTCATAAAAACATTTTCAAGCATAAAAAGCATTTAAGTGGCACAAATTCTGAGTTCTATTCTGAATTCTTTTCTTCCCCTCAAACTCAACAATGCAGGTCAAGGCTGCTGGAAAGAAAAGTGTAAGTAAAGATAATAAACCGAAACCAAAGAATCCACGTTGAACAATTTCTTTGGGACAAACTTTGCTCGTTTTCCTTTTCTGGAGTTCAAGGTTTTTGTTGTCACTGTTTCACCTGTCACATTATTCCACCTGTTGTCTTCATGTCATAACCACTCTGGGACACCGTGTTGGACTTCTTTACCAGAGCTTTAAGTCGCCCATGTAATCCAGCCCCCCTCACCATGTTGTTTAACGTGGCCGGGCTGGATGGTGTGATAAGTCAGCATGAGACCAGAGCTATCAGAAAGTCTGCTCCTTTGAGGCTTGTTCTGAAGAAAATCTCCTCTTAGTCTGGATAGACAGAAATTCTTCTTTTCTGACTCTGATTCTCCAGAAAGTCTCCTCTGATTCTGGTTCTGCAGGTTTCTCCTGTTAGAAGGACATTTTCCATTTCCAAAGTCTCTTTTGCTTGCTCATGTTCAACTTGTGGATTTCTTTGTAAAAGTGTGCAGCAGTGACTGTGTTGTACTTGACACTATATAAATGAAGCTGAATTGAATTGTATTTGTTGCTACAGTGATGGGATGATGGCTTGTATGACGGGTGGGGCAAAGAACAGGAGGATGCTGGGAAGGTTGATGGTCGTGATTGTGAGAGATCGGGAGGATGCGGGTCAGAGTTCAGAGTGTTGTTGTTCTGGTGCTGTCACTGTAGACTTTGACCAATTTCAAAGAATAAACCAGCTTGTTGATTGTCAACCTTAGTGTGATTCCTGTGGCCATTGTGGAAGTGTTCCTATATGTTTAATAAAAAATAAATTAGAGAAGAAAAACCAGGAACGGGAAGGATTCCAAATGAAACAGAGTAGAATAATTGGGTCAAAGTCTTCTTCAGTGAAAGTAAAGAAGTGAAAACCCAGCTGTTAGCTGATGCTAGCTGCTGTGGACACAGAGAAAATGTGAGTGAGTAAAGCAGCTGCTGTGTTTCTCATAAAACCCCTCAGTGAGCCCTGTCCTCATCAAGCTGTCAGCATCAGTTTTCTACTCACATCAGTAGAAATCCTCAGAAGGCGTCCGGACTCTGTTTGCTGTGAACACACTGCTGATCTAAAGGGAGGGGAGGAGCAGATGTGGAGAGGAGGGGTCAGACTGTGAGACACACTCTGGGTCGAACTGTGCTGAGGTGAACCGAAACCAAGAAAATACAAAGTCAGTGTTTTCGATACTTTTTACTGAGAGAAGCAGATTATCTATGTTTGTTCAGGGAGAGCAAAGTGTCGTTTCTTATAAAGTTAATGCATCAGCAAGGCACAAATCGGACTCAAACAAAACAAAACAAACATTTTCTTGATCTTTGAATGATTTCATGAATTTATTCCATTTTTTTGAGTTAGTCCCATAAGAAAATGAAAGATAAAGAATTTAGAGTAATGAATATTACTTTATGCATAAATTTGACTCAATATTTGCAGCGTAAATTAATTTTCTGCACTGAAGCATCACTGCGGAACTGGGAATTGAGAAAAGTTTTGTTCATAAACAATATCACAATAAACATAATTTCAACAATGAATACATCATCAAGGTTGATGATACCTTGAACCTTGAACCTTGATCATCATCAATATAAAATCCCTTTCAGGAGAGACAGTTATTTGCAAAAAATAAAGACAATCCCTGATTATGAAAGTCACACATATTCACATTTAAGACAGTTAATCAGTCTAAAAAGATGATGACTATGGCGATGACGACTAGTTACACTAGTTAAAAACATCATGAAGTAACGGAGTGAATCTAACTTCCTCTTTTATAAAACACGCACCTGGATGTTGCTGGTCCTGCTGAGAGGTCTCTGCCAGAGACTGCTGTCTCAGTACAGAGGCTCCAGTCGCTTTGGGGACTGTTCTCCTCCTCCCTCACTTTGCACCTCACAGTTTTCTTTGAGTTTTTTTTTTTCATTTCTCCAATAAATTTGTGGTGTTGCCACAGAAACTTATTTGTTGCTCTGCAGCTGTGAGATAAGTCCAAACGACACTCCTTCTCTTATCTGCCGCCATGTATCTGGAAGCCTTGGTGTGACGCCGGGGTGAGGGGTGGAGAGAGGGCAGAGTGAGCATGAGTGGAGGTAGAGCGGCAAGCACAGCAGAGGGGGGCACAGAAACTGAAATTCAAGAATCAAACTCAGTAGCGCACAAGCACCGACCAATATCAAAATGTCAATATTTCAGATCAGTCTACTCACCACTACCACTCGCTCTGCTAATGTTCAAACTGAAACATGGAGGATGAATAAATGAAGCTGAAGCTCAATGAAAAACAAATAGATGAATGAAACAGACCCTTTGAACCTTGGACACTAAGTGTCCTTCAAGGACATGTCCTTCAAACCGGTCAATTTAACAACAAAATGAAAACAGCTGAAGTCAAAGCACTTTCTAAATGTGGGACAGACGACTATTTGGGAACTACCAACCTGTTTCCTTACGTGATGATAGCAGAAACTGTTTGTGTCTTCCCTCTCATCGGCCTGACAGGAAACAGTACCCCGGATCCCTCCAGAATGCGGTCTTCCTCCTGCTTGACACCCAGCCGCCAGCAATCATGAGCTGAGGTGATGATCCCAGGACATAGTCTTTGTGGCTCCTTATCAGCTGGTGGACACCAAGCCAGCTCTCCACTCTGCCAAAACAGTGTCCACTCTGGTGCTTCCTGGTGATATGCGGAGTTGCTCCATTGCAGTCTCAGATCAGCAGCTGTCGTCCATGACCTCGACTTCTGCTTCACACAGTAACATGTAAAGGAAGCTGTGCAGAGATGCTTGTTGAGTCTCCACTTCCCCGACTGGAACCAGGATCCTCATCTTCGCTGCCTCAGTGGTCAGCTCCACCTGGAACCTACAGAGTACTCATCTGCCGGACCGGGCAGGCCTGCAGTGCCACAGCGAGTGCTGGCCCCTGCTTCTTATGGATGTCCTGTCCTCCCCTGCCATGATGGATCCAACTCCATCAACACTCATCATCGGGGATTCCATCATGAGGAATGTGGGGATGAAAGGAGCTCACTCTGTCCATCCTCCCAGACACAGTGTCATTGCAAACAGCGGCTTATTCGTATAAGCATAAGCTTATTAGTGTCCCCAGCATTTAGGTGAATGCCTTGAACTCAACAATAGAAACAATTCAGTGTGCTACACCGAGCAGAAAGTGCCAATGTAAAGCAGGAAAATTCTCATCAATCACAGGAGAGTTTGTGGACTACCTATCCAAAGAAAGTTTGTGCAGGATGAGGAGGCAGGGCAAGTGAAGTTTGTTCTGCCAGCAGGACCCCCTGAGCAGTCAAACTTTGTTCGTCTTCACAAGGAGGATTAATAGGCCTTAAGTATTGTTCAAAGGAATCTTTCCTCTTCTCTCTGAGTTTGCATCTGTGTTTAAGTCTCATATTATGACAAGTTTCACATGGTGTTTGGGTGGTATTATTCCCTGATTACTCTGAAAATATCTTACATGATGTAACGACAAACAAACAAAGAAGAGTGGAGAGAACAAAGAGAGAACAAAGGTACAACAAAGACCCTTCGATTAGAACCAACACTCCAGACGACCGGCTGGAGTGTTGTTGAAACATAGCTGGTAGTTATCTGGGGCGTGCAAGCTGAGGATCCAGGTATCAAATTACAAACTGGGGCATCAGGACAGACCGAATACAGACAGTCATTAGTCTGACCCACCACACTACAGCAAGGTGACAGAGTCCACATGCAGAATATGAAGAGTGATTAAACATCAGCACAATCATACAAATGTGACACTGATCATGCATATATGACCTTTGCCCTCTGAGAAGACCAGAAGCAGGCCAGAGAGGCCCTCAGGGCCTGGACAATCAGCAGCCATCCCAGGCCCCAGATCCCAGCTCCACCCCAGGCAGACATTGAAGCACCGTTGCAGACGGGGACAGAGGAGGGCCCTGCTCGGGACCCCCAGCAGCCATGGGACCCGGGCCCCAGGAGAGAAGGACCGGCAGGCACCAACCCCGGCAGGCACCCAGGGAGGGCAGAGCATTGGGCCTTTGGCCCAAGAGCCAAAGAGTTGATCCCACCCACTCAGGCAGAGGTCCATGACCATACCAGCCATCGCCCCACCCCAGTGCTCCAGCCACGTACCAGGGTATCACAACCCCCTATCCCTCCCACACCTTCCTCCCAGCCCACCTTCACTTCACTCTCCACCCACACACTTCCCTCCAACCGGCCTCCTTCCTCATATCACACCACCAATCATCAGCCCTAACTCAAACATCCTCACATTCCTACACCACTCTCCTGTCACTACCTGTACCCCCCACCCCCATGTGCAATTTTTGTGCATGCATTTTTAGTTTTCTTGTATAGGTTTTTATATAGTGTGTTTATGTATAGGGGATGTGTGTGTGTGCACGTGTACGTATATATGCATATTTATAATATAATATAATATTGTATATTTCTATATTTAAGCACTATTTAATGTTTAGTCTTTATTCCTAGCTTTTACTTTTACACTGAGATCAGAGAAACAATATTACACTAATCCTGAAGTGGAGCGAATGACATTAAAGGAGTCTGAGTCTGTTTTATCCTTTTCATTGTGATCACTTATAAGTAAGTAAAAGTAAGTAAGTAAGCAAAATTTATTTATAAAGCGCTTTTCCTAGATGGGCCATCACAAAGTGCTTCACAGTGGTAAAAAGCAAATAAAGATCAAAACATAGCACAGTACATAAAAACAAATCACTAAGAAATCATATACAAAGTATATGTTACTGCCAAGACAACGCTGATCAGAGAGTCCAGAATGCCTTCAGAAACCAATACATTTTAAAGTGTTTTTTTGAAGGCATCCAGGGAGCAGGTCTGGAGGAAGCTGGTTCCAGAGGCGAGGCGTGGTAGATGTGAACCAGCGGTCCCCCCAGTTTTAAAATGAGTCCAGAGGATAATCAGCAGGCTCTGATCCGACGACCTCAGGCTTCAGGCCGAGCTGTAGGGTGTCATTAAGTCTCTGATAAACATGGGAGCCTGACTGTGTAGGGGTCAAAAGATCAGCACCAGGATTTTAAGCTGGACACGGAACACAGCAGAAAGCCAGAGGAGAGATTTTAACACTGGTGTGATGTGGGACCTCCAGGTGGAGATGGGAGCCTCCACCTTCTGTTGGTGCTGGTCAGCAGCCTCGCACTGAGGACGAGCAGCTCTTTCTGGTTGAGGCAGTGAACAGGCTGCTGCAGTAGTCCAGCCGCGAGGATATGAACGCATGAATGATCCTTTCCAGCTCGTTCTTTGATACTATGGGTCTGAGCTTAGCGATATTACACAGCTGGAAGAAACAGTTTCTAACCAGCTGCTTTGGGTCGTGATCTAGTGACATCGCGTTGTCAAGCATCACCTCAAGGTTCCTGAGTTTGGTTTTGGTTGAAGGGCTCAGATCACCTAGGTGCTGCTGATTACTGGGGATGGCACGGTCTGATGCTCATCCGGTCATATTCTGGGGTCATGACCTCCAGTGGCCTCTTGCTCTTTTCCAGTGATCCCCTGAAGCCTGGCCTCCAAAAGAGGAGCAGCTCCATTCTGCTGGGACTCAGTCTCCCACCAAGCAGCTCACGTCCTCCACCTAGACCACCACATGGGGGCAGTATTGCCCTGTTTTCTGTCTCCCCATTCCTTCTGTTTCCCTCAGGTGGGCGTGTCCAGATGTGTGGAGGCTGCTGGGCGGAGCAGGGAGAATCACTTCATTGGTTTCACCTGGAACCAGTGGCCTAATCATCATGTCAGAAGTGAGGGGGGCCAATATTTTAGAGGTCTGTTGAGTGAGTGACCCTGGGCTCACATTGGCTCCAGTTTGGGCCCCACAAGTAATCAGTAGTCATTAAAATCAATGTTGCTCACACCAGTCACTGTACAGCTCTGGTGCAGTTGCGGAGGCCGTGTGGCGCTGCAGGAGACTCTGCACACACACACATGCATCTCTGCTTTTGGTTCCTGGTCTGGACTCTGGGTAGTCAGAGATTTGAGGCTGTAACAAAAATCAGCCATATTTCTCGATAAGAGAGCTTCACTATCCCATAACCAGAGTCTTTTCCTCAGCATGTGTTGCTGAGTGGAGAAAAGCAGCTTGAAATGGGAACAGATCGATGGTGAGAAGATCCCGGATGCTGCTTACGCTTCCTTAACACCTTCACCCAGCCCACTTGGGGTTCCAGCTGCTCGGGAAATGCTGAAGGGTGCTAACAGAACCACCTGTGCTTGATCAGCTTGCACAGCAGACTACATTAGCAGTAGCTGTGAGCTGGGGTGTTTGGGCCTCCAAAGCCATCAAACCGCTCTACTTCATGGAGTTACCACGTTATCACTGATGGAGGTCAAGTAGGAAGAGAACATCAAACACACTGAGCAGCAGAGAGGAGGAAAATAAGGTGCAGGAGAAAAGGATGAAAAGAAATCAACGATGCCAATTGTTGAGACTGGAGCAAAAAAACTGAAGAAAAGAGTAATCAAGAATGCTCAAAAGTTTCAAGTCTCTGCACAAGTTCTTTTAATTCAGTGGGAGGTTGATCAGACAGGGAGATAACCTGAATGCTTGCAACAGAAAAATACTGGGCACCCCGGGCCTCAGCTATGAAGATCTAACAGCATCAGAATCTCAAGCAGAAATGGCGCCGATCTCTCCTTTGCTCGGGAAATTAAACTTTCGTGTTTGCATGACTCAAGCTGATTGATGGTTACATTTTGATAAAACTCTGACCGTAACAGGCTGTTTTTCTCGGAGACCAACACAGACAGCAATCGTTTCATGAAGGTCACACGTATACTGAAGAGAATAATCAGGCCAAAGAAGTTCTGTTTCTCATGAGAAAAAATAGGGAGTGAGCAGGGAGGATGAGCTGACTCCCTGCTTTTCACCCTGAAACCGGCCTCAGAGAGTCAGGATGACAGACAGAAAACTTTCAGTTCTAGCCTGCTGTACTGGAGGCCTTCAAATCATGAAACAATCACAGATTACATATATATGAGGTAAAAAATATAGTGGACAGTTGAATCAGTACATATTCATTAGAATGTGATTAAAACTATACATAAACAAGTGAATCTCAGCATAATGATTTAGAATGTGATTAATATAGTGGATACATGAGTGATCACAGCATAATGGTTAGAATGTCAATGCATTATACAACACAATGCCAAGCTGGCGAGCAAATTCAGACAGTGGAACGAAAACATGTGGAGGTGGTGCTGAACAAGCTACGACTAACAACCAGTGAGTTACCGTGCAGTTTAATTTAAAGATTCAAAGGTGAAGTAGAAGTAGTGAGAAGCTGCAGAGAAACTAAACCAAGCAGCGACTATGTGAAGACAGAAAGTGACATCATTATCATGATGTTGCAAGATTGTGACTCCAGGATTGTGTGTGTGTGTGTGTGTGTGTGTGTGTGTGTGTGTGTCTGTGTGTGTGTGTGTGTGTGTGTGTGTGTGTGTGTGTGTGTGTGTGTGTAAAGTCTGTTTTGAACTAAGTTCTGGTGTGTAATCAGACCTGGCAACTCGCTGTGTTTGTATTCCAGGACCAGCCGCTCCGGAGAGCTGGGTCACCTCCAAAACATTTCCTGGTGTACCAGTGTGGAGACAAGAGGAAGAAAAAGCAGGTGGAAGACTGAAAAGTTTTCCTGATTGTTCTTCTGATATAAAAGTTCCATTCTAACTCCACAGCATCAGTGTGAAATGTGCTCTGTGTCTCCAGGGGTCTCTGCTCCATCCTGACTGGACATGTGGAAAAACGTGAGTTTTAATGAGCGTCAATGTCTCACTGTGTCTCCATCTGTGGCATTTAACCCTTAAATGACAGATGGGAATGTTTTCTTCATATTTTCCTACTTGACAACTGACAACTCTTGATAGAAGTGAGTTAAAAAATATGAACCTTCAGTACTTAAACTTATTAAGGGAAGTTTTGTTCCATTTTGAGATTGTTTTTCTTTTTTCATTCGGGCTCTGTGAACGTTTAGTCTTGATACTACCTGCACGAACTCGACCCTTAGCCACTGACAACTGGTTTGTCCTGTTCCGGTGCAGTGAGGCAGATATGTTTCTATGTGTGTGTGTGTGTGTGTGTGTGTGTGTGTGTGTGTGTGTGTGTGTGTGTGTGAGTGAGAGAGACAGGTGGGAATCTTTAAGCATCTCGTTGCAATATCATTATATTATAAAACCGTTGTTGATGCATCTTTGATTTATGTCTATTGATGCACTTTTTCATAAAACATATTTCCTCTCAGATTCGTCCATATCTGAATCGTGATGCATCCAAGAATGACAAATTTCCCCCACTCTGGTGTGGATGAAGAGGAGGACGGATCAGAGTGTGAGGACAGGTCAGAGACGTCAGCTGCTGTTCTTTCTTCTTGTTTCCCTCAAAGTAAAGAGTCAGTTGAAATGTTTGCCGTCATGTCTGGAAGTTCTCTCAGCGTTCCTCTACAGGTTGGACATGTTTGTCTCAGGGTCTCATGAATGTGTGTAAACTGTTAGAACCTCCCTGATCTGTCAATGAGCCAACACAACATTCTGACCTCCTGTCTAACTCCCACTGGGCTGTGTGGGTCTGACCTTTGACTTGTGTCATGGTTCATCTAATTACAAACGCTGTGTTTACAATGAACTCACTGAACCATGAAAACTGTCAATAGTTTCTGAAGCATCAGATTCCACTCTCAGGTTGTCTGTGAAGAGTGACCGGTCCAAAGGTGTTGTACCACTCTTCAGTGGTGAACCTGGACCTCTCGACTCAAGGTGAGGAACTGTCTCTCTTTCATTTCAGAGTTCAAGATTTTTTCCACCTCATACACCATCAGTGTCACAGTCTGTGTCAGACATTAAGTGTAACTGTACTGAAACTGCACAAAATGAAGTTTATCGTTTTCTGTAGAGCACAGAAAATTCTTTAAACATCAGACCTCTTTAAAACCATTAAATCATCCTTTTGTTTCAAAATGGTATTCAGGCCGGGGGTCGTGGCTCTGCTGATGTCCAGTCTGGCTCCGTGGATCAGGGGTTCTTTCAACAGTGTAGAGAGTCGGCTTTCAGGCAAAATAAGGCCCAGCATTTAAATACACTCTGGTAAAATTGAGGCAGCCCCTTGAGATTTAGAAATTTGGGATCTGTCTTCAGTTGGACTTAAGTGAAATGGGAAAAACAATGAGCAAATCAAAATGAATTAATAAATGAGCTTTGGATAGTGAGGTGGTGGATGCTCCAGGTATAAACACATCAGGATGTTGCCTCCTGTCTCCTCCTGTCTCCTGTTCTACTTTTGGAAAACCTAGGAAGGCCAGCTCTCTGAGAACCAAGTGTTCTCCTGGGGCAATATGGGACTAACAGCTCTTCAAGATATCATGGGGCCTGGTTGTGAAAAGCTTTATATGGGAACAGAAGCTAAAATTGAGGTGATGTGATCTCTTCTGCTGGTTGTTGTCAGAAATCTCGCTGCAGCATTTGAATTCAGTTGAAGACTTTTGAGGCATTTGTTGGGTTTGGGTAGTTGGGACTGCTCGTTTTGCCTTACTCATGGCACAGTGTTGTTACTGCCCCTCAATTGCCCCGGGGGGTGGCTCTGGGCCCCTCATATCTGGGCCCTTGGCTCTGCCTGCCCTGGGTGTCCAGTGCCGAGTGGGGTCGGCGCCTGCCGGTCTTGGTTCTGTGGGATCCTGTGGACTCAAATTGGTCGTTGTTATATAAATGATCACAAAGCTGATTTACAACAAATTTCTCTAGGATTTCAGAAATAAAGTGGATAGTGGCCTGTAACTTGTCAAAACACTGGGAAAAAGGGTGGGCTTTTTGAGGACAGGTTTAATAGCAGCAACCTTAAAGGCCTGTGGAACATACCCTGTTACTAAAGATAAGTTGAGCTGATCTAATATTAATGTACTGACGGGGAAAATGTTGAGATTGAATCCAATGTGCAAGTTGTTGTTTTAGATGAGGCTGTGATTGAGCATAACTCAGGGAGTTCAATAGGATGGAAGCTGAATAGTTGTAAGTCAAGTTCTACTAAAAGATCTGAAGATGTGTTTGATAGGGATGTGACCACCTTGAGGGTTTGTCAGCCTGGCTAAAGTGCTAAAGAGAAACTTGGGGGTGTTCTTGTTGAGCTCTGCTACTCAACAATCTGTTTCATTAGAAAATCAGAGCTGGCACTCTGGATCTCTCTGCTCTGAAAATGTCTGGCAGCTAATAAGTTAAGGTCCAGCTCCAATATTCTGAAGCAGCATGAGAGTTGAAGCTGGATCTTGGTGTCTTTGCTGTGTGTTGTGTTGCTCAGAGTAAATGTTGCTTGGTGTCCACAGAGAGAAGAAGAGCAGTGATGTCTGTGAGGAGCAGCCAGAAAGATCCAGAAGCGTCGCTGCACCAAGTAAGAGTGGACATGTGTCTGCTGAGGGACTGGTTTGTCTTCACTGGACTTGTTGTTGTGTTGTAGAGTCATGAAAGCTTGTTGTTTGTGTGCAGTTTGATTGTTGTTGTTGTCTTTGAGCAGGTGTTGGTCTGCAGCAGCTTCTCGAAGAACATAAGAAGAGTCTGAGGAGGAGATGTGAACGTGTGACTGAAGGAAGTGATGAAGCAGGAGGAGGAAGCCTCCTCAACAGGATCTACACTGAGCTCCACATCACAGAGGGACTCAGTGAGGATCTTCAGAGGGAACCTGAGCTGAAGCAGTTGGAGACAGCTTCCAGGAAGGAGAGCCTCCATCACACTGCCATCAGGGTTCAGGACATCTTCAAAGTCTCGGCCCAGCAGCTCAGACACATCCGAGTGGTTCTGACCAGCGGCGTGGCCGGCAGTGGAAAAACCTTCTCGGTGCTCAAGTTCAGTCTGGACTGGGCCGAGGGCCTGGAGAACCAGGATGTCAGTGTGCTGGTGGTGCTCTCCTTCAGGGAGCTGAACCTGCTGGGAGAGCGGCCGTACAGCCTCCTCTCACTGCTGGGTGTTTTCCATCCCACGCTCCAGAAGCTGACGGCAGAGGAGCTGGCTGTCTGCAAGCTGCTCTTCATCTTGGACGGCCTGGATGAAAGCAGACTTTCTCTGGACTTCAGCAGCAGCCGGCGGCTGCTTGACGTCTCCCAGCAGTCTTCAGTCAGCCTGCTGCTCACTAACCTCATCCGGGGAGATCTGCTGCCCTCGGCTCGGGTCTGGATCACTTCCCGACCGGCGGCGGCCCATCAGATCCCTCCAACATGTGTGGACAGACTGACAGAAGTGCGAGGCTTCACTGACGCCCAGAAGGAGGAGTACTTCAGGAGGAGGCTGAGTGATGAGGAGCTGAGCAGCAGAATCATCTCCCACATCCAGACCTCCAGGAGCCTCCACATCATGTGTGGAATCCCAGTCTTCTGCTGGATCACTGCTACAGTTCTGGAGCACATGTTGAGCAGCGAGCAGAGAGGAGAGCTGCCCCAGACCCTGACTGACATGTACTCCCACTTTGTGCTGGTTCAGACACACAGGAAGAAGCTCAAGTACCATGAAGGACCTGAGACGGGTCCACAGGAGCTGACGGAGGCTGACAGGGAGCTTCTTCTGAAGCTGGGCAGGATGGCCTTGAAACATCTGGAGAAAGGAAACATGGTGTTCTACCAAGAAGACCTGGAGCAGGGTGGTCTGGATGTGACTGAGGCCTCACTGTTCTCTGGAATCTGTTCTCAGATCTTGAAAAGAGAGTCTGTGATCTTCCAGAAAGCTGTCTACAGCTTCACACATCTGAGTGTTCAAGAGTTTCTGGCTGCAGTCTTCATGTTCCACTGTTTCACCAGCAGGAAGACGGATGGACTGAAGACCTTCATCGGAGAGGTTCATGCCTCCATTTCTCTTGATGATTTCCTGAAAACTGTCCTTCAGAAATCCCTCAGAAGTCAGAATGGGCGCCTGGACCTGTTTGTCCGCTTCCTTCATGGCCTCTCTCTGAAATCCAACCAGAGACTCTTAGAGGGTCTGCTGGGTCAGACAGAGATCAGTCCAGAAACCATCCAGAGAGTCATCAAGAACCTGAAGGAGATCAACGTTTATCAAATGTCTCCTGACAGAAGCATCAACATCTTCCACTGTCTGATGGAGATGAAGGACCTCTCAGTACATCAGGAGATCCAAGAGTTCCTGATGTCAGAGAACAGATCAGAGAAGAAACTCTCTGAGATCCACTGCTCAGCTCTGGCCTACATGCTGCAGATGTCAGACCAGGTCCTGGAGGAGTTGGATCTGAACAAGTACAACTCCTCTGAGGAGGGACGACGGCGACTGATCCCAGCTGTGAGGGACTGCAGGAAGTTTCGGTGAGTCCACATCTCCTGATCAGTATCCCAGTGATGTTTGTAGGAAGTACTTCCTGTAGTTACTCTGTGGAGATATTCCTCAATGATCCATCATGAAGAAACTCCAGCTGCAACAAATGATGATTTGAACATCAACTGGTCAGATTATAGAGCACAAAACATGAAATTGTTCTTATTCAGCTATTAAAATGACTACTTGTTATTATATAGTTTCAATTGCTCACTTATTTGCCCAAGGGAGCTCTCTAAAGGTGCACGCAGCCACCTCCGTAGGGGGGCTGGGCGCTCCCTTAGCGATAGGCTGAGGAGCTCAGTCACCAGAGAGGAGCTCGGAGTAGAGCCGCTACTCCTCCACGTCCAGAGGAACCAGCTGAGGTGGCTCAGGCATCTGTTTAGGATGCCTCCAGGATGCCTCCCTTGGGAGATATTGCGGGCATGTCCCACTGGTAGGAGACCCCGGGGAAGACCTAGGACACACTGGAGAGACTATGTCTCGCGGCTGGGAAGAAGTGTCTGGGGACAGGGAAGTCTGGGCATCCCTGCTGAGACTGCTGCCCTCGCAACCCAGCCCCGGATAAGTGGTCGAAACTTGATGGATCGATGGATTTATTTAATGAAAATTAAACTGACAGTATGTCATTAAAAAATGTTTTCAATTTGCTGTTAGAAACTAAACTCAATGTTTACCCTCGGAGACTAGTAGTTTCAAGTATTTCCATAATCTCAAGCTGTCAGCTTTCTTTTTCCAATTAGATTCATTGTGGTCTGTAATTCTTCAAATATATTTCAAGTTTTAATAGACATTTTTTGATGGAATATCAGGCACAACATATTTGCACCATGAATATGCAGTGTTCTACTTCACCAGTATCATAATCAAGTAGTTTGTACATGTTCAGTCCACTTTTGGAACTCAACAGCAGCTGAAGACACTTTCTATCCTTCAGTTAAGTGCAAAACTATGACAGCTGTTCAGTCACTCAGACCTCTGACAGATGTTCACAAACTGTTTGTTTTTCAAGCAGCATGACATCCAACCCCGCTCCACACCTCAACCTCAACATTTAGAACCCAGGACATGATCAAAACACCTGGGACTCAGTGTTCTCTCCTTCATGTGAACATGAAGCCAAAGTCAAACCAGAGAAGATGAGGTGAAGCCCTGATGTCAAGCAAGAGGAATCCAACAAAGAGTCCTTTCTCACAGCAACTTCCTGTCTCATTTTAGAGCTTATCGCTGTCACCTCTCTGATTCTGAGTATGAGGTGATCTCCTCAACTCTGAAGTCTGACCACTCCCTTCTGAAATGTCTGGACCTGAGTGACAACACCCTGGAGGACTCATCAGTGAAGATTGTGTGTGCTGGACTGAAGAGTCCAAACTGTAAACTGGAGACTCTGAGGTCAGTTCACTGTCTGAAGTCAGAGTCTGTAGGAGTCAAATCACTGAGAGTTGAGGGGGAGTGTGTGTGTGTGTGTGTGTGTGTGTGTGTGTGTGTGTGTGTGTGTGTGTGTGTGTGTGTGTGTGTGTGTGTGTGTGTGTGTGTTCTTTTGAGAGTATCAGGCATACACAATCTGAAGTTCCTCTATGAAGTTGACACTTCAGCACCATGGACAGCACCACGTTTACTCCACCGTGTGTGTTGCAAAATATTGTCGCATTCAAAATAGTTCCTGAATGAAGTTGATTCTTCAGAACCATGGTCAGGGCTGTGTTTGGTGTGTGTGCGTGTGTGTGTGTGTGTGTGTGTGTGTGTGTGTGTGTGTGTGTGTGTGTATGTGTTTGTGTTTGTGTGCACGCGGGCGCACCATGGCAGTTACTATAGCATGCCCTCAACAGTAAAACGACTGATACATTCCGATCTCAGACAGGATCCTTCACCGCATTCAAAGCATATTCTACTGTGTGTCATCATGTGTAATGTAGCGCTCTTCTTTAACAGCGCAGTGCAGGGTGGCGAATGGTCATGCAGGTTGTACAGTGGTAATTTCGACAAGCACAATGCAAAGAAATGATTTGCGTTTTTGTTTACTGATCAGTTTGGTTTGCACCAAGGGGCAAACCAAACTGCACACCCGTGCGAGGGCTCGACAGATTCAACTTAGCACAGCAACAATTTCAAGCCAAAAAAGTATGCACAATGTGCACTGAAAGCTTGCCACTTCCCCCCACGTCTCGGCTCAGTCGATCCACGCCCGGTCTCGTGGAAATTTCGGTGACAGGTGTGCATGTCACCAAAACCTCGCAGGACGGTTTCCAGAGTGTTCGTGTTAGCCAGAAGGTGGTGCTTAAAACAATGCAAGCCAAATACCAGCATATTAATGAGGAATCCTAGAGACCAACCTCTGCAGAGCCAAGGACCACACCCAGTGGGGTGGGGAGTGGTGGCGTTTATGCTGTACCACCTAGATAAGTGTGCCTGGCGTCGCCTCGGAGGCAGAGACATGTATGTTATCCAGGGTTACTCCCCCCTGAGACCGCCCAAGATGTGGACACTGCTCTGGTGGAGCGGCAACACACACCTCATGGTAGAAAGCGGTTCACCACCTGATAAGAATGGTGAATGGCATCCATGTTCCAGTGGGATAAGCACTACCTGAAGAGAGCACAGCCTCCATCAGGGCCTCATAACAGACCAAAGGGTTCTTGAAGGTACGAATCTTGTGGTAGCATCAATCTAGCATCCCAGGAGTCTTATTGGGCACAAGGGTTCCTCTCTGTCTCAAGAACGCTTTATGTTGAGCCATATTGTGTGAGCATTATAGGCTGAATAGACTGCAGACCCGGCAGCACCTCTGGTAAAAGGGCAACATTCGGATTCAAAGTGGCACCTGATAGGCCCTTCTCACTCACCACTCTGCTGAAAAGAGTTACTTGGGGCACAGCTGCAAATAATGTTTTGAAACTTTAAATCCATTAGGTGTATGTCATAATCTAATGTTTTGAAATTAACTTTTATTTTCCTCAAGGCATGTGCCAGCCGGTAGTTGGCCTTCCCTGGTACTTCTACTGGGTTCAATGGCATGTTGTAGTTTGATTGACATTCTATCAATACTCGTGGCATACCATTAAGAAGCCCCTGATTGGAATTTCTCGCACCCTTCTATTTAGCTTTAGAGGGGGTATTGTATGTGATAAAAAGGAATCTTGTTTTTCATGGCAATGAGTATTGGGTCAATGCTGGTGCAATGTCCTCTGTCCAATCTGTGGGTCCCTGAGACCACACCTTCTGGGGTACCTGTTTCAGCAGCTTTTCTACAAATTTTTGAGTGGACTATATTTGATGCTCCTGGAGAAGGGTCTTCCCATTTTTGCTTACAGCTAAAATGACAAAAAGCTTGATGATTGATTGATTGATTGAAGGGCAGATATCATCTGGTATCTTTTGACCAATCATAGCTTGTTACAAAACAACAATTGAAAAAACACATACATTTTCACTGTAATTTTGGTGAAAAAAGATGGTTTTAGCCAAAGTTAGATGGTGATAAGGCAAGACATCTCAATATAGATATTTTGGAATGATTTGGGCAAGCCATCCTTGAACCTTGAGGCCATCTTTTTCAAAAATCAGCCATCCCAAAGATGTATGAATGGCTCGTTGTCTAATACTGTGCTTCAACTTCAAACTTTGTCCTCTAAGGTCACTTGTTTCCCTCTTCACTCAGTTTGAGGAGCTGCTGCATGTCAGAGATCAGCTGTTCTTCTGTGGTCTCAGCTCTGATGTCCAACCCCTCCCTCCAGAAACATCTCCAACATCTGGACCTGAGTTGGAACCCTTTGCAGGATTCAGGAGTTGAGCAGCTGTGTGGTTTTCTGCAGAGTCCACTCTGTCATCTGCAGACTCTGAGGTCAGACTCCATGTTTGAGTGTGTTTCAGTAAAGTAGTGTTGACACTAAAGGTCAGACATCAGGCTGATCTGAGAGTGATCCACACTGAGGATCTCCAGGAGAAATGGAGCTTCTTCTCTGGTCTTTAGTCCTGTGATTGTGGCAGAGCCGTGTGCAGCTCCACATTTCAAAGCTTGCTAGAAGAAGAAAGGAGCTGCAGTGGATCATTGACTGTGAACCTCTGACACGCTCCATGTTGACCTTCAGCTTTCAAAGCAGGCTGATCTCTCCTGGATCAAGCTGTCACTGATCTCCCAGCTGGAGCTCCAAACTCTCAGCAATTCTGCAAACTCTGGACTTGTTGGCTTTCTGTCCAGTAACCTTGGCTGTTGACATGTCCTCCACTGGACTCTGCTTCTGTTTGATGTTCACATCAATTCAGCTCTTAGACTGAAGTGAGCAGATATTTAACATAAATCTAGTAGAGATCCTGGCTGAAGGCAGGAGAGATTCCAGACTGAAGCAGAAAGAATTCCTGTAGATTTTAAAGTCCATAAAAGCGTTCTGCAATGCTCCTTTTGGAAGGATGCAGCAAAAAAACCTTACCTTGGACGACTGTCTGATTTGAATCTGATTTAAAAGAGACAAAAACATTTGTGAAATTAGAGCAAACAACCAAGCGGACAAAGCGAAAACTGTGCTGGCAGCCATCTTGGTCATTCAGGTCTCATCCAGTAATCAAACAGCTTGAATTAAAGGTGCTGCAGGCAGGATTTTGCTAGTCAATGCTAATTTTTCTCTGTTTTCTTTGGATTAAATGTTAGAGTATCCATTGATAATCCTTTAGGAGTGTAGCATAATTGCACTACTGCGAAGACGCAGCATTTACATCTGTCTCTGTTCTGAGCTGAAAAGGAATCTCGACAGCTCCAGGTATCTTTGACCAATCAGAAGAGCCCATGAGGCTCTAACCGTGATTGGTCGAGGGGCGTTCGTCATACGTTCTTGTGGGAGGGGCTTAACTTGCGTAAGGGCATGATGTCAGAGAAAACAGGACAGGATTGGCTGTGCTGGCTTTCAAATCACCATCTTCGATGGGTCAAATTGCCATCTTGCTTAGGTAACCCTAAGCAAGATGGCGGAGATGCCGAATCCTGCCTACAGCACCTTTAAGAGTTGTCCAGTCAGAGTAAACTTTGCTTTGTTTCCTGGTGTTTGTTGTTAAACTCAGCTCATGTGTGTCCATGAAAAAGAGCAGAAGTCCTCGGTGTGTAGCTGCTGTGTGAGCTGGAGATCTGAGATGTGTGTGAAAAGAGCTCTTCTCCTCCTGTTGGCTTCAGCTGTTTGGACTTTACATTTCTAAACTCTTCCAGTCTGAACCTTCTTCAGCTCTCAATGACTTCAACATCAAACTTTTGTCCTCCAATCTCACTTCTTTCTCTCTTTATTCAGGTTGAAGGAATGCTGGTTGTCAGATATCAGCTGTTCTTCTGTGGCCTCAGCTCTAAAGTCCAACCCCTCCCTCCTGAAACATCTGGACCTGAGTTGGAACCCTCTGCAGGATTCAGGAGTTGAGCAGCTGTGTGGTTTTCTAGAGAGCCCACTCTGTTGTTTGCAGACTTTGAGGTCAGCTGACTGTCTGTTCCTGTTGTAGAAGGAGAAATGTTTGTTAGCAGCTGTGATCTGAGACTCTGATCCAGCAGGGTGATGGGATTTCAACTTCGTGAATTTGGCTATCAGTAATAATTAATGATTATCAAAGATTATCTATGTGCGTTCTGCGTTGTACGAGGGGGGACCCAAAAGTTTCCGGACTGATTCTATTAATAAAAAAATACAATGAATTTCCGACTTTGGCCGCTAGATGTCGCTACAGGATAGCCTCATGCATAACTGTGCCAGGTTTGGTCTTCCCCCGTGATGCGGTCAGCTGACAGTCACTGTTTGTGTTGACAGAGTGACACCCCGCTCTTCGATTTTTCAAGATGGCGGATATCCACGGATATGCGCTCTGTCAAAACATTTTGTTTTTTATTGGGAAAACAGCGGCAGAAACACTCACCATGTTGCAGACATTCTTTAAGAAGGATTCTTAGGGTGTCTGAGTGGTTTGGGCCCTTTAAGAGCGATCAGATTACATCACGAAGACCAGGCACGCAGAGGACAACAATCCACTTACAGAACAGAGGAAAACGTCACAAAAACTGAAGAAGACGTCCTGGTAGATCCACGCAGGACTTTTGATGACATTGCAGATCTGATGGGAGTATTGTAGAGATCCAGACAGATGATCCTCAGGCGGTTATTAGAAGCAGGGAGACGAAGGCACCCGGAAATGGCCGCATCGTAGCTGACAGCAGACCACAGGACGCCCCGTTACGCACAGAAATAGCACCAAATGTTGTGCGTAAAGCATATTTTTGGACTAAAACCGCGACCAGCCAGCCTCCCCACCGCCATATTCCCCTGGTCTGGCCCCAGGCGACTGCTTTTTGTTGTCAAAGGTGAAACTGGAGCGGCAGCGGAAAGGTAAGACAGGCATACAGGCGGGGGAGGGGAAATCGAAGTTCTATCTTTCCGGCACAGTTACGCACGGTCATGGCGACTCTTCTGAACAGTGAAAATCTCGGGTGCAGCGTTGTATTCAAGCCAAAGGAGAGGATTTTGAAGGTGACAGTTTCAAATAATTGCGAAGATTAAAAAATAAAAAGTTATAACTACAGTCCGGGAACTTTTGGGTCCACCCTCGTACATGGCCTCAAAGGAGAAGGTCTTCAATTACACATGTGATGTTGTGGTGTGCTGGGTGTAGGATTAAGCATCACAGTTCAGTATTAAAGATGAAATCAAATCAAAACTTATTTCCAAAACACTTTTCAAATTAAAAAACAACACAAAGTGCTTTACAGTTTTAAATACAAAAAAAAAAAAAAAAAAATCTGGAAAGTTATAAAAATTAAAACATAGTCACACCTTTAGCATTATCGCACACAAAAATTATGCTGTCAGCTAAAAACCTGGTTTAAACGACGTGTTATTGAAAATACCAACAGTCTCTGTGGTCCTGAGTTTCTCCAGCCGGCTGTTCCAAAGGCCGGGGCCTTCGTGGCTCCGGGCCACCTAACTGTTGGTCTTGGTTCTGGCTTTTGGGATGCACAGTCGGGCAAACTCAGGCTTGGGTGATCATCTGCTTACACACTCTTGAAGAAATCCTCAGTTTATCAACCAGGAAAAAAATATCACAATTAATCAACACTGGGGCTGTCACGACATCAAATTTTCTCTTCACGATTATCATGGGCAAAAAATATCACGATAACGATATTATCACAATATCAGCAAAAATTTAACTAATAATGGTACAAACATTCAGATTCATCTTTAATTTTATTTTTGTTTGTTTTCTCTCTTTTCCCAGATGAATTACATTCAGAATACCTGTCAAATGAGGTGTTGAAACAATATGAGAACAGTAACTGTACAACTGCATACAGAAAGTGTAGTTACACTCAACTAATTAAAATCTGATGTACTGATGAACAGAGGATCCACAGCAGAGGCGTAATTTACGTAGGGTTGGTGGGTTATGAAAACCCTCGGGCCCTGTTGGGGTGAAATCCTGTACCACCACCACACTGCAGAGGATTTTTGTTTGTTTGTTTGTTTAACTCCGAGGCGGAATGAGCGCAGCAGCTGCTTCTCTCCAGCCAGAGGCGCCGCTACTGGCTAGGGCCCCGAGCTGAAGGGGGCCCCGAGGGACGGCTGGCATCAGTCAGTTTCAATGACAAATTTAAGGCGCTACACTCGATGCTGCAACGGTAATGTGTCGAAAATCCCCTTTTCTGAGTACTCACCGATTAGTTGCTAGAAGGGGGCCGGCGGAGAAGACGGCGGATATCAGCGACACAACTTGAAACCCACCGGACACATTACAATGACACGTCTGGAGCCTACCTAATGGGGCCCCACTGCTACCCAGCTTGCATCAACGTGCAGTCAGTGTTGCTAAACACTCGCTGTCGTTGTCGGCCACCGCCGACATGTTTAGTTCACTCGTGACGCTTGGTAACTGGGAGCCACGCTAGCTAGGAGCCGAGCTGCTACCGCTGCTCTGTTGTGTTTATATGTGAGGGGAGGGGGAGGGGGGGCTGCAGGAGGGAGACGAAGCAGGGCGGAAGAACAGGAGCGGATTTTGAAAATACACTTCAACACATTTCAAGTGGCACTAGATCCTCTTTACGATATTATTATGTGCGCATTTTGAACACGATATTGAAATTTCATTTTTTTAATACCACGATTATCGTCAATACCGGTTTACCGCGACAGCCCTAATCAACACACTATGAAAACAAACAGCCCAAATAGTTACCCTGTTCCAATGTCTTTGGAGAAAGAGGGCTGACCATCCCAGGGCCGGTCCAGGCTTCTCAGGCACCCTAGACGAACCCGAGACGAGCACACTGTGCGTGTGGGGGGGGGGGGGGGGGGGGGGGGGGGGGCTAACCCCTAACCCCTGTGAGGTACTGTTGCAGCAAATAGGCAGACACATGCAGTTTTAAAGTCATGCCAAATGAAACCGTTTCTTTCGTGTGACCACAAATCCAAACAAGTGAGGGAGTGGCCTGAGCTCAGCAGCAGCTGACTGGTGTGTGTGGACATGAGGAGGTGTGTGAATGTTGTGCTGACATGTGGATGATGTGTGTGATGAAGATCCACAACAACAGAACAGCTCATTGATCAGGATTCAGTAATGTGGAGCTGCTCATTTCTCCATCAACACATCTGATTGGTTCCTCCTCATTGATTCTGCTGCTTTCTCTCTTTATTCAGGTTGTGGAACTGCAGTTTGTCAAAGATCAGCTGTTCTTCTCTGGCCTCAGCTCTGAAGTCCAACCCCTCCCACCTGAAGGAGCTCGACCTGAGTCTCAACCATCTGCAGGATCCAGATGTGCAGCAGCTGGTTGATCTCCAGCAGAGTCCAGACTGCAGCCTGCAGACTCTGAGGTCAGTAGATGGTTGGAGTGAGTCCATGCTGCTTTCAGCAGGTTTGGACTAAACACAGTCAGTGTGAGAACAAAGGTCCAGTGTTTGACTCTCAGTGAGGCTGTGAGAGGAGAACGCTGAGCAGCTTCAGGATTGGACAGCAGAGGACACACGGTCAGCCAATCAGAGGAGCCACAGGCTTGTTGTGTTGGTGTGACAGTGGTGGTCCTTCATGAGCTCTGAGCTGCTGACTGCTGCTCTGAACAGGACTGAAGTCCTCACTGCTTCAGAGACTCTGATCATCTCCTCTCATCTCTCTGCAGGTGGTAGAAGAAGCCAGAAGATGTGCATTGTGGGAGTCCAGCATCGAACCAGGGTTCATCTGGATGTGACTCACTGGTTAACAGGAGAATTTCAAACTGGCTCCATGTTAAAAGGGTTGAAGACGACAGATGGTGTTTGACTTTTTATTTCTGAAAAATCAAAGTTGATTGTGCTATTCTATCTGAAATGAAGGTAAACATCTGGTCTTTTAAAAGAAGCGTTGCCATTCTCATTGGAAGCGTTTTGTATTCAAGGATCTTTTTTCTGCAGGATGAACGGTCTTTGCTCCACAGACTGTCTTTGCATTCTGGTTTCTCAAAGGTTCAGTCACGTAGTGAGCAACATTTAGAATGAAGTCCCTCAGTTCCCCAAGTGCGTCTATAGAGAAGAGAGATGCTCAGCTCATCCTTTTCCTGCACATTGAGCAGGACATTGGTTTGATTCTCTGGCACGTTTCCAGCCCTGGAGCAGTCCCCAAAGTGCTTTATATTGTTAATCACGTGCTCAGTCAGTCCAGGTTTGGTGATCCATGATCAGGAATGTCTCCAGAATAAAGCTCATGATGTGAGTCCATCACCTGAGGAGATTTAAATCAAGTGGGGATCAGAAGAGCCCCCTATTGGTGAAAATGAAACACTACATCTCAACTGAACGTCTTCACAGCAGCCCTGTATGTTCATGTGTGTGTGTGTTGAGAATTCCTAAATGATGTTGTGATGATCAACAGAGCGGTAAGTGAAAAAAATCCAGCCGAAGATGAGACACCCTGTGGTGAGGGAAGTGAGCTGCAGGAAGTTCATCAGAGCCAATAATTCCAGTCAAAAAGGTGGAATTGAGTGTGTCAGTGTGTTAAAATCTGCAGAGGAGTTGACGTGACTGGATGAGAAGTTGGACAGATTGATCCTACAGGTTGAATTCCAGCCTGTTTGAATCTTGAACCCAGAGAGCATTTATCCTCCGTTTGGTCAGCAGGCTGATCACAGAGCAACATGACAGTTTAATCCAAAAGGAGGAGAAGACATTAATACATGTAACTTTCCTGACACCAAAGCTTTTTCAGTTGAAGTGCAGCTCCAACAGGGCCTCAGCAGCCCCCCTGCAGGGCCCTCACTACATGTTGGAGCCACTGACCCCGGGGACAGCAGACATATTTCTGTTTCAAATGAGCTTCTGGAAAAGTTTTCTGAATATTCTATTAAGCGTTCATGCTGTTCAAGATGAATGTTTCCTGGTGGATTTAGAATAACCAATAAATATGACAAACATGGATTGTGGACTGTGGGAGGAAGCCGGAGCACCTGGAGGGAAGCCACCCAGGCACTGGGAGAACATACAAACTCCTCTCCGGAGAGGAGCTCGACAGCTTCTGCTGCCTCAGAAAAGCCTGCAGGATCCTGAAGGTGTGGCTCTGCATGTCAGTACTCGGGATCAGTAAGAATCTAAAATAGTGGGATCGATGCATCCCGAGATTCTAGACCAGGGTTCTGCAACCTTTATGACCAAAAGAGCCATTTTTGTGACTTTCCGCCAAGTCAAGTTGGTCTGGAGCCGGAAAGCACATTTAACCTAAATGAGGCGAATGCAGGTCATGAAGATTCAGTTTTGATGCACGTATAAAAAATATATCTTATGATGCATTTATGAAATTAGGATTCAGAATAGTTTTGTTACATTTAACCTGGTCTTGTACTTAATTTTAACAGTGTCGTTTCCTTTTTTAAAAGTATTTTCTGTTGACAATTTTGAAATTTCAGCTGTTTCAACCATTGTACCTCCTGTTTTGCATGCTTTGTTCCAACCATATTCTCAGTTCTATCACTTTTTTTCTCTATATCTTGTGGCTATTTTTTTTCCCAATTTTACTTGTACCTTTTTTTGAATCCCTTCTGAACTGAGAGTGACAAATCATTTTGAATAGTACTGTGGTGTGTAGTTATGATAAAAATAAGTTCCATATTCATTCATGTTTCATACTGTGAAAGCTTCGTGGAGCCACTACAGAGGGACTGAAGAGTCACACGTGGCTCCAGAGCCGCAGGTTGCACACCCCTGTTCTGGATATTAAGTGTATCTACAACTCCAGGTGGATATATTCAACTGCTCTCTAGCTGGATGGAGCTCAGTGAGAAATACTCATCAAAATGTAAATATGTTCATAAACAGAAGGTTAAAAACTGGATTAAAAGCAGTGATTTCAAGAAGTATTTTCAGTTTATTTAGAATGTGTTTTAAATTTGAAGAGAAAGGTTGAAAATGTTTCAGTGTCTTTGATTTGATTGAGTTAAAGGAATGTTCTGTCACTGAGGTTCTTCCAGAGAGGAGAGCTGCTGAATGCAGCTGGCTTCAGGTTCTCTGGTTCAGCTGCAGCTGAGGCTGTGATTGCTGCAGCTGTCTGGTGAGAGACACAGAGAGGAGCAGAGGAGACACAGCAGCTGGGAGCTGGTGGTCTCAGCAGGGTTTGAGCAGTGAGGACTAAAAGTGTCTGAATTAGCCAGTGTCTCCAGATTATGGACAAGATCATCTGGCAGCAGACTCAGTTTGAGAACTGTGGCACAGAGTTTGAAGGACTTTGGGACTGAATCAGCCGCTCACTGGATCAGTGAGCAGTGAGTGAACAGAGACTGACGGTGAACTGCAGCCAGTTCACTCAGCTGCTCTGTGACTTGGTCTCAACTGCTGCTTGTTGGATTGTGGTCACCTGAGGAGAAAGACTCCTGCACCAGGTGGCGCTCTGAGCCACCCTGGAAGCTCACAGTTCCTCTGGCAACGCTGGATACATGAGGAGACGCAGATGAGGAAGTGTGTGCCATGATGATTTGGAATACTTAGAGAAAATTAATTAATATAAAATTAATTAGGAGTACTTAAAATACATACATACATACATACATACATACATACATACATACACACACACACACACACACACACATATATATATATATATATATATATATATATATATATATATATATATATATATATATATATATATATATATAAATTTTCAAAATGAACATAATTAAACATACATAATACAAAGAAAAAGGTCAGAGAGTCACAATTTACATCAGGGAAAAATGAAATGAGTATGTGCCATCCTTCGCTATCATTCTAATATACATTCTTACACAGTACGCATGTGTTTGTGTGTAAACCTGGTAACATTCTGGTGATTACTGCGCGAAGAAGAGGATACATTTTTCCCAGTATTTTTCCCCACTATCTTTTGGTAGCCTCAGTTAAAGTGTTCACAATATTTATGAAGGTGTCTGCAGACGGGCCATGTTTTTGGAGCCAGCATCTTCTTAACAGATACTTAAATCATAATAAGGAACACTGAGGAGAAATTTTAGCCATAATAAGGAACATTTAAGAGAAACTTTAGCCATATTAAGACCATCCCTGCCATCCAGTGTCCGCCAAAAGTAACTACCACAGATTAAACACACTGGTCGAGATCATGTGATGAACATCCATCACTGAGCCCATGAAGACAAAACACAACCTGCAGACGCAGCAAAGCACAGTACAAACTGCACAAAACCAGGAAGCAATACACGGCTGCCAAATAGCTGAAACGAACACACTGGATGCAGATGTCAGTCAGACGAGTCCTGCTCATGGCTACATTCACCCCAATTACATGAATCAAGGTGCAGCGAGTAAGATTATGTCACATGATGTTCTTCTTCCTCCTCCCCATGGGAGAGCGTTGCTCAGAGTTTAGGTGAATTCAGACAGTGTAGGGGTGTTGCACCAGCAGCACATGGCCGTTATCACACACATAAAATATGGAAAACTCCACTGCTTGTTTGGCAACCTTCAGAACTCACTTTTGATTGGCTCAGGTGCAGGAAGTAGTGACGGACTACAGAAACCAGGAGAGAAAGGCTGGCCCCGCCCACTGAAGTTGTTCCTCTGTCATACCTCTCAGTTTGAAAGAAAAAAACAAACTTGACCAAGACAATGTTGATGGAGAAGACAGATTGTTTAAAGGGAATATTTCTTCAGCATGCAACAAATGGAAATGATTTTATAAAGTAACATTTTAAAAAACAGTAATAAAAAATAAAAGAATAAAAACGGCACCATCAGTAAGTATACACCACACACACACAGACACACAGACACACACACACACACACCCACACACACACAAACAGAAATACACCCAATTTTTTGCCCATAGCAAAGCAGAGGAGACATGGCATGGCACTAAGCATCATGGGAAAACACTACCAGTGGGGCCGTCCACACCAGGAGAAGGCGAAGGTCATTAATATGGAGGAATAAAAAATCAAAAATGTGGAGGTTCCTTTAGAAAACTATACAAGAATATCTGAAGGAAGTCCTCTACTGAGGTTTCAGGAACTCTTCCCTTCGGTGCAGCTCGGAGACGTCAGTGATCCTCAGCTGGGAGATCTGTGCAAGAGGAGGAGGCAGAGAAGGGAGAGGCCGTCACAGGCTGATTACATTCAGGAAATCCAGCAGCTTCGCTTCACCTTCCAGCTGTCATTCAGCTGCTTCGGCTGCTTGTTCTGACCAGGAGGAGACGACATGACCTGAATGCTGTTTGATGACACCGAGTGAGGATTTTAGCCTTTTTTGTGCCCTTTTTTTTTTTTTTTTTTTAGCTTAATCTTGAAATACTATAGAATTTCTGATTAAAACAGGTGTTGGAGTCATTAGAAAGTGTTAAATGAATGACTCACTGAATGATCCTGGTGTTTTGATCCATTGTAATCCACTGTGTGCGGCGCAGCGCTGCTGCTCTTTAAACCTGTTTTTGTGAGCGTCTGTTTTGAACAGACTGCTGGTGTGTCAGACCTGGAAACCGGCTGTGTTTGAGCTCTGGAGAACTGCGTCACTCCCAAAACATTTCCTGGTGTATCGGAGTGGAGACAGGCGGAGGAAGAAGCAGGTGGAAGACTGAAAAGTTTTTCTGATTGTTAGTCTGATATAAAAGCTTAATTCTAACCCAATAATATCAGTGTGAAATGTGATCTGTGTCTCCAGGGGTCTCTGCTCCATCCTGACTGGAGGGGAGGAAAAACGTGAGTTTTTATGACCCTCAATGTCTCACTGTGTCTCCAGAGTTTAGAGGTTTTTGTGTCATTTAAAGCTTCAGACTGGACGGATGGGATTGATTTCATGCTTTATGTTGCCCATTTCCTCTGGATTTTCCATGTTTGGTTTCCTTTATTACTATTTTCTCACTAAGAACTGATGAATCATGAGAGAACTGAGATTTAAAAAAAAAAAAAAAAACCTTTAGTGCTTAAACTAATTAAAAGTTGTTTTGTTTCTTTTTTGTTAAGTTTTTTTTTTTTTTTTGGCTCTGTGGATGTTTTCAGGCGAGTTTTCTTTGTGTAGCATGTTTGTGTAGTTAGATACCACCTGCTGGAACTCCACCCTGTGTGACTGACAAGAACCGGTTTGTCCTGTTCCAGTGCAAGAACATACTTGCCACTGTGTGTCTCGCCACTGTGTGTGTGTGTGTGTGTGTGTGTGTGTGTGTGTGTGTGTGTGTGTGTGTGTGTGTGTGTGTGTGTGTGTGTGTGTGTGTGTGTGTGTGTGTGTGTGTGTGTGTGTGTGTGTGTGTGTGTCCTGATCCTTGCTGCTGTTTTCTCTCTCAGCTGACTGAAGATGTCTGGTGTGGATGAAGAGGAGGACGGATCAGAGTGTGAGGACAGGTCAGAGACGTCAGCTGCTGTTCTTTCTTCTTGTTTCCCTCAAAGTAAAGAGTCAGTTGAAATGTTTGCTGTCATGTCTGGAAGTTCTCTCAGCGTTCCTCTACAGGTTGGACATGTTTGTCTCAGAGTCTAATGAATGTGTGTAAACTGTTAGAACCTCCCTGATCTGTCAGTGAGCAACACAACATTCTGACCTCCTGTCAGACTCCTTACTGGGCTGTGTGGGTCTGACCTTTGACCTTTGTCATGGTTCATCTCTTTACAACCACTGTGTTTACAGTGAACTTAGCATTAGAACTGTCCACACCTTCTGAATCGTCTTATTTCTCTCTCAGGTTGTCTCTGAAGAGCAACAAGTCCATAGATCATCCTCCAAAATTCAGTATTGAACCTGGACCCGCAGACTCAAAGTGAGAAACTCTTGGTTTTTCTTTCATTTCATCATTTCCAGCCTGTATTAACTTTGTTTTGACAAAAATCCAAAAATAATTGCTGACATTTAATCATGCACTTAACACACCACCAGATACTTTTAAAAGTAAATGTTGTGACTGAAATCCAATGTGATTGACCTGATGAGCAGCTGAGCTGAGACTGGTTTCTGAGGGCTTTGGGAGTGAAGTTGTACTGTTCTAATTATAGTTACTGTGTGGACAGACATGAACCAAAAACAGTTACTTCACCAAATTAGCATGAGCAGTGTTTAATCAATGTAGAACAAGTAGAGAAACTCTGAACGGTTCGAATCTGTTCAAGTCACTGTGTGTGTGTGTGTGTGTGTGTGTGTGTGTGTGTGTGTGTGTGTGTGTGTGTGTGTGTGTGTGTGTGTGTGTGTGTGTGTGTGTGTGCACAGATGTCAGCAGCTTAGACACACAACAGAGTCTTCAGGATCCAGCAGTTGTTCTCTGAAGAGTGACTGGTCCAAAGAACGTCCTCCAAACTTCAGTGGTGAACCTGGAGTTTCGGACACACAGTTAGAAACTGTTTCACTTTCATTTCCTCAATATCAGTGTGTATTGATTGTCTTTTATCCATAATTTGATAAATTCGCATTTTAAAGCGCTCTGTGTGCTCTGATGTTGAGTCATTATGCTGGTAAAAATACATTTGCCATTAAAGCTTGCTGCGCCTGTCAAACTGTCTCACAGTAGCCACATTCACATGGGTTCAAAAATCTGCCTTATAATCATGTGTGGTCAGACAGACTGAAAATGTCTCACATAAACATTTGAGTGAATCAGATTCACTCCTATCAGGTTAAATGTCATAACATTGTCAGATGTAGTCTACCCTGACTGATAATCTGCTTGATGCCAGAGGGTTCTTCATTCCACTCATGCGCTCCCTCGTACAGAGAGTCACATGATGACATGAGCAGAAAACAGGAAGCAGGAATCAGGAAAGTCAAAAACAAAACAAGCAGGAGTACTGGACGGTGGTTTAGAAAAAAAAAACTTTTGATAGAAACTCAGAGAGCAAAAACTTGAGGTGCAATGGACGCAAATCGCAGAAGAGCAAGTTGTCAAACAGTTCTGAGGCGGACAGCAAGCAGGCCACCCGCTACCCGCTACCCAGCGTCAGGCCGCCACCCGTTATTTGAAAACTGTGATAGTTCTACATTTCAATCCATTCAGTGTGTTCTGATCGATTTGGACAGTCAAAATGAAGAAACTTTGCGACCTTCAATCTGAATTCAGTGCATTGAACACACCACCATACGCTTCTGGTTTGTGTGTGTAGATATCAGCAGCCCAGGCAGACAGCAGAGTCTTCAGGATCAATCTGGTCGTCTGTGAAGAGTTTCTGGTCCAACTATTTTCTCCCAACATTCTTCAGGGGTGAATCTTCAGACTCAAAGTAAGAAACTGTTTATTTGGTCTCTTATTGGACAGAATTCATTTTTACCCTCTCACACACCTCTGAATTCATACATAATCTACTAATCACTTGAACAAACATAAAATCAACTGTGACACACGATCAACATCTCTCACATAAATTAGCATAATTTCACACACATTCTTCTGACTGCAGAGTGAGGTCTCTGATCAAAGCAGAGGCCACACTGCAGCGAGCCTCCAGCCATGCTGGGATTTCTCTGTAAATGTGTCTAGAAATGACTATGTTGTAATTGGAGCTATATAGATAAAACTGAATTGAATGTTGAAATATTGTTTAAAGGAGCTGCTGCTTCTTCATTGTCATTGTCAGCCATCTTCTTTCTTCTTTGTGGAACAGATTGCTTCCAGACCAACTCCACCACATTACTGCCACCGACTGGATGTAAACGCTGTGGTGTAATCTTGTGATCGAACAGATCTTTTGAGTGTATCAGGCATACAAAATCTGAAGTTCCTCTATGAAGTTGACACTTCAGCACCATGGACAGCACCATGTTTACTCCATGTTTGTTCCCTTTAGTGTTTTCAAACCAGAGTAAGCAATGTTTTGATCACAACACAAGCAAGACTGGGATTTTCTTTACTCCTTTGAGACCTTAAGAGGGATCAATCAATCCCCTGCCTTGGAATGTGGTTAGTGAGCAGCTCAGTGGCCACTGTTGGCTCTTTTTTTCATTTGTAAATGCAGCCAATACCTTCCAGTTTGTTGGTTCATGCATACCTCTTAGGGGGAGAGGGAGGCGTGAAAGGAGCCAGGAACTACTTCGGGCTTAGGGTTAGCAGCTTTTCCCAACTAAGGCTCGCTGCTGTTTCTTGCAGTATATTGCAATGGAACAAGACAAGTTTTGGATAAAGTTCTTGTTGGCATGTGACCTGAAGACAAAATATGTTTGCAACATGATCCCCAATCTTGGGAAAGACCAAAGCCATGCCAAGGAAGTGAGAGCAGGAGAAGATGTGGTGATAAAGCTTAGGGGAGGGTGAGGCTTGAAAGGAGCCAGGAACTACTTCGGGCGAGAAGATTCATTTTCTTTACTCATCAAAAAATTGTGATGTAACTCCCAGGGACCCTGTTGAGACTGACAGGTTTCACGCATTCTTCAATTTTTGAGTTCCTTTGTTGCAAACTGCATTTCATTGTACAGTCCAGGCAGGCACATCATTGTAGATGTTCCCAACAAAAGCTGGCTGCTGTTTCTTGCAGTACATTGCAATGGAACAAGACAAGACAAGAAACTGCTTCTTTCCAAATTTTATTTCCTTATTCCAAAGTGAGAAATGTGTTGATCTTTTTCAGGTTCAGCTCCAATATTGTGAAGCAATGTGAGAGTTGAGGTTGGATCTTTGTGTCTTTGCTGTGTGTTGTGTTGCTCTGAAATGTTGCTTGGTGTCCACAGAGAGAAGAAGAGCAGTGATGTCTGTGAGGAGCAGCCAGAAAGATCCAGAAGCGTCACTGCACAAAGTAAGCGTGGACATGTGTCTGCTGAGGGACTGGTTTGTCTTCACTGGACTTGTTGTGTTGTAGAGTTATCAAAGCTGGTTGTTTGTGTGCAGTCTGATTATTGTTGTCTTTGAGCAGGTGTTGGTCTGCAGCAGCTTCTAGAAGAACATAAGAAGAGTCTGAAGAGGAGATTTGAACGTGTGACTGAAGGAAGTGATGAACCAGGAGGAGGAAGCCTCCTCAACAGGATCTACACTGAGCTCCACATCACAGAGGGACTCAGTGAGGAGCTTCAGAGGGAACCTGAGCTGAAGCAGCTGGAGACAGCTTCCAGGAAGGAGAGCCTCCATCACACTGCCATCAGGGTTCAGGACATCTTCAAAGCCTCGGCCCAGCAGCTCAGACACATCCGAGTGGTTCTGACCAGCAGTGTGGCCGGCAGTGGAAAAACCTTCTCGGTGCACAAGTTCAGTCTGGACTGGGCCGAGGGCCTGGAGAACCAGGATGTCAGTGTGCTGGTGGTGCTCTCCTTCAGGGAGCTGAACCTGCTGGGAGAGCGGCCGTACAGTCTCCTCTCGCTGCTGGCTGTTTTCCATCCCACGCTCCAGAAGCTGACGGCAGAGGAGCTGGCTGTCTGCAAGCTGCTGTTCATCTTGGACGGCCTGGATGAAAGCAGACTTTCTCTGGACTTCAGCAGCAGCCAGCGGCTGCTTGACGTCTCCCAGCAGTCTTCAGTCAGCTTGCTGCTCACTAACCTCATCCGGGGGGATCTGCTGCCCTCGGCTCGGGTCTGGATCACTTCCCGACCGGCGGCGGCCCATCAGATCCCTCCAACATGTGTGGACAGACTGACAGAAGTGCGAGGCTTCACTGACGCTCAGAAGGAGGAGTACTTCAGGAGGAGGCAGAGTGATGAGGAGCTGTGCAGCAGAATCATCTCCCACATCCAGACCTCCAGGAGCCTCCACATCATGTGTGAAATCCCAGTCTTCTGCTGGATCACTGCTACAGTTCTGGAGCACATGTTGAGCAGCGAGCAGAGAGGAGAGCTGCCCCAGACCCTGACTGACATGTACTCCCACTTTGTGCTGGTTCAGACACACAGGAAGAAGCTCAAGTACCATGAAGGACCTGAGACGGGACCACGGGAGCTGACGGAGGCTGACAGGGAGCTTCTTCTGAAGCTGGGCAGGATGGCCTTTGAACATCTGGAGAAAGGAAACATCCTGTTCTACCAAGAAGACCTGGAGCAGTGTGGTCTGGATGTGACTGAGGCCTCACTGTACTCTGGAATCTGTACTCAGATCTTCAAAAGAGAGTCTGTGATCTTCCAGAAAGTCGTCTACAGCTTCGTCCATCTGAGTGTTCAGGAGTTTCTGGCTGCAGTCTTCATGTTCCACTGTTCCACCAGCAGGAAGACAGACGTTTCTTTGGAAACCTTCCTTCAGGACATGCTTCAGAAATCTCTCAGAAGTCCAAATGGCCACCTGGACCTGTTTGTCCGCTTCCTTCATGGCCTCTCTCTGAAATCCAACCAGAGACTCTTAGAAGGTCTGCTGGGCCAGACAGAGATCAGTCCAGAAACCATCCAGAGAATCATCAAGAACCTGAAGAAGATCAACAGTGATGAAATGTCTCCTGACAGAAGCATCAACGTCTTCCACTGTCTGATGGAGATGAAGGACCTCTCAGTACATCAGGAGATCCAAGAGTTGCTGAAGTCAGAGAACAGAGCACAGAAGAGACTCTCTGAGATCCACTGCTCAGCTCTGGCCTACATGCTGCAGATGTCAGACCAGGTCCTGGAGGAGTTGGACCTGGAGAAGTATAACACATCAATGGAGGGACGACGGAGACTGATCCCAGCTTTGAGGAACTCCAGGACGTTTCGGTGAGTCCACATGTCCTTATCAATATCTGAGTGATGTTTGTAGGAAGTACTTCCTGTAGTTAATCTGTGAAGATGTTGCTCAATGATCCATCATGAAGAAACTGAAAGCTGCAACAAATGATGACTTTGATCTTCGACTCGTGCACAACTCATGAAAAGGCTTTTGTTCAGTTAATCAAAGCTTCATTTTTCAGTCTATAGTTTCAATTGATTACTTCCATCCATGTATCTATTTTCCACTGCTTTTCCGGGACTGGGTTGCAAGAGCAGCAGTCTGAGCAGAGATGCCCAGACTTCCCTTTCCCCAGACTTTTCCTCCAGCTCTTCCAGGGGGATCCCAAGGGGTTCCCAGACCAACTGAGAGACATGATCTCTCCAGTGTGTCCTAGGTCTTCACCAGGGTCTCTTCCCAGTGGAACACTGCCAGAACTCCTCCCCAGGGAGGCGTTCAGGAGGCATCCTAAAGAGATGCCTGAGCCACCTCAGCTGGCTCCTCTCGATGTGGAGGAGTAGCGGCTCTACTCCGAGCTCCTTCCTGGTGACTGAGCTCCTCACCCTATCTCTAATGGTGCGTTCACACCGGACACGTTGCAAGCTTCACAGGCGTCACTGACGCCTCAAAGTTGGCGCATGTAAAGTGTGGAATTCGACACGTGTTCAAATCTACACACGACGCTTGCAACGCTCACGACATGTGGCAGCTCATTGGCAGGAATGGGAGGAGCTTAAGTGCTTCACAAGGAGGGACGTCTTCCCCAGAGTGCTCGTCTGTGATTGGATGACGCTCTGCGTTGACGCTTCCAAGGTTCAGTTTTCCCAACTTCAGGCGTTGACGCCTGCAACGCATGACGCACCTCGCCAACGCTCGAAAAGCACGAAGACCGACGCTTGAAAAGCACCTGACGCGCGTTAGGTCCGTTGAAGCTCGTCCACCAAAGACTTTGAATGTAAAAGCAGCACCTGTGACGCTTGCAACGCATCCGGTGTGAACACACCATAAGGGAGCGCCCAGCCACCCTATGGAGGAAGCTCATTTCAGCCGCTTGTATCCGGGATTTTGTCCTTTCGGTCATGACCCAAAGCTCATGACCATAGGTGAGGGTGGGAACGTAGATTGACAAGTAAATCAAGAGCTTCGCCTTTCGGCTCAGCTCCTTCTTCACCACAATGGCCATATCACTGCAGCCGCTGCACCGATCCGCCTGTCAATCTCACGCTCCATCCGTCCCCCACTTGTGAACAAGACCCCAAGATATTTAACTCCTCCACTTGGGCCAGAGTCTCTCCACTGACCTGGAGAGAGCAAGCCACCTTCTTCCAGTCGAGGACCATGGCCTCGGTTTGGAGGTGCTGATCCTCATCCCTGTCGCTTCACCCTCGGCTGTGAACTGCCCCAGTGCATGCTGTAGGTCCGGGTTCGATGGAACCAACAGGACAACATCTTCTGCAACAAGCAAAGATGAAATCCTATGGTACCCGAACCAGACCCCCTCCGGCCCCTGGCTGCACCTAGAAATTCTGTCCATAAAGATTATGAACAGAACCTGTGACAAAGGGCAGCCCTGCCGGAGTCCAACATGCACCAGGAACAGGTCCGACTTACTGCCGGCAATGCGGACCAAACTCCTACTCCCCTCATACAGAGACCGGATGGCCTTTAACAAAGGCTCCCAGACTCAGTATTCCCGAAGCACCTCCCACAAGACACCACGAGGGACGTGGTGGAATGCCTTCTCCAAGCCCACAAAATACATGTGAACTGGTTGTGCGAACTCCCACGAACCCTCGAGCACCCTATGGAGGTTACAGAGCTGGTCCAGTGTTCTGCGACCAGGATGAAAAAAGCATTGTTGCTCCTGGATCTGAGGTTGGACTATCGGTTGAATCCTCCTCTCCAGAACCCTGGAATACACTTTCCCAGGGAGGATGAGGAATGTGATCCCCGTAAAGTTGGAGCACATTTTCTGGTCCCCATTTTTAAAAAGGGGCACCACCACCCCAGTATGCCAATCCAGAGGCACCGTCCCCGACTCCCACGAGGTCCTCGAAGTATTACTTCCACCGTCCTATGATATCCCCAGTTGAGGTCAGCAGCTCCCCACCTCCACTGTAAACAGTGTTAGTGGAGACCTGCTATCCCATCATGAGGCGCCAGATGGTTTGCCAGAATGTCTTCGAGGCCGACCGATAGTCCTCCTCCATGGCCTGACTGAACTCCTCCCAGACCCGAGTTTTTGCCTCCACAACCACTCGGACTGCAGCTCGCTTGGCCTGCCAGTACCTGTCAGCTGCTTTTGGAGTACCACGAGCTAACAGGTCTCGATAGGACTCCTCCTTCAGCTGGACTGCAGCACTTACTTCCGGTGTCCACCACCGGGTTGCCGCCACGACAGGCACCGGAGACCTTATGACCACAGCTCCAGGCAGCTGCTTTGACAATGGAGGTGCAGAACATGGTCCAGTTGGACTCAATGTCCCCAACCTTCCTCAGGATATGAGAGAAACTCTCCCGGAGGTGGAAGTTGAACACTCTGCTGCAGAGGTGGGAGATTGGAGGTTGATCAAGTCATCTCCATGCCATGTTTTTGCTCTGACCATGTATCACACGAGGTGAATCTAATCAACCCTGCTCCTCAGCTTGTCTGTGGTACATGGTGAGGGCAAAAACATGGCATGGAGATGACTTGATCAGGCTCCAATCTCCCACCTCTGCTCTGCTGACAGAGAGTTCCACCAGACGTTCCCAGCAGACCTTCACAACACGTTTGGGTCTGCCAAGTCTGTCCAGGTTCCTTCTCTGCCAGCTAATCAAACTCACCACCAGGTGGTGATCGGTTGACAGCTCTGCTCCTCTCTTCACCCGAATGTCAACAAAACATGGCCTGAGGTCAGATGACACGACAACCAAGTCGATCATAGACCTCTGACCTAGGATGTCCTGGTGCCAAGTGCACTTATGGACACCCCTGTGCTCAAACATGGTGTTCATTGTGGACAAGCTGTGGCTCACACAGAAGTCCAATAACAGAACACCAGTTGGGTTCAGATCAGGGAGGCCGTGCGTCCCAATCAAATTCAAAATTCAAATTCAAATTCAAAATTCAAAAAAAAAACTTTAATTGTCCCCAAGGCAACAATTTGTTGCAATTTGTGCAATAATGGCATAATAAAATATGTACAAAATTTAAAATTAAATTTAAAGTGACAAATAGCTAATATCATACTACTCGTACTATACTAGTGCAAATATACAAATACTGTTGGAAATCCCAAACAGAGTGCAATAAGGCAGAGAGGTAGGTACAGTAAAATGTCAGTGCAGATACAAGATTTCAGAGTGCAAAGTGGCAGAGATCAAAAGGTACAAAGGTAGCCCTTCTCCTCTGTGTCCTGCATGTGGGGCAGCGAAGCCGTCGACCAAAAGGGTCACTGATGATCCGGTTCACCCCCTTCCAGGTCTCACTGTCACTGCCCACGTGAGCGTTGAAGTCCCCCGGTAGAACAATATATATATGTATAGCACTTTTTACCCTGCACGACAGAGCCCAAAGCGCTTCACACTGCAATATCACATTAACCCATTCACACCATACTGGGTGGTGGTAAGCTACTATTGTAGCCACAGCTGCCCTGGGGCAGACTGACGGAAGCGAGGCTGCCAATCTGCACCATCAGCCCCTCCGACCACCACCAACCATTCACTCTCACACTACATTCACACTTAGGCAAGGTGGGTGAAGTGTCCTGCCCAAGGACACAACGACAGTTTTACGCCTGCGGGAGTGGGGATCGCAACACCAACCTTCCGATTATAAGACGACCTGCTCTACCAACTGAGCGACTGTCGCCCCTGAACAATGGAGTCACCAGATGGAGCACTGTCTAGCACCCCTCCCAGGGACTCCAAGAAAGCCATGTACTCTGCACTGCTGTTCGGCCAGTAAGTAGAGACAACAGTGACGCACCTGTCCCCGACCCAAAGGAGTAGAGATCAATTAATTACAATTAATCAATTACAATTTCATTTAGCAGACGCTTTTGTCCTAAGCGACGTACAACAGTGGGGGCATTTCAGGGTTCAGTCTCTTCCCCAAGGACACTTCAACATGCAGACAGAGGGAGACAGGAAACAAACTCACAATCTTCTGATTGTGGGACAACTGCTCTCCCCACTTAACCACAGCCGCCCCATAGAGATGCTACCCTCTGGTTCACTGGCTATAAGCAAACCCACACCAGCCCGCCGCCTCTCACCGCAGGCAATGCCAGAGAAGTGGAGAGTCCAGGCCTTCTCGAGACATTGGGTTCCAGAGCCCAGGCTGTGTGTGGAGGTGAGCCTGACTATATAGAGCCGGTACCTCTCAACCTCCCTTACAAGCTCAGGCTCCTTCCCCCCCTCCCCAACGAGGTGACATTCCATGTTCCTAGAGCTAGTCTCTGTGTCCGAGGATTGGGTCGCCGGGCACCCTGCCGTCATCTGCCACCCAATCCACATTGCATTCGGCCCTACGGTTACCTCGACGGGTGGTGGGTCCACCAGAGGGTGGGTCCACCAGAGGGTTGGCCCACGTCGTCCATTCGGGCTGAGCCTGGCCGGGCCCCGGGGGCAAAGGCCTAACCCCAGGCCTGACTCCAGAGTGGTGCCCCAGTTGCGCCACACCAGGCGACGTCACAGACCTAGGTTTTATCTTCATCACAGGAGCTATTGACCTGCCCTTCGTCTGGCCCATCACCCAGGACCTGTTTGCCATGGGAGACCCTACCAGAAGCCCCAGACAACATAGCTCCTGGAATCGCGTGGGCACTCAAACTCCCCCACCACTTTAAGGTGGCAGATCGGGGGGAGAAATTGATTACTTCATTAATAAAAATGAAAATCAGAACACTTTGAAAAATATTTTCAAATTGCCGTTGGAAAATGCCAATTTTCTAATGGGTAGCTTTCAATAAATTATATATTCTCAAGCTATATTATCAAGCTGTCAGTCTTCATGTTAGATTCATTCTCGCCTGTAGTTCTTCAAATATATGTGAAATTTTCAAGAACATTTTTGAGGTAGTATGAGTGATATTTGATTTGTTTCATGAATTTAGTGTTCTACTTCAACAACATCATCATCAAGTATAGTTCATACATGTTCAGTCCACTCGAGGGCGTCCAAACAGAACAACCAATCCCCTTTTTGAACTGAGCAGCAGCCGAAGACACCTTCTTTCCTTCAGTGAAGTGTAAAGCTATGCGAGATGTTCAGTCACTCAGACCTCTGACAGATCTTCACAAACTGTTTTTCAAGGACCAGAACATCCAACCCCGCTCCACACCTTCACTTCAACATTTAGAACTCAGGACATGATGAAAACACTTGGAACTCCATGTTGTCTCCTTCATGTGAACATGAAGCCAAAGTCAAACGCTGAAGCTGTGATGTCAAACAGGAGGAATCCAACAAAGCGTCCTCTCTCAAAACAACTTCCTGTCTTCTGTGTGTGTCTTTACAGACTTTTTCACTGTAGGCTGTCTGACTTTGACTATGAAGTGATCTCCTCAGCTCTGAAGTCTGACCCCTCCCATCTGAAACATCTAGACCTGAGTGGCAACTTCCTAAATGATTCATCAATGAAGATTCTGTGTGTTGGACTAGAGAGTCCAAACTGTAAACTGGAGACTCTGAGGTCAGTTCACTGTCTGAAGTTCGAATCTGTTGGAGTCAAAGAATCAAGAGTTGTCCAGCCAGAGTAAACTTTACTTTGTTTCCTTATGTTTTTTGTTAAACTCAGCTCATGTATGCCAGTGAAAAAGAGCAGAAGTCATCGGTGTGTAGCTGCTCTGTGAGCTGGAGATCTGAGATGTGTCTGAAAAGAGCTCTTTTCCTCCTGTTGGCTTCAGCTGTGTGGACTTTACATTTCTAAACTCTTCCAGTCTGAACCTTCTTCAGCTCTCAATGACTTCAACATCAAACTTTGTCCTTTAATCTCACTTCTTTCTCTCTATGTTCAGGTTGGTGAAGTGCAGGTTGTCAGAGGTCAGCTGTTCTTCTGTGGCCTCGGCTCTGAAGTCCAACCCCTCCCTCCTGAAGCATCTGAAATTTCTGGACCTGAGTTACAACCCTCTGCAGGATTCAGGAGTTGAGCAGCTGTGTGGTTTTCTGCAGAGTCCACTCTGTACTCTGCAGACTCTGAGGTCAGACTCCATGTTTGAGTTTGTTTCAGTGAAAGTTGTTTTGACACTTTTTTCTTTGTTGTGTGCATGCGTTCCCTCGAATGTAGTGGCGTCATGAGGTGTGCAGTAAACATTAAGCAGAAAAGTCAAAAACAAGGAGAAGAACTGGACGGTGGGTGAAAAATGAAACTCTTCAATAAAAACCCTGTACAGCCCAAAAGACTTTATGCTGTCCCTCTCTTGCACACCTGAAGCTCATCACCTGTGTGCCCCTTCAGTGTCCTCCCGCACATCCTGCTCCCCCTTGAGGTCAAATCAAAGAAATGATAAATGGCTCCTACAAACCCTGAGAAAGCAAACACTGCAGAGATTGCCGCTGTTGTGGAATTTTTACTGAAACAGAGCCAACAGAGCCATACATACATGACATACAGCACAAATGAAATTTCAGTTCTCTCGGACCCACGGTGCAAATAGACAATATCTCAGTTCAAAAAAATAGAACAGCCTACTAAAATCTAAAGCAATTAATGAAATAAATTACTAGGTCAGTGGTGGTGGTGGTGGTGGTGGGGGAGGGGGGGGGGGGGATGTTCAGGATCCTGACTGCCTGTTGGAAAAAGCTGTCCTTGAGTCTGCTGGTTCTGGCATGAGACTCTGCAGTCTCCTATCCACGGTGCAGGTGCCGTACCACACAGTGATGCAGCTGGTCAGGATGCTCTCAATGGTGCCTCTATAGAAGGTGGTCATGATGGGGGTTGGGGCTCTCGCTCTTCTCAGTCTGCGGAGGAAGTAGAGCTGCTGTTGAGCTTTTTTAGCCAGTGATGTGGTGTTGATGTTCCAGGAAAGGTCCTCAGAGATGTGCACACCCACGAACTTGGTGCTGCTCACTCTCTCCACGGCGTCAGGTGTTGACGCTGCACAAGGAAGATGTATTGAGGATTGCAGAGGATACACACACAAATCAGATCTGAATGAGAACCAGGCTGCTGCTCTGAGGAGAACCCAACCCAACTCTTGTATAACTTCTGTCAATGCCAAGTTGTATAGACAGATATCATGAGAATAGCAGGTGTTGTTTATCGGACGAAAGCTCATGTTGTTTCTCAGACGAAAGCTCATGAGCCCAAGTGACTTCACATAAAACAGGGCGTCCTTCACACTATGTTCCTGAGAACTTGAAGACAAAGCATTATTCCATATCAGCCGCAAATCACACAGCAGTGATTTATTCAAAGAGCTTTGTGGCAGACTACCAGCGGGCCAGCCTTGCTCTTCCCTGTTGGGCTGCGCTGCAGCGTGTCGGAAAAATTCCGGGTGTGGTGCTGAGTTGTACACCGGATGGCTGACCTTCGTCCTGCAGAGACCAGCCGGGATGCCGGCCGGCAGGGCAGTTTCCACACACCGGAGCGCAGCCCAGCGGGACAGGGAAGGGTGGAGGCCGGCTGGCTACGGGAGCGCTCGCTCTTCGGACAGCGTATCTTGGAGATGTTTGAATGTCACAGATATGTTGTCCATTTGGGAAGACACCGTTTCAGTCAGAGCCCTTATATATGAGGATTGAACGTGGCTCGCTTGCGCTTATAATATGATTGTTTTCAATCGCATTGAAATAAACACCCATGTAAACTCGGCCAATGACAACAGACTAAAACTGAAGGGAGCAGAGGTCCAGGCTGAAATGAGCAGAGACTCAGGATAATGCAAGCAAAAATTTAGAGTAACAGGAGCAGAGATGAAGGTCAGAGCTCATGAAAATTTTAGGGTTAAGGTAGCAGAGAATCAGACAAAATCGAGAAGGACTCACTGAAGTCCTTGGTGTGTAACTGCAGTGTTAGCTGGAGATCTGAGATGTGTCTGAGAAGAGATTTCTCCTACTCAAGGTTTCAGCTGTTTGGACTTTACATTTCTAAACTCTTCCAGTCTGAACCTTCTTCAGCTCTCAGTGACTTAAACATTAAACTTTGTCCTCTAATCTCACTTCTTTCTCTCTTTATTCAGGTTGGAGGGCTGCAGTTTGTCAGAGATCAACTGTTCTTCTTTGGTCTCAGCTCTGAAGTCCAACCCCTCCCTCCTGAAACATCTGAAATTTCTGGACCTGACTTCCAACCCTCTGCAGGATTCAGGAGTTGAGCAGCTGTGTGGTTTTCTGCAGAGTCCACTCTGTTGTCTGCAGATTCTGAGGTCAGACTCCAAGTTTGAGTGTGTTTCAGTAAAGTAGTGTTGACACTAAAGGTCAGACATCAGGCTGATCTGAGAGTGATCCACACTGAGGATCTCCAGGAGAAACGGAGCTTCTTCTCTGGTCTTTAGTCCTGTGACTGTGGCAGAGCCGTGTGCAGCTCCACATTTCAAAGCTTGCTAGAAGAAGAAAGGAGCTGCAGTGGATCATTGACTGTGAACCTCTGACACACTCCATGTTGACCTTCAGCTTTCAAAGCAGGCTGATCTCTCCTGGATCAAGCTGTCACTGATCTCCCAGCTGGAGCTCCAAACTCTCAGCAGCTCTGCAAACTCTGGACTTGTTGGCTTTACATCAGAAAAACCTTTACTGTTGTCATTTCCTCTGTCTGCGCTTGGTTGTGTTAGGTGTTCACATCAATATGGCTGTGTATCATGAAGGTGGCAGAGATCCAGGCGAAAGCTCATAGAGATTCCAGTTGAAGCAAATAGACATTCAGATTAAAGCCAGCAAAGTTTCAGGTTCAAGGAAATGATTAGGCCACGGCAAGCAGATATTCAAGATGAAGCCGAGATTCATGTTAAATGTAGCACAGATGCAAGCTAAAGCTAGCAGAGGTTCTCTTTGAAATGAGCAGTTCAAATCAAGCTCTCAGTGATTTGGGACAAAGTCAGCAGAAATTCAGGTTTAATTCAACAGTGATTGTTGTTAAACTCAGGAAACAAAGCATGATAAAGAGAAAAAGTCATCGGTTTGTAGCTGCTGTGTTATTTATTTATTTTATTTATTCGTTAGAAATTGGATCCCCATTAGTTGCCATCAGGTTGACAGCTAGTCTTCCTGAGGTCCATAACTGCTTAAAACACTCATTAAATTCGATGATACAAACATGAATAAAATACAAAGATAGTAAACGGAATACACAGACTAAAACAAACATGAATGCAATACATAAAGCCATTAATCAGTAGAATTCAAGGAAATAAAAAGTGGTGGGAGTATATACATACAATTAAATTAGAATGAAACAAGGTAGATAGTATAGTTAAAGCATAAAACAAACACTAAGAATGCACCAACGATAGAATCAAGCTTTAATAATTTTTGCCACTATGGTTTTAAAAGTTTTTATGTTGTTCTCTTTTCTTACAGCTTAAGGTAAATTGTTCCACAGATTTGCAGCCCTGTACATCACTGTTCTCTGCATTGCACTTGTTTGAGCCTTAGGAAGAGATATGTAGTCAGCCATATGGCGCCTCATCAAACGGATATTGCGTTCATGTACATAAGTAATTTTCTCATACAGAGGCCTTGGTTTCTTTTTTGTGCGTATGTTCTGGAGAGAAATTACAAGATTCTTCTGTAACCTCTTCTCCACATGTAGCCATGAGAGACTCTGATGCATATATTCTATGTGTGTCTGAAATGGACGGCGAAGAACCATTCGTGCAGCTTTGTTTTGCAGTACCTGTAGTTTGTGAATATCTTTTTTTGTGGTACCCGACCATAAGCCTGAGCAGTAATCCAGATGAGATAATACTAAAGACTGGGTGACATATTTGACTGAGGAGCCTGTTATGAAGTAGGTACATTGTCTAATAGCAGAAAGAACCCTTCCCATTTTAGCTGTGTTTAGCTGTGTTAGCTGGTAATCTGAGACGTGTCTGAAAAGAGCTCTTCTCCTCCTGTTGGCTTCAGCTGTTTGGACTTTACATTTCTAAACTCTTCCAGTCTGAACCTTCTTCAGCTCTCAATGACTTCAACATCAAACTTTGTCCTCTAATCTCACTACTTTCTCTCTTTATTCAGGTTAAAAGACTGCAGTTTGTCAGAGATCAGCTGTTCATCTGTGGCCTCAGCTCTGAAGTCCAACCCCTCCCACCTGATGCATCTGAAAGATCTGGACCTAAGTTACAACCCTAATCTGGATTCAGGAGTTGAGCAGCTGTGTTGTTTTCTGCAGAGTTCACTTTGTGGTCTGCAGACTCTGAGGTCAGTTGACTGTCTGTTCCTGTTGTAGAAGGAGGAATGTTTGTCAGCAAGTTGGCAGAGGTTCAGGAAAAATCCGACAGAGATTCAGGCTGAGGCCAACAGAGTTTCCGGATTCAGCTAGCAGAGAGTCAGCCTGAACCTGGCAGAGGTTCCGGCTAAAGGTTGCAGAGAATCAGGCGAAAGGAAACAGAAATCCAGGTTCAGGCTGGCAGAGATTCTCACTAACTCTGGCAGAAAGGCAGGCTGAAGCGAGCAGAGATTGAGAATGAACCAAGCACAGATTCAGGATGAAGCGTGAGGATTTCTGGCAGATACTAAACCTTCCTTGTTTCCTTTAGGTCTCATCAACTAATAAAATAGGTTGAATCAAGAGTCGTCCAGTCAGAGTAAACTTTGTGTTGTTTCCTGGTGTTTGTTGTTAAACTCAGCTCATGTGTGTCCATTAAAAAGAGAAGTCCTCGGCGTGTAGCTGCTGTGTGAGCTGGAGATCTGTGATATGTCTCAAAGGAGCTCTCCTCCTGTTGGCTTCAGCTGTTTGGACAATACGTTTCTGACCACAGGTTCAAACAGGGTCCGGTGTGGCTCCGGTGTGGAACTTCTTTAAGATTGTCACTCACACTTCCTCGTTTTGGACCGAGCCTAGCCGAGGCTCCAAGTCATAGATATAAAATAGCTCAATGCTCCGCGTGTGGAAACTGCGCTCGAGAGAGCAGTGGATCACTTCACGTTTCAGTCAGGAGTTCACGCGAGTAGCATTCCACTAAACAGTAACTAAAAATAATTGACAGCCAAATTTGCCCTTTTGATGGCTTTTTCGGGTTTTTTAGTGCAATTGTGGTGTTTGGTTTTCCTACAATCAGTAAGTACAAAAATTTTCATTCCTCTAATGTGTATGATTATTCGATCTTGTTTTTTGTTCTGTATTCTGATAGTGAGCAAAAAAAAAAAAAAAAGATAACGGAATGTTGAGGCCAAAAAAAAAAAAAATCACACAGATTTTCTTTTGAAATACTTTGTATTTTGAAACACATTTTATCTACTTTACTTCCGGCACCCGATATTCTGTTTAGCTTGATCCGGTAGGGCTGCAGAGTGTGGAAAAATAGGATCCTTGCGGATTCTTCCGCAGTGCCATCGAGCCTCCACAATGGCACTGGAGCTGCACCGCAACTGTACAATGGCTAGTGTGAGCCAACAACATTGATTTTGATGACTAATGATTACTTGCGGGACCCAGTACCGGACCCTGTGTGAGCTCGGGGTAAACTCTTCCTGTCTGAACTTTCTTCAGCTCTCAGTGACTTTAACATCATATGTTGACCTCTAATCTCAATTCTTCCTCTTTTTATTCAGGTTGGATTTCTGCAGTTTGTCAAAACTCAGCTGTACTTCTGTGGCCTCAGCTCTGAAGTCCAACCCCTCCCTCCTGAAACATTTGGACCTGAGTGGGAACCCTCTTCAGGATCCAGGAGTTGAGCAGCTGTGTGGTTTTCTGGAGAATCCACTTTGTAGTCTGCGGACTCTGAGGTCAGACTCCATGTTTGACTGGCTTATCTAATTTGGCTGCAATGTTCAGTTCAGTTATGGGAATTGTAAAACCTTTGAAGAAATTTTCATAACAGCTTTCATCAGGTAAAAACAAGAAACAGTTAGCACTGTTCATTCACTGATAGAAGAAAACATTGATTAGTCTAATTGTTTTTCACACATACCTGTTGAGGGGGTGTTTGGAGCCCAGAATGTCCTGGAAGAGCTGGTAGCTATAACCGCGCCCAGACCTCAGGAGCACACTCGCCTCTTCTTTGGCCTTTTCCACCACTTTAGCCCTTTGGTCCTTGCTGGTCTGCTTCATGCAGGTCCGCTCCAGATGCATAGAGAGGCAGTCCTGGCTCTTGTGGCAGACCGGGCACAGGAGGTAGTGGCGGTTGGGAACACTGCAATTCCAGTGTTAATATAGGGTTAGGAATATAAGCAAATGGAAAATCCACAGCAAATATATGTAACCAAGGTAGGACTGGTGAGGGCCTGTGGAGGCTCGATGGCACTGCCTCCACAGGGCCTTTAGTTTCATACAGTGAGGAATAGAAGTCCATAAAGTGATCATTCATACTTTGAGGGTAAATGGAAAGTGCATTTGATATAAAAATTTCAGTGACATATTGAGCTGAGGTTGATTGACGAATCTGGTAGGCGAGAACTTTGCTTGGCTTATCACCAAACTCGTAATAGCTATATCTGGTCTTAGTTATTGATTGAACAGCCACATCAGTGGCCGTAATCTCAAATTCAGACTTTTTTTTCGAAGGACCTCTTTGGTCAGATCAGCAGAGGAGGATTCGGCACACTTAATTTGCAGTTCAGATACGTCGTTGCCTGGCTCTTTTGAGAGGCAGTCTTACTTTTGTAGGCTGTGTAAGATATTTTCTCACTCCATAATAAGATTTTTACAGGCCTCCCAAATTATGGCTGCAGGTGACATCAGGTGTCACATTGGTAGATATTCATTCATTCATTTTCCGCCGCTTCATCCCTTTCGGGGTCGCGGGTGGCTGGAGCCGATCCCAGCTGCTGTGGGCGAAGGCGGGGTACGCCCTGGACAGTTCGCCAGTCTGTCGCAGGGCTGACATATATAGACAAACAACCATTCACTCACACATTCATACCTAGGGGCAATTTAGGGTGATCAATTAACCTACCATGCATGTTTTTGGACTGTGGGAGGAAGCCGGAGTACCCGGAGGGAACCCACGCACACACGGGGAGAACATGCAAACTCCACACAGAAAGGCCCCGAGCCCCGGCCGGTATTTGAACCCAGGACCTTCTTGCTGTGAGGCAAGAGCGCTAACCACCGCGCCACCGTGCGGCCATGTTGGTAGATATATCAAGATCAATACATCCATTAATGAGTTTGACAAAGTCAGCATCATCAAGTAACACTGATTTAAATTGCCATGGAGACCTAGATGAGGAGCTTCCCAGGAATAAGATGTCCAAAGTAGTGGGTGCGTGATCTGATGTCACCATAGGAGCATAGGTGCAGTTTGCTGTCAACTACAAACTAGTCCGTCTCTGAAAATGTGCCATGCACAGAGGAAAAGAAGAAAAAAAATCCTTTCACCGGGATTAAAATAACACAAAACATCAGCAACTCTGTGTTGTTGCATAAATAGTTGTATGGTTTTAGCAGAATTAGACAGGGGTGTGGTTTGATCGGGGGATGATTAAGTCATGTGTTGAGACAACAGTTAAAATCACCACCAAGTATAAACGGGCTATCATTCAAATTCGGCAGCGAAAAAAAATATACAGTATATACATATGTTTTAAAAAGTCTTCATAATCCCAGTTTGGTTCATATACATTTACGAGAGCTACCTTGTTGAAAGCCAGTTTTGCCTAAATCAATAATGTAGTATCCATTGGTATCAGAAATCATATTAGTAGCTGAGAATGGAACTTTTTTGTGCACAAGACTCACTACACCTTGTGCCTTGCCATTAAAGAATGAATGAAAGGTCTTCCCCACCCAACAAAACGGGTGATTTTTACCTCGTTATTATTCAAATTTCAAAATCTTAGTGCACCTGCTGGTGCCTATGAATATGTCTGGTGTGTGTCCCAACCTCCTGTAATCCATTCAAACAGATCCATAAGTCACAGTAGTCATTAGTATATTTAACAAAAAAACAAATGAAAACAACGCTGAATCTCTGAAAGAGGAAGAACACGTTGAACAGCGAGTGCAATTTGGATTAGGGGGGCATGTCAAATTGTTCTGCAAACTTTTTCACCTTGGAGGCAGACAAAAGGCACTTATTCCCCACTAGATAAGGTGACGCACAGCTTGGCTGGAAAGAGTCGTGCCGGGTGGAATCTTCACTTGTACAGTTCTGCTATCGAATCCCGGCATTCGCTGCACAGCTTCATCACGTCCAGACTGTCGTCCTCATAGATGCATGTCAGATGACCTTTTCTTAAGAACAGGTGCTTCACAGATAATCAGGTCCTTAGTTTGGAATTGGTGCAGACAGAGGAGAACAGGGTGAGGTTTCGCCCACTACAGCAGGCTTGGAAGCGAGGGTCTGTTGGTCTTGCTCAATTTTAGGAGGTGAGGACAGCATGCTTCGACTGAACACTTCAAACAGTAGCTCAGAGAAGGAAATAGTTGGGTGGGGGCCTCTGAGATTTTTAGGTGAGCTAACAATTTGATCGTTGTGGCTCCTACTTCTTCCTTCCAGGTCTGCTACTTTCTTTCTTACTTTCTTACTTTGAGCCGGTCATTCTCTTACTGCAGGGCAATGTGTTTGTCCTCAAGCTCCACAACGCAATGATCAATTGTAGTTCCCTTCTAATCCAGTGCTATGATACAAGTACCAAGATCACCAATTGTAGCATTAATGTGAACAAGTTTTAGGGATTCAGATGATACCCTGAATTCAGCTGCAGGATCCTCTTTATCCTTGGTCAGTAGCGAACTAATATCCTCCACCGTCTGTGTGTGTGTGTGTGTGTGTGTGTGTGTGTGTGTGTGTGTGTGTGTGATGAATTGATTTTTTTGTTTCTCCTCCTGTTGACTTCAACTGACTGGACTTTACATTTCTAAACTCTTCCAGTCTGAACATTCTTCAGCTCTCATTGACTTCAACATCAAAATTTTCCTCTAATTGCACTTCTTTCTCTCTTTATTCAGGTTGGAGAGATGCAGTTTGTCAGAGATCAACTGTTATTTTGTGGTCTCAGCTCTGAAGTCCAACCCCTTCCTACTGAAACATCTGAATCATCTGGACCTGAGTTTCAACCCTCTGAAGGATTCAGGAGTTGAGCAGCTGTGTGGTTTTCTGCAGCGTCCACTCTGTCGTCTGCAGAATCTGAGGTCAGACTCCATGTTTATGTGTTTCAGTAAAGTAGTGTTGACACTAAAGGTCAGACATCAGGCTGATCTGAGAGTGATCCACACTGAGGATCTCCAGGAGAAACGGAGCTTCTTCTCTGGTCTTTAGTCCTGTGACTGTGGCAGAGCCGTGTGCAGCTCCACATTTCAAAGCTTGCTAGAAGAAGAAAGGAGCTGCAGTGGATCATTGACTGTGAACCTCTGACACGCTCCATGTTGACCTTCAGCTTTCAAAGCAGGCTGATTTCTCCTGGATCAAGCTGTCACTGATCTCCCAGCTGGAGCTCCAAACTCTCAGCAACTACAAACTCTTAACTTGTTGTTTTATGTCAGTTACCTTGGCTGTTGACATGTTCTCGCTCTGCTGTATGCTTCCGTTTGGTCTTCACATCAATTCAACTCTTTATCCTGAAGTTAGCAGATTTTCAGGATGGAGCAGGAGGAATTTTCTTTGATATTGAAGGCCATAAAATCAGACAGATGTAAAAGTAAACCTTAATTGGACAACTGTTTGAGTTCAAACTGGTTAAAAATACTAACACCAATGTGAAATCAGAGCAAACTACAAAGCAGATAGATTAAAGGCAGTGAAGGCAGCCATCTTGGATCACCATGATCTGATATTGTGGAAGGATTTGGAGTTCTGCATGGAAGAGGCTGAATTAGATATCAAAAAAGGCTCAGTGTTCACAATGAAAACACTGTTGGAACAACAGATGGAAATTAGCCCTCGGCTATAATCTGGCATGTTTGCATTCATGTTTTTTATGTATGTTCATCAACATGCACTGTCCCAATCAAATAAATGAATGAATAAATAAATAAATAAATAAATAAATAAATGAAGAACAATGAAGACACAATGAAACTCGGGGTACCGGAGCACTGTGCTGACATTTTTTACATCAAAGACAAGGATGGCACTTCAAAATGTGATTCTAAAAAAATCAAATCCTTTGCCTCCAGTTATCAAGAGCTGTATAAATCAGAAATCAATTTTGATAATCACATTTTCAAAAATGAATCAGTGGTTAATTTATGAAAAACATGAAAGCACCTCACCTTAGGATGATTCAGTAACTTTACATGCTCCGGTCACATTAGAGGAGTGTGAGCTGTTAAGGACATGCATAAAGGTAAATCTCCTGGTTCGGACAGAATTGCACCTGAATTTTATCTCACTTTTTGGCCTTTGATGAGCCCGCTGTTGTTAGATATGATTCAGTACTCAATCACAATGGGATCTTTCTCCCGAGATGTCAATTTAGCTGTTATCTCACTGCTTCTGAAAAAAAAGGAAAGAGCCCAATTGAGTGCTTACAGCAATTTGGCCTATGTCGCTCCTACATGCAGATTTAATTATCTATGCAATAGTGCTGACCTGGCCACTTCAAGATTACATGACGGAATTGGTTCATGCTGAAAGGAGAAGTTTCATAAAATCCAGATTGGCCTCCGACAATGCATGAAGACTGTTATATGATCAAGATGATGTTCAGAGTTCAACTTCTGCTGCTAGATGCAATGAAGGCCTTCGTCCACTTGGAATGGACTTTTTTATTGTCAGTTCTTGAGACTATGGGATTTAGTACACCAGTCATTAATTTGATTAATATATCGTAGAAAAACACATCTGCTGGAGCGCTCACAGGCAAAAACATACTCCCCTAATTTTCCAGAATTGAAATGGTCGGGACAGGGCCATCCTCTCAGCCCTTTATTATTTGCTCTCTCTCGAGTGCCTCTGGCATAGGCCATCGGCAGCTCTCTCACATTCACGCCGATTTCCATCAGAAACACTCATCATCGCATCTCTCTGTACGCTGATGATGTAATACACTCAATAAAGTAATGGCAGACCGGGAGAGGTGGTCTAATCTGCCAAAATCACTCGGTGGCTAGATTTCTATCATGAAAATAAATATTCCACCCAGAGCAAACTTTGTCAGCTCGATCCTTCTCCTCCCACCTCCCCGACTGTATTGGACCAAATTGCAGTCAACAGACACTAAATTCCTTTGGTGTGGCAAACAGTCTTGCTCACTACAATGGAGCGAGAAATGCCAGCTAACGGCCTGTCGCTTCCAAATTTTAAACTCTCTGACTGGGCTTTCACACTTAGACTTTCACACCTTTTCTCACTTGAGTTCAAGAATCAGAATCAGAATTCCTTTGTCATTGTTCAAAAGAGAGTACAATGGAATTAAGAACAGCAGCTCTCGTGGGCACTGCAAACAGACAAAAATAGTGCAAGACAAGACAGTGCAAAAAACAGAATAAAATAAAAAAGTTTATGTGGCTTGTAACATATACTGTGTATATATATATATATATATATATATATATATATATATATATATATATATACATACATATATATATATATATATACATACATACATATATATATATATATATATATATATATATATATATATATATATATATATATATATATATATATATATAGCCAGTGTTGATGAGCCCCTGGAGCTGCTTCCTCTCCGCCACGGTGCAGCTGGAGAACCACAGGCAGATGCCATGTCTGAGCACCGACTCCACCAGGCAGCGGTAGAAGGACACCAAGAACTGTTCGGAGGCACCGTCGGGCCAAGATTTCACAGTCCGAGTTATGGGGGTTGCTCGCTTCTTGACTGGTTTGTATGCCGGAATCAGGAGCAGCGACATGTGGTCAGAAGACCCCAGCTGGGGGCACCTTTGTGGCCCTATAACCATGCTTGATATTAGAGTAGGCTTTATCCAGCATCAGCTCCTCTGGTGGCACATTTGACGTGCTGGTGGAATTTAGGGAGCACTGCGTTCAAGTCAGCATGGTTAAAATCCCCCGCAATCATGTGCACTGCTTCTGGGTGGTTGTTCTGTTGCTGGCTGAGAGCAATGTCCAAGTGGCTGAGAACCATGCTAGCATTAGAATTGGGTGGAATGTACATGGTGGTCACCATGACAACAGCAAACTTGCTCGGGAGGTATATGGGCCTACATCTAACTGTAATAAACTTCAGGTCTGCAGAGCAGTGCCTGTCGGTGACAATTGCGTTCGTGCACTAGCTGTTGTTTACAAAGATGTAGATGGCCCCTCCCTTGCTGTTGTCGGAGTCCTGGCTCCTGTCTGAATGCTGTGCGGCCTGCTAGCTCGATAGCCATGTCTGAAATGGATGAGTGGAGCCAGGTCTCCATGATCAGCAGAATGCAGCAGTCCAGTACGAGTCTGTTTGCTTCCAGCTGCAGCTTCAGCTCATCCACCTTGTTTGCGAGGGATCTGGCATTTGTGAGAAAAACGCTGGGCAGTGGTGGCTTGTGTGGCCTTCTCTGGAGTTGTGCGAGGGCACCGGCCCAGCAGCCTCGCTTTTGTTTTCTCTCCTTGCGCCACTTCCTTCACCTGCCCACGGGAATGAGTATCCACGGGGAGTCCGGTGTTTGGGCTATAACTGGCGGTATGTTGTGCATGTTTGTTGAAGTCCTTGATTACGCACGGTTTGCTCTGTAATCCGATGTGGAGGAGGTCCTATCGGCTGTAGGTGATAAACGCCTGGCAGGTCAGGGAGAGAAAAAAACAAACACAAGAACAAAAACAAAAAAACACACTGACGACAAGAGGAGCTCTGTGCCGCTGCGTTGATGCACGCCGCCATCTTGGACCATGAGACCTTAAATGTAACCTGTTCACTGCTGCCCTGACAATCAGGTGTCATGGCGAGCTCTGAAGAAGCACACGTTAGCTCCATATTCTTTCACAAACATCCTATAACACTTCAGCCAGCTAATGCCTTCTGAAATTTGGTCATCTGATTTCACACCTGCTGTTAACATGGGGGAGAGTAGATGAAATAGCTGGTTGCTCCTCTGGGACACTGACTCTCTTTGATTTAACAACTGTTACACACTTGGACAAAGGCAACAAGAAGTCTTCAGTGTGTGGTGGCATGAGGATCCATTTTTATTCTGCAAAGCACAGAAACACAGCATCACGCAGACAGCTCACTAACACAGCTTCCAATGCTATTCGTGCTGGTCCTCAACTACACAGATCAAATACTAATGCTAAGTGAAAGCAAACAAAAGCCTGCATGTGCATTAAACAAAGAATAAACTAAATAGAAAAATAAAGAAAATAATAAATCAAGATCTACAATTCCAACCTTTTTCTGTTCTTTCTAAACATATTTTGTTTCCTGAACTGTTTTACATCCTTACATCCTTCAAACAACACAGTATTTCCCTTTTGTTAAGTGCTCTCATCCCCACACACTTCTGACAATATAACGTTTCTGAAACCAACTTCGCTACGCAGTGAAACATGACACCACAGGCACTCGCTCTTCCACACCACTCGCATACTACCAAGAACAAAAGCACTTCGCCTACTCGGTTGCTAGACAGTGAAGCATGGTAACTCGTTCATCCACACAGCTCGGACATTACCAATCACAGACGCACTTCGCCTACTCGCAGCCACCGCGGTGCGCACTCTCGCCGGCCTTATCACATTATGACAGTGACAAACACATACTTTCATCACAGCCACATTCTCATGTCCTTTGCACCCTTTTATACTCGTTCTGGCCCATCAATACTCACCTGCAAAGCACAGAAACACAGCATCACGCAGACAGCTCGCTAACACAGCTCCCAATGCTATTCGTGCTGGTCCTCAACTACACAGGACCCCAAGGTAGCTGCCCGCTTCTGTGCCGCACAGCACACATAGCTGTGAAGGCTGCTGTCTGTTTAATGTGTTACTGCTTTCTGCGTTATCTGTAATTAGTCCCGTGTTTGCAGTGCCTGAATTATCCTTAGCTGTTATCAACTTCTGAAAATAAACATCATCAACAAGACAGTTTAAACAACATATAGTGTAACTGTTATTAAATTAAATAGACTGAAAAATGAAATTAAATGCATGAACTCAAACTGGTTTTTTTTTTTGGTGGGGGGGGGGCTCCCATTATATGTTCATGTGTCCCACACAATCATAGGTGAAAGTAAGCCGGAACGCACCGGAACGCCGTGCCGGTAAGAAAAATACTGGCCTCTTCTACTGGAACGCCCCGGAACGCCTCTGAAAAGCAACTTTCACTCATGCATACAAAGCAAGCCCTTTTTTTTTTCCAAGCAAATTTTACCGAAATAAGTGTAAAATTGATGAATACATAAAACTCATCTCCAGACTACATCTTCTGTGACGTGTTGAACAAGGTTAATGCGCCTGACGAGCACTGGAGTCCTCGCTTACCGTGACAGGTTGCAGCTTGTAGCGGCAGTCTCTCGCTGTAGCCTAACATTAATCCAATGTCCACTGTTGTGTGTTTTTTGCAGACAACAGTGAAGTCATTTTTGCAAAATAAACAAAACATAAATCCACAAGTAATAAATTGTGAGGGTTCACGCGTCATAAAATATTCTCCGTCTCTCTGTCATGCGAGCAGCATCACTCCTTCCGCAAACAAGCACACGTGGAAGTGAGGTAAACTCAATGCTTCTTTTCATTGGATGGCTGGTTGCCTAGGTGATGTAAGGACCCCTTCCCCCGTCCCCATCTCAAGAGACAACCAGGACAGGTCAAAAATGCAAAGAAAATAAAAAAAAAAACATTTAACTAAAAACAACATATATTATATATATATATATATATATATATATATATATATATATATATATATATATATATATATATATATATTGTTGCAGCGGCAGGCGCCACTGGGGGCCGCCATACTGTTTGGTGCCGCAAGGCATCATGGGAGGGGTTTGTTCGGGCCGTTTCAAGATGTATTTTGTGTTAAAATTTGTTAAAATGTACTTCGTTTTGTTAAAGTTTGTTAAGTTATTGTTTTTCTATGTGTTGAAGCCGTTTTTCCGGTCTTTTTATGTTAAGTTTCATTTACGTTATGTTGGACCAACAGTGAGAAGGGTCGGTGTGAGACTGACTTGGCCTCTGTGCCAGCACTGACCAATGCGAGCGACATGCTCTCAGTATTAATTAATTAGAAAAACAAAAGCTTAAGATGAGTTGAAGTGCTGCAGTCCTCGTCGATCATTGCCGTTCTTGTGAATAGGTCGTTGCCGCTGTTATAATATGTATTGTATTTAAACATTCAGAATAATTATCAAGCAACTAAAAAAACATTATGCTTTCAAGAATGTCAAAAAAGAGCAGGATTTATCAATATCTGTTTTGTACGATGCTCGCACGCTTTGTGCACAAACTAAAAATTTTTTTTGAGTTGCACAGTTCCTGCAAGAATCTTATCTTACTTTCACCTCTGCACACAATGATAGATCATTGATCAGTTTCCACCCTATCAATTTTCCTGATTGGGAGAAAAACATTCGTACACTTGGAAAAGAGGGACTACTTACTTTTCTGAGCATTTGCTCTAAACATGGTGCTCCATGTGCCTCCTTTTTATTTGTTGCCTTATTCGCCCGTGTCGCCCGTTCTCAATGGACTCTGGGCTGGCTTTAAGATTTAAAACGAAAAGAGCACCTCTGGCCCGACTGACACCCTCCACATTCACTTTCTATCCAATCATGGTTCTTAAAGGTATAGTGGACGATTTTCTCGAAAAAGTGGAAGCCAAACGTCTGTTACTCGCTTTTTGAAAAACGTGCATGCGCCGACCACCCTACCTGCTCTTCTGCTCCAATGAGTGCGCTTGACGTCGTTACGCAAGCATTTCTCCAGCGTGATTGACATGTCGGAGGACCAATAGTTGAGACTCGCATCACGCCATTCGTTGGCTAAAACATCGTCCTTTATACGTTTAATATGTCTGGACATTGTCTACTCGGAGCTGCCAACAGCTAGAGTCCACGGAGCAAAGGAATTGACAGTAGAGGCTTGTTCCTCACTCCTGACTCTCCTCTCAGAGCCACAGATACACTTGGAAGCGAGATATGGAGCTCGGAATCCAAGGGCTGGGGAGTTGTAAGGGTTTCTTTTTTTTTTCTTTTCTTTTTTTTGGGGGGTTGTTTTGTTTGTTTGACCTGCCACACATATGTCATATTAATTTACTTACCCTTCCAACTGTTTGCTCACGGAGTATCATTGCCCTGTGTGACACGGAATGTTAGCAATCCCTTATTCTGCTGTATTTTTGCTCAAACAGACTCACTTTGCCCTTTAAAATTAAACATTTCATCACAAAAAAAGGCTTTTAGAGCGCCGTATATAAAAAAACGTGTGTGTGTGTGTAATTAATTCCATTTGGTCTCATCCAATAATAAAATAGCTTGAATCAAGAGTTGTCCAGTCAGAGTAAACTTTGCTTTGTTTCCTGGTGTTTGTTGTTAAACTCAGCTTGTGTGTCCATGAAAAAGAAGTGCTCGGTGTGTAGCTGCTGTGTGAGCTGGAGATCTGAGATGTGTGTGAAAAGAGCTCTTCTCCTCCTGTTGGCTTCAGCTGTTTGGACTTTACATTTCTAAACTCTTCCAGTCTGAACCTTCTTCAGCTCTCAATGACTTCAACATCAAACGTTGCTCTCTAATCTCACTTCTTTCTCTCTTTATTCAGGTTGGAGGACTGCAGTTTGTCAGAGAGCAGCTGTTCTTTTCTGGTCTCAGCTCTGGAGCCCAACCTCTTCCTCCTAAAACATCTGGAACATCTGGACCTGAGTGGGAACCCTCTGCAGGATTCAGGAGTTGAGCAGCTGTGTGGTTTTCTGGAGAAACCAGTCTGTCATCTGCAGACTCTGAGGTCAGTTGACTGTCTGTTCCTGTTGTAGAAGGAGAAATGTTTGTCAGCAGCTGTGATCTGAGACTCTGATCCTGCAGTGAGAGAGTGGACTGAGCTCAGCAGCAGCTGACTGGTGTGTGTGGACATGAGGAGGAGTGTGAATGTTGTGCTGACATGTGGATGATGTGTGTGATGAAGATCCACAACAACAGAGCAGCTCATTGATCAGGACTCAGTAATGTGGAGCTGCTCATTTCTCCATCAACACATCTGATTGGTTCCTCCTCAGTGATTCTGCTGCTTTCTCTCTTTATTCAGGTTGAGGGGCTGCAGTTTGTCAAAGATCAGCTGTTCTTCTCTGGCCTCAGCTCTGAAGTCCAACCCCTCCCACCTGAAGGAGCTGCACCTGAGTCTCAACCAGCTGCAGGCTTCAGATGTGAAGCAACTGGTTGCTCTTCAGCAGAGTCCAGACTGCAGGCTACGTAATCTCTGGTCAGTAGATGGTTGGAGTGAGTCCATGCTGCTTTCAGCAGGTTTGGACTAAACACAGTCAGTGTGAGAACAAAGATCCAGTGTTTGACTCTCAGTGAGGCTGTGAGAGGAGAACGCTGAGCAGCTTCAGGATTGGACAGCAGAGGACACACAGTCAGCCAATCAGAGGAGCCACAGGCTTGTTGTGTTGGTGTGACAGTGGTGGTCCTTCATGAGCTCTGAGCTGCTGACTGCTGCTCTGAACAGGACTGAAGTCCTCACTGCTTCACAGAGACTCTGATCATCTCCTCTCATCTCTCTGCAGGTGGAACTGAGAGCAGAGCTTCATCCAGCAGTGAGCGACAGAGGAACCAGCAGAAGATCTGCAGTGTGAAGAGCTGTGAGAGTCCAGCATCGAACCAGGGTTCCTCTGGATGTGACTCGGAATCATCATTGTGTGGACTTTACCTCCTCTGTTATTTTTACCTGTAATTATTTGAGGCAGATTGAAGTTTTAAAGTCCAGCCCCAGTTTTTTTTTTCTTTCCACTTTGTCTGTTGCTGATTCAAACCCAGCCATGATACGGTCTTTTGCCTCTTCCCTGACATGTTCATTAGTTTTGCCATATTTTACTTACTGTGCAGAAGTATGGGGAAATAACTACAAAACAGCATTACACCCTCTTGTCATCTTACAGAAGAAAGCAATAAGAATAATACATGGTGTCGGTTACAGAGAACATACAAACATACTTTTTGCAAACTCTAAATTATTAAAATTTCAAGATATTGTTGATTTATTGACTGTACAAATTGGATTTAGGGCAAGTAAGGACAATCTTCTAAAAAACATCCAACTTTTATTTCCTAAAACAGCAGGTGTTCGGTATAATTTACGACATACACATAACTTTAAAGTTAGATGGGCAAATAATAAACGGAAAAGACTTTGTCCTTCAGTTCAAGGGGTAAAATTGTGGAACAAACTGGGACAACACCTCAAGGAATGTCTAAATATGAAATTATTTAAAAAGCAACTTAAAGAAATGACTTTTGAAAAATATATTAAGGAGAATGATTTTTGTATGTAAAAAAGGAAGTTTGTTATTAATTGTACTGTGAACATAATTGTGTAATAATGAAGGTTGTAATATCTTTAGTTAAAGAGTATAAGTAAGGAGGGGTGGGAGATAAGTTTTTACTTCATCCCACTCCTTTTCGAGCTAATATAAATGTGTTTTGTTATTGTATTGTGTTGTATTGCTTGTAATGATTTTTGTTTACTGCTGAGCACTGAGCGAAATTCTGCTCAAAGCAAAAATAAACAAACAAACAAACATCTTAGAAATGCAAACAAAAATCCAAAGTTTAATACATCCATAGCCAGTGTCAGGATGAAGCAATTTATTGATCACATTTACAATAAAAAAGATGATGAGATACAATCTTTAAAAGTGACTAACTGACAGATATGGACCATTACATGAAATTACAGAGCAAGTGCAGGTCAATATAGTGAGACGACCTAGGAAAAAATGCTCGATGAAAATTCAAAACTTTAAAGTAGTTGGATGAATTTGTCCTATTGCACGCTAACATTCCTGATCAACAATCCACCTCTGTGTTTCCGCTCATATCACTCTCTCCCTTATTTCAAAAATTCTTTTTCTTGAAGTTACAGGGCTCAAACTTCTCTTCATGAATGCATTTGCAGTGATATGTGTTTAACCAAGGCTCAATCAATATATGGGTTCAGTAAATGTTTTTGGAGCAACTGTCCTTGTATTACAGCTTTAACATTTAACATGCACTGCATCTTGTCATTTCGGCAGTCCAGTGACCAGATCACTCACAATAGGGTTGTTGTTCTTCAATTGCAGTCCTCCTTGATACACGTTACCACTGTGTGGAACTTCGTTAAACGTACTTTTTAATGATGGGATAAGCTCTCCAACCCTGATGCAGAGCTGCTTTCTGATTGGATGTCATGTTGCTAGTTGGATTGACTGAAACTGTTGTGTGACTGCTGGTTTTTACAGTCATGCACCATTTACTGATGTATTTAAGTTCTGACAATGAATGAGTTAAAATTTATTGGTGTAAGGTGTACCGTGTCACCTGTGGATGGACTGGAACGCATGTATCTCAAACTCAATGTGTGAGAGCTGAGAACCCTGAACCATTGTTATTTAGACAGAGTATCTAACTCTTTTCTTTGTCTCTTCACCTTTTCCTTATTTACAACACGTGAATTAAAGTTTTATCTATATTTACCTAAATTAAGCTTTTAACATCATGAACGGGCATCTGAAATTATAATTATAGCAGAAACTTTTAACTTCAGCCTTTACATGAACATTTAGCCATATTAGCAATATTAGCACTTTTAGCCACATAGCATAGCAAGCTTTTCGAGGGTATCAGCCGTGCTCAGTCTTGAGTAACTCTATTAAAGGGCAACTCCGGTTTTTTGACACCTGGACCTTATTTATAGGTGTGTGCATGCTCATATACTCACTCAGACAAACATCGTGCAGCTCGGAGTCCTTCAGAAGTTATTTAGATCCAAACGATGTAGCCGCACTAGCGGGGGTGCCACAGCAATGGAGCGTTAGCGCTGGACATAATCTCTGCAAAGTCGCTCATTTCGGCTGTATTTTTCCTCCATCGGCGCTGGGTTGCCTTTCGGTCGGAAGGGGGGCCTCCGGCGGTGTCCCGTGGCCTGGGTTGGAGCGCGCATCCGCCGGGTGGCGGAGATCTGGATTCTCCCGGCGAGAAGAGAGCTCCGGCCGTCGCGCGTCCCGCGGCCGGCGTGGAGCGCGCATCCGCCGGGAAGCGGAGATACGCTTCCTCCCAGCGAGGAGAGAGCTCCGGCCGCGGCACGGCGGGCCGTTGCGCGTCCCGCGTCCAGCGTGGAGCGCGCATCCGCCGGGGAGCAGAGATACGCTTCCTCCTGGCGAGGAGAGAGCTCTGGGCCGTCACGGCGGGCCGTCGCGGCGGGCCGTCGTGTGTCCCGCGGCCGGCGTGGAGCGTGCATCCGCCGGAGAGCAGAGATACGCTTCCTCCCGGCGAGGAGAGAGCTCCGGCCTCGGCGCGGCGGGCCGTCGTGCGTCCCGCGGCCGGCCCGGAGCGCGCATCCGCCGGGGAGTGGAGATCCGCATCCTCCCGGCGAGGAGAGACATCCAGCGGCCCAGCGGCCGCGCGCGAGCCGTGCGTCTTCGCCGGTGTCCGGAGCCTCCGTGGAGCAGCTGAGGGCCGTTTTCCAACTCGGCCCCTGGAAGTCAGACGCCGGGGCACCGTGACAGCTGAGGCCGACTCAAAGTGCCTTTCTGCTGGGGAGAGGAGCGCCGCAACGTTCCCATCCGAGCTAATTGTGGCTAAGTTAGCGAAAACTGTCAGCTCTTCAGCTGACCCACCTGAAGACGGTAGACGAGCTGACTTTATGATAACACTGGCGATGGATGAAGAAATACAGCCGAAATGAGCGACTTTGCAGAGATTATGTCCCGCGCTAACGCTCCATTGCTGTGGCACCCCCGCTAGTGCGGCTACATCGTTTGGATCTAAATGACTTCTGAAGGACTCCGAGCTGCACGATGTTTGTCTGAGTGAGTATATGAGTATGCACACACCTATAAATAAGGTCCAGGTGTCAAAAAACCGGAGTTGCCCTTTAAGTTGACACTCCAGCACCATTTATGTTGATACATGCGCGTGTTCATCCTGTGTGAGATCTGTGGTTGTGTTTAGTTGTGTGTGTTTAACAATATTCAGTTTAGAATCTGCATTAAGTTGTTACTTCAGGATCATGGACAGCACCATGTTTACTTTCGATATATGTCCATTTGTGTGTGCGTGTGCGTGTGCGTGTGCGTGTGCGTGTGTGTGTGTGTGTTGCAACTGGAGGTCACCTGGTTATGCAGGACACCACATCCCAGGGACCATTTGGAAGGCCTGATATGCAGGTTTTTAGCATGGACGTTTTCTTGAACTACATTTCAACCCCAAATATCTGAAATGCAAAATCACACAAGTAATTTCCAATCTTGCTTTGTATAAATAGTAGGGCTGTCACTTTAATGCATTAATTAGATTAAATAATTACACCACAAATTAATGCATTAAAAAATTAATCTAAGATTGATTATAGCTCACTTGAGTGGCAATTCAGTGTGAATGGAATTGTTGTCTTATTTAGAGTCATGTTATACTTGTAGTATCTCGTGGGATCAATAAAGTCTTATCTTATCTTATCTTATTCATTTTGATTTGCTGTATTGAGTTAGCTTTAATGTTCATTTTGAATTTCGTTTGCTATTCTATACTTGTACTGCACATGAATAGTGCACCAGGCCTAAATGGTTTGCTGGGATGTACTTTAAATTTTTTTCTTCTTTTGAATTTCATTAATGAAACACACTGAAAGCGTTATTTGAGTCTCCTGATTGGGTTTCGAATTTATTTTGGACAAGACGTCCTGACTTAGCTTTCATTCATCATTAATAAAAATGTGGATTTCAAATCTTCTCTTGTTGAGTTGAGTGTTTTCCTTTGATGAGTCATGCACTCCAATTCTGTAACGTCCTGGAATTCAGATTCTTCACTTGGGGACCTAAAGCAGACATGAGATTAAAATGTGATTAATTACATTAATTACAAATCCTGTAATTAATTTTTTTTTGATCGCATAACAGCACTAATAAATAGTGTCTTTTTCATCCATGTACCTCTTCATTGTCTTCCTTTATCCAAAGTGGGGGCAGCAGTTTCAGCAGGGAATATCAGATCTTCTTTTCCCTCCAGTTCACCCAGGGGAATCCTGAAGTGTTCCCAGGCCAGCTGAGAGATATCAAACCTAAGTTTCACCATGATCAACTTGCATAATAATAACAAAAAAAACACTGCGGGTCTTCTTCCATGGTGTGAAATGGAGGGTGTATTCAGTATAACTGGGGATTATCATCAGCTACTGTTAGGAAGTGTGAATAGACCTTCAGTTGTTATTTTCCTAACGCGCCAATTACAACATAGTCATTTGTAGACACTTTTACAGAGAACACCCAACACAATGAGCAAGCATAGGGGACTGGAAGAAAAAAAAACTCCCTTTTAAAAGGAAGAAACCTTTGCAGAACCAAGCTCCGAGGTGGTGGCTTTCTGGTTGAGGTAGGCAGTAGAGAGAAAGAGAGATAGGACAGACTGATACAGTTCTTGTATCAACTCAGCAATGCTCCACTCAAGCAGGTGGATCAAGATCAAGAGAGTTCATAGACTGCAAGGGCAACAATTATCAATGACACGAAGTTATGAAACATTGCAAGAAAGAAAGGAGAGAAGTGAAACAAAACTGCCCGGGTCTCTTTGGAACCATTCAAAAATGCAGATTTTCAAAGTGAAAATAAACATACGAAGCTCCCGGGTTCAGAACATGTTCTGGTCTCTATCACCACTTTCTACAACTGTGTCGGCTTGACCAGAGTCTGATTTTCACATAAATTGTCTGTTGATTTTATTTTATGAGTTCAAGTTTTGCATGAATCGCCCTATCACAGCGCCTCCTCTGTTCATGTGGTGCAGTCATGTGACAGGCTGGACCAATCACATTTTCATCCAGTTTCAAATGCTCAGTATGGGGAAGTTCTGCTCAAATGGTCATAACAGGATTTTGAAGCTATGGGTGACGTCACGTAAGTTTCATCCGTCTTTATAAACAGTCAGTGGGAGCGACATGCGCTGCTAACACACTCACAAAGCTAACAGTGCAGCCTGAAACCAGAACAAGGGCTCTGATTGGTTGTTATGTTTTGTAGAGTCAGGCGTGGTTCAGGTGAGGAGAGAGAATCTCTCAAACATATAATCCCCAGTGGAAGCCTTTTCCTCAGTATTTATAAATACTTTGAAATGTATTGACTTGGCTGATTGCTGTCAGGAATCACTCCAGCCAGATTTAGTTTGTGTTTTTTTTTTTACCTGTTTGATCTTTATTTTTTTCATTGCGATCACTTCCTGTTTTAATTGTGAAACTCCTGTCTGCCTTCCCCCCATGTGTGATCAGCTGACTCCTCCCTGATGTGCTTCACCGGTGTCTTCCCTCCCCAGTGGAGAGAAACTCACTTCCCCTCGTGCTCCTGCTGCCAGCTCGTCTTCCTACCTCAGTGTCAACCCCTCCAGCTGGTTGATTTGTTCTTCTGTGGAAACTGATGCTCACTTTGATTCTAATGATTTTTCAAAGAAATCTTTCCCCCTTGTCACTGAGTCTGCATCTGGATTCAAGTATTAGATATTGATATTGAGACAAGTTTCACACAGTGTTTGGAGTTTTTTATTTCCTGATTCCTCTTTGAAAATGTCTGATACGATTTGACTTCTGTTTTTTCCCCATTTTTGAATTGCAAAGCAAAAAAAACAGAATCTAAAATTCAGAACATCTAAATATGGTCATTTGTGTCTGAGTATTGACAATTGAAAACACAAACTAGAGTGATAGTTGTCTTCACATTTTTAACATTAAACATTAAACATTAAACATTAAAATTTTACTTCACTTGATGTGTCTCAAGAAAAAAAATTGAAGCAAAAACCTTTCAAAAAGAAACAAATTGCACAGTTAGCACAGTTAGACAGAATGTCACTTTAGAGAAGTTTTAATATCTTCAAAAGTGTGTGTGTGTGTGTGTGTGTGTGTGTGTGTGTGTGTGTGTGTGTGTGTGTGTGTGTAATTTAACAAACGTACTGTGACTTGGAGACGAAAAAAAGATCCAAAAACCCAAATCAGTCTGTCCACTGTGAGAAGCTGCAGTTTCATGTATCCATGAAGAGGAAAATCCAGTTTGAGGAGATTTGAAAATGAGTCCAGTTATTAGAAAAGTGTCAGTTGAGGAATCGGTGAGGAGACTGATGGCTGCAGCTCCATGTTTTTATCTATTAACTCAGTTTGTTTCTGTCTCTCCACACTCGTCTCACATCCTGTTGTCCACGTAGAAAGTCTCTGAGAAGACGGCCGACCACCTGTAGGTTTCGAATCTTCTTCCTGTCAGAAATCTCATCAACGTCTCAGCTCAGAAAATGTGAAGCTTCTTTTAGGAAACACACAAGGAGATCTGAAGGAAGTATTCTACTCAGGCTTCAGGAACACTGCAGAGTTCCCCTTAAAGGCATAAAGTCTAATTCCAGCGTGTAGCGGCTGAGTGAAGGTGGTCTGGACTCTGTGGAGGAGAGTCATGGTTTCAGAGACGCTGTAGAAAGACAGAATCCCTGCTGTGTGATCCAGGTACACTCCCACTCTGGATGTCTGGCGATCTGAGACGGGAGTTTCTGTGTTGTTGTGCCCAAATATAAAACCGTTGCAGTCACAAAATACAGCCCAAGACCTATCATTATTTTCAAATCCACATTCACTGATACTCCCTGCTCTGCTGATGTTCTTGTAGGTGACTGCTACAATAACTCCTGTTCCTCTCCACTCCACCTCCCAGTAGCATCGTCCAGTCAGACTCTCTCTGCTCACAACCTGAAAACATTCAGTGAATCTGTCTGGATGATCAGGATAAGGCTGATCATCCCATGTTAAAATTACTTTTCTATCCCCGCTAGATAATAACAGCTTTCTGTGAGCAGAGTTTGGATCCAGAGTGATCTGCTGGGAATACTGTAAGAAGTCCGCTCTGCTCTCTGGCTGTGGTTTTGGTGGTTTTGGTGGTTGTGGCAGTGAAAGTTCTTCAGTGTCTCTCAGAGAGATGTTTGTCCCCGTCTCTCTCAGGATGTCCTGGAGTTTGTCTCTGCTCTCTGACACAGCTGCTGCCACATCCTCAAAGTATCTGAGAGGAGCAGTCTGGATGCTGGAGGAGTGTGTGGGCTCACTGAGTGCTGACACTGAGGGGTAGCTGAGCAGAAACTGGGTGTGGTCCTCTGTGTGAGCCAGCTGCTCCAGCTGGACGTCTTTCCTCTTCAGCTCACTGATCTCCTGCTCCAGCTTCTCCTCAAGCTCTTTGAGTTCACTCACTGCAGTTCGCTGCTGGGATCTCAGCTCCTGTTTCACCTCCAGGCTTCTTTTCTGGATGAGATGGATCATCTGGGTGAAGCTCTCCTCGCTGTTCTCCACTGCTTCATCAGCAGAGACATTGATGGCCTCCACCTGCTGCTGAAGCAGCTTCACCTCTTTCTGTCGCTCCTGGATTCTCTGCTGGATGTTTAGTCGACTCTCCTCCAGCTCCTTCTGCTTCTGCCTCCTCTCTGCTGCAGCAGCTTGGAGTCCAGTCTTCTTCAGATCCTCCACTAACTCTGCTAACAGGAGGTTCTTCTCCAGGTCGGGTCTCTGTCTGAACTCCTTCCTGCACTGAGGACAGCTGTAGATTCCCTTCTTCTTCTCTTCATCTCAGTGGATTTTAATGCAGCTGCTGCAGTAGCTGTGTCCACAGGGAACCGTCAGCGGATCCTTCAGGAGATCCAGACAGCTGGAGCAAGAGAACTTTAGTGGATCCAGCTGAGATCCTCTCTGAGCCATTTTCTCCTCTCAACAGCAGCCAGAGTTTGAAGAGTTTCTCTTCCTGCTCAGCAGTTGTTAAACTTCATCACAGGACTCAAACACACCTTAGTTTCTTGGACCTTTGCTCAGATAGGATTAGGTTGAACTTTAGCATCTTTCGACCTCCATTAAACTGTAAAATCAGGCGTTGGTAAAAGAAAGATGTGAGTCCTCAGCCATGGCTTTCCTCTTTCCTCTTCACTCTTGAACTATTCACAGCAGGGACTTGCAATGACCCTGGTTTTCCCAGAGTTACGGTGGAGGGCTCAGTCTTAAAATCCATGTTAATCCATGCAGGAGTTTTGGTTGCAGGAACATCTGCAGCATCTTGTGATCTCTGGGATTGTACGGACGTAGATGTTAATTTTGTTTTTCGTTCTGGTGCCAGTGTTGTCATTTTTACAATTTTGTCAATTTGTACACTTGTAAAATGTCTAATAAAAGTTTAAGTCATAAAAAACATTGTTGATCAGATCATGTTGCTTAATCTTACTGAGATAAGATCCCATAAAATCAAACACACCTTTGTTTCTTCCTCCTTTGCTATGATAGAATCAATTTGAACTTTGGCTACAATCATGTTGATAATCAGTTTGAACTTTATCAACTTGTTTCAACCTCCATTAAACTGTAAAGTTTCGCTGTTGGTCGCAGGAGACGGACACAGTTCAGCTCAGGTGTTTTTCATGTGAAGCAGAGAAAGTATTTTTGAAGTCTTTCAGCTCTTTTCAGCTCTCTTCTGATCCACTTCCTCCAACAAAGACTGGTCTGGAGAGAAGAGAAGCTCAGATGGCTTAGTGCCTCTCACCCTGAGCAGCCTCTGAACTCTCAGTCTGAATCTTGATAACATCTTTACAGTCAGCCTGAGCCTCGGCAACTTGATGGTTCCTTCATGAAACCAGCTTTGAGCTTTCATATGCTGCTTCTCTGTGTGTCCAGCAGGGGGAGCTGCTGACTTTTACAAAATATTAATAGTGTGGCGAGATGAATCAAGTAAAAGGAAGCCAGACAACGCCACCTTGGGACTTGCACCCAAGGAAATAACTAAAAAGTAATGATTGGTGAGGACACTCAGGTTCGTGGCTTTAAGAAGCAGGAGACGTGGGTTCTGGCCAACAGAAAATCTTTATTAAATAGTAAACTTCAAAAACACATTCACTCTCTTTAAAAGAAGGGGAAGAGGGGGAGCCCAAACAGGAGCTGAGGCTTACCGGTGGGACGCGGGTAGAAGAGGGAATGAAGGCCTCGGAAGGATCACCCCAGACACACGTGGACACTCTCACTCGCTGAAAATAAAGGTGAACACACTCAAACAAAAAGGGGTGCGCCTCCAGGAGGACAGCTATACTCACTCCTCTAGCAGCAAGTTGACACCCAGATTCAGGGGGAAATGATCCCAGACGCAGCCCAGCAGGCAAACACAGCTCGCACGGCTCACACAGCTCACACCAGGAAGTGAGGAAGCCCAGGGGCGGGGTCTACTCTAGAACCAGCAGCAGAGGCTGCACCAGTGAGAATGGCCCTCTTTTATACACAGCTCCCCCTGGCGGGATTGGTTAATTATTACAAGCCAGGAGAGGGCCTCCTCCTGCTACAGTCTGCCCCCCCTTTAGAAATCGTCGCCCCGACGATTACCCCTTAGCTCTCAAGGGACCAGCTAATCCCATGGCCTAAAAACAGTGACCATGGCATTAGAGGCTGAGCGAGAAGGGCCTGCATCCCGTTGGGTAGGTTCCTGCACGGACCGTGGTAAGTGATGGACATTTGGATGCTGACCAGCAGTTGCCCTTGCCGTCCGTCGCACTGTTACCTCGCTGGAGACATCGGATTGTCTTGAGGGACCGGCCGGCAAACGGGAGGGTGGACACTCGGCCATAGCAGAATCCAGCCCTGATGATGGTGAGAGCAACAACTGAGGAGTTGTCTGGGTTACTGCGGTTGTCTGAGCGGATCTTATTCGGGGGACCTCCTGCTCAAGAAGAAACAAATCTCCGTCACATGAAGGTTCATCCTCAGACCCAGTCTGGCCATCGGGGGGTGAACCAACAGCCGGGGCACCATCTTGAGGAGCCGCCCCGACCACAGCTTTCAACAGGGTGCGGTTGACCTGGCGGACTTTGGTGGGATCATCCACAGGGGCAATGGTGTACACCGATCCCCCACCTGTTGGTGCTCTCAAGACTCTGTACACCACAGGGCCCCATAGGTCTTGAATCTTATGGCGCCCCCTCGAACTGAAATCCCGTAACCGCACCAACTGGCCCTCCATCAGAGGCACATCTCGGACACGACAGTCGTAGTTTCTCTTTCTGCGCTCCGCCGCAACCCTTAATCGTTCCCGGGCCCCCTCAAATGCTACATGCAACCGGGCCTGGTGCTCCTGAATCCATTCATGGACATCACCACCAACAGGGTCTGGGACCCTCCCCAGCAAGAAGTCAACTGGTAACCTCGGCTCTTGTCCAAACATCAAATAGAATGGGGATTCACCAGTGGCCTGATGGGGGGTCGTGTTATAAGAATATAGCACTTGTGGCAGACAGGAGTGCCAGTCTCTTTTTCGGGACACTGGCAACGTACGCAAAAGGTTGTGGAGAGTGCGATTAAAACGTTCGCACTGGCCATTACCAGCTGGGTGGTACGGTGTGGTGCGGGATTTCTCAATGCTGTATAGGCTACAAAGTTGCTGGATCAGGGAGCTTTCAAAGTTACGGCCCTGGTCCGAATGTATGCGGGCAGGAACACCAAACTTGAAAAACCATTCAGACGCCAGAACCTGGGCCACAGTCGAGGCCCGTTGGTCCCGAGTGGGCACTGCAAGGGTGTATTTACTGAAAACGTCTGTCATAACGAGGACATTCTCTAGTCCATTATGGCTAGGCTCCAACACAGTGTAGTCTATGGCCAAAATCTCATGTGGGCGAGACGCCAGCAAATGCCCCATGAAGGCCCGAGCAGCTGGTTGGGAATCCTTGGCAACTTGACAACGTTCACAGGCCTGGCACCACTGAGCCACCACTGAAGACATCCCTGGCCAATAACACTGCTGTCGCAACAGCTCCAGAGTCCTCTCCACACCTTGATGACCGTGCCCCTGATGAACCTGAGTAAGTACCTCTTCCCTTAAAGCAGCAGGCAACAGTAACTGAAGCACTGCTTCAGCCCCATCAGGGCGGAAGATTTCCCGGTAAAGGACCCCGTCTCTCTCAACCAACCGGTCCCACTGGCGAACCAATGCCAGAACAGGCGAAGATAGTTGCTTCCGCTCCTGAGCATTTGGTCGCTGCTTACGTCTCCAGAACACAAAAAATTCCTGGAGAACAGGGTCAGCTTGCTGGAGGGCCTGAATGTCAGATGTTGCATGGTGAGGCAGGGCTACAACCGCAGCCTGCATGGCTGCAGCAGACTCACCCCTCAAAGCTTGCTGTAGAGGCTCAGGCAGTGGTGTACCCGGGATCATGGCCTCCAAGGCCTGTGGTTCAGTTGGGTGCTGGCGAGACAAAGAATCTGCATTTTTATTACTTTTCCCAGATCGGTACTTTATCTCAAAGTCAAATGAGGCCAGCTGAGCAGCCCAACGCTGCTCTGTGGCACCAAGCTTAGCCGAGGACAGATGACTGAGGGGATTGTTATCTGTGTACACAATGCATTTGTGACCTAGCAGATACTCCCTAAACTTTTCAGTCATTGCCCACTTGAGCGCCAGGAACTCCAGTTTCATTGAGCTATAGTTCGACATGTTGCGCTCAGTGGGCTTCAGGCCTCGGCTGGCAAAAGCTATTGGCCGAACCTTCCCATTCTGCTCCTGCGAGAGCACAGCTCCAAGGCCACCAAAGCTGGCATCCACTTCCAGGATGAACGGCAAAGAAAAGTCGGCATATGCCAGCACGGGTGCAGAAGTTAGCTTAGCCTTTAGTGCCTCAAAGCTTCGATGACATTCGTCTGACCATTTCTCAGGAACCTCCCGCTCAGTCGGCTTACCTTTCTTGCCCCCCAATTCAGCAACCAGCCGGTGCAGGGGTGCCGCCAACTTTGCGAAACCCTCAACAAAGCGGCGATAATAGCTGGCAAAACCAAGGAACGACCGCAGCTCTGAAATATTTGTAGGAGGCGGCCACTTAGCAACAACCTCCACCTTGCTGGGATCTGTAGACACCCCCTTATCAGAGACTATGTGGCCCAAATACAGCACCTCCCGCTGGAAAAACGCACATTTGTTTAATTTGGCCTTGAGGCCTTGCTGTTGAAGTCGCCCAAGCACCACCTCCAGCCGCTGCAGATGTTGGTCAACGGTAGAGGAGAAAACCACAATGTCATCAAGGTAAAGAAGCAATGACTGACACTGCTGGTCTCCAAACAGCCGCTGCATCAGCCGTTGGAATGTGCTGGGAGCATTACACAGTCCAAAGGGCATGCGGTTCCATTCAAACAGACCAAAAGGAGTGCAGAATGCCGTCTTGGGCCGATCGGCCTCCGAAACTGGGACCTGGTTGTACCCACTGGCCAAATCTAGAGTCGAAAACCAGCGGGCACCTGTTAGAGCATCCAACGACTCCTCAATGCGTGGAAGGGGAAAAGCATCTTTTCTTGTCTTGCTGTTCAACTGCCTGTAATCAACGCACATACGCAGACTGCCGTCCTTCTTCTTAACCAACACGATTGGGGAACCGTAAGGGCTGCTGCTTTCTCTGATCACCTGTGTCTGAAGCAGCTGGTTAATATGTTCTTTAACCACCTCGTACTCCGATGGTGGGATGCGCCTGTAACGCTGTCTGACCGGGACATCATCCACCAGAGGAATGTCATGGGTTATCAGGTCAGTGCAGCCCAGGTCACCATCGTGGGTAGAAAAGACAGACTCGTATCTCTGAAGAAGAGACTTCACCTTGTCTTGCTCGACTGTGGGGAGTGCGGATAAGTCCAGGGAATCTATTTGTTCCCCTATTGAAGGAGGGACTGTCTGGGATGCCACGGTGGCTACACCAGATGGGACCTCAGTGATTCCTGCAGGCAAACTGACAACACTGACCTCTTCCAACGTGCCCACCACAGTGCGTGGGTACAACCGGGTGGCAACAGAACCAACATTTACAACAGGGATGTAGGCCGTGCCCCTTACTACCCTGACCAAAGACGGCGAAACCAGTAATCCAGCAGGTAGGCCAGAGTCCAAGGGCTCAAACAACACACTGTTACCCGAGTAGCGCTCTGAACAGGTTGCCGCAACTATCTTCAATGTGCCACCAGGGATATGACAAGCTTTGTGGCCTCGAACCTTTACCCTACCAGCGGCATCCCTGTGCACCTGCTCCTTGGCCTGACAACACTTTTGTAATGCCTGCACAACTGGCTCTGGAGCTCCAGCTACTGAGGGTAAATCAAAGAAATTGGACCCATGATAGCTAAAGAGCTCCTTGTAACACCTGCGAATGATGTTCATCCCCAAGACACCAGGGACCCGAGAGGACTGACCTCCAGGAGGGTCCTTGACCACCAACACCCCACATCGTGCCATGAATTTACCACAGAGCTTCACGTCCAGCTCCAGGTAGCCGATATAGGGAATGGCTAACCCATTAGCTGCTCTGAGCTGCAACCAATGGCACGACTGGAGTCTCTCCCGACCCCAGGGCTCAAAATGCTGGAGAAAGAAGCTCTCCGTGACAGTAGAAACCATGGACCCAGTATCAACAAGGCACGGAACCTCAACTTCCCCCATGCACACATTCACCTGTGGACAAGATGACATAAGGTGACAAGTTTCTTCTCCCTCATCAGAAACAGCTCTGGAGCCAGTGTCCGCCCCGCCCAAACTGTGGCTCTGCAATTCGGCGGGCGCTAGTTTTCCGACTCCTGAGCAGGACGCCTTCTGGCCATTTGAGGTGCAGGAGAAGAGGACCGGGTACGAGGGACACGCACACCATCACAATCACTTGCATAGTGACCCGGCTGCTGGCAGCGTCTGCATATAATGGGACCCAGACGAGGTGGAGGACGATGCGGCTGGGGGTTCTGTACTGCAGCAAGGCTTTGAGTGAGGTTGTTTAACTGCTCTTGCTGGAGCCTCAACATCTCCCTTATCTCCTGAAGCTCTGACACTGGGGGCGGGGTAGCTACACCATGAGAATTGCCACGCACCCCATACTGCAGACCAAGCACCGAGGGAACAGAGTGACTTCGACCCCGGGCTCCCCCAGGCAAACCCTCACATTCCCAGCGGATCGCCTCCCTCCTCACCTCAAGCAGGGAGGCCGTAGGCTGTCGACGCACCAGCTGTTTTAACTCGCGACGGAGGGCACCGTCCATCACATATTCCACAAACTGGTCCCGCAGCAGAACCTCAGAATTTGGTACTCCCCCTTCAGGTGCACATGCTTTCACCGACGCCATCAGGCTCATCAAGGCGAGGGAGAACCCCTGGAGCGTTTCCCCCTCCTGTTGCCGCCGTGAGAAGAATGCTTCCTGCAGGGCTACATAGGACTCAGAGCAACCATACAGTTCCTGTAAAATAGTGAAAATCTTGTCTGGATCATCCCTCTCTGCGCTGGGGCGGTACTTTATTTCCTCCCTTGCCTCTCCTTCAAGGTGATCAAATACAAAAAATGCCTGATCGGATGGGGATAAATGGCGTGCCCTCATGCAGGCTTGGACTTCCTCAATCCACTCAGTTAACGCCATTCCTGACCTTCCCCTGAAACTGGGGCATTTTCTGTCTCGAGGTACGAAAACCAATCTTTCTGTGATAGGGGCACTAGAAATGGAGGGGGGAGGAGGTGGTGCCAACCCAGAGTGAGAGGCAGAGCTAGGACCAGGCGCAGCCGCAGCCTGTTCCCGTCGCAACCTCTCATTGTCTGCTCTTAACTGTGAAACCAACTCCCTCAATTCTTGCAGTTCTTCCCCCATAACTACACCCTAACTGACTCACCGGAACCTGGCAGCTGTTTTGTCCTTAAAGAAGCGAAAAAAAGAACAGTAAATTCCAAACAAAGATATACACACAGAATATGGAAGATGAAACACCAAAGAGAAAAAAACAAAAAGACCAGAACACACGTCTCTGCTAACCAAAAGCGATCCTGCCGACAACGCCAAGTTTGTGGCGAGATGAATCAAGTAAAAGGAAGCCAGACAACGCCGCCTTGGGACTTGCACCCAAGGAAATAACTAAAAAGTAATGATTGGTGAGGACACTCAGGTTCGTGGCTTTAAGAAGCAGGAGACGTGGGTTCTGGCCAACAGAAAATCTTTATTAAATAGTAAACTTCAAAAACACATTCACTCTCTTTAAAAGAAGGGGAAGAGGGGGAGCCCAAACAGGAGCTGAGGCTTACCGGTGGGACGCGGGTAGAAGAGGGAATGAAGGCCTCGGAAGGATCACCCCAGACACACGTGGACACTCTCACTCGCTGAAAATAAAGGTGAACACACTCAAACAAAAAAAGGTGCGCCTCCAGGAGGACAGCTATACTCACTCCTCTAGCAGCAAGTTGACACCCAGATTCAGAGGGAAATGATCCCAGACGCAGCCCAGCAGGCAAACACAGCTCGCACGGCTCACACAGCTCACACCAGGAAGTGAGGAAGCCCAGGGGCGGGGTCTACTCTAGAACCAGCAGCAGAGGCTGCACCAGTGAGAATGGCCCTCTTTTATACACAGCTCCCCCTGGCGGGATTGGTTAATTATTACAAGCCAGGAGAGGGCCTCCTCCTGCTACAATAGTAAGACTTTTCGGCTCGTTTATAAATCTGCTTCCACGACCTTCATCACTATGGATCCCATTCCTTTCTGTCACTGAGGTTCTTCCAGAGAGGAGAGCTGCTGAATGCAGCTGGCTTCAGGTTCTCTGGTTCAGCTGCAGCTGAGGCTGTGATTGCTGCAGCTGTCTGGTGAGAGACACAGAGAGGAGCAGAGGAGGACACAGCAGCTGGGAGCTGGTGGTCTCAGCAGGGTTTGAGCAGTGTGGACTAAAAGTGTCTGAATTAGCCAGTGTCTCCAGATTATGGACAAGATATCTGGCAGCAGACTCAGTTTGAGAACTCTGGCACAGAGTTTGAAGGACTTTGGGACTGAATCAGCCGCTCACTGGATCAGTGAGCAGTGAGTGAACAGAGACTGACGGTGAACTGCAGCCAGTTCACTCAGCTGCTCTGTGACTTGGTCTCAACTGCTGCTTGTTGGATTGTGGTCACCTGAGGAGAAAGACTCCTGCACCAGGTGGCGCTCTGAGCCACCCTGGAAGCTCACAGTTCCTCTGGCAACGCTGGATACCTGTGGGACCTCACCACTCCACCTGCATCCTACATGGGCTCCAGACTCCAGCTCCACCTCCCTCCTGCTGGATGAGTACTCTCTTTACTCCACACTACTCCAGAACTCACTGCTGGACTGTTGTTGTTGGCTCGTTTCAGAGCTCCAGAGGCTTTTGGTTTCTTTTTCAATTTGCTCAACTGAACAGGCCTGAAACCAAGTCATGTCATTTAAGAGGAGTTAACTCTGACAGCTTAGTGTAAAGTTTTGTTGACATCGTCTATTTTATTTTTGATAAAGTTGAAAATCCCTTGTGTACTTCAACCCTTGGATACATAACTGGGAAAATGCTCCCTCAGGTGTGTTCAGATGATACTTCAGCACCATGGACAGCACCATGTCTATTTAGACTTTTGTGCATTTGTGTGTGTTTGTGTGCGTGTGTGCGTGTGTGCGCGTGCATTCATATGTGCATACGTGTGTGCGTGCGTGCGTGTGTGCGTGCATGCATTAGTTCATTTGAGAGTGAGTCAGGAATTAAAAATCTTTCCTCAGGTGTGTTTAAGCAATCCTTCAGCACCATGGACAGCACCATGTCTACTTTTGACTCATGTGCCTTTGTGTGTGTGTGTGCGCGCTCTGAGACTCAGCAAGAGAGCTACCACTAGCTGCAGATCCTCCTCACTGGCTGGCAGAGATGAGACTGCGAACTGCTCTTGACAAGTATTTTGCATTCTGGTAAATCCCAAAGTGAGGTCTTCTGTAATCATTCATTTCAATTTTTCATCTGAAAAAGTGTTAGAATAGCCGATTGTAAGATCGACCAACAGCTCTGCAGCTATTTCAGAAGAATTGAAGTTGTGGGGAAAAGAAGAAAGTTGCAGTTCTGCTCACGCTGAAAGTGGAGGAAGCTCCGTCACTGCTGAGCAGTAAAAGAACCGGATGTGGTGTTGGTGCCACAAACATCTTTCTTTATGAAGACCCAAGCCAAGGAGCGACTGCAGAGGGCAGGGTTGTTTGAATATTAATGTCAGCCTGTGTGGAGCAAAGCACCCTGAGCAGCTCAGAAAACACGTGGCCACACTGTCACAAGTCCTTCATCTGAACAAACAGCAAACTGGATCAAGTAGCAGACTTTCTGGGACATGAACTCCGTGTTCATAGAGACTTCTACAGGTTACCAGTTCCCACATCATGACTGGTCAGAGCTTCCAAACTGCTTTAGTCATTGGAAAAAGGACATCTTTCCACTCTGCAGGGAAATCACTGGATGAGATTGAACTCAGAAGTTTGTACAGAAGTGAGCATTTATAGATATGAATCTAATCCTATGTGAGGATTTTCTTAAATTTTTCTGCATGTTAAGTCAAGCATCAGGACTTTGTTCAGTTTTCTCAGCACAAATTACATTTTCTTGATTCATACTGTGTCCAGAGAGAAGTACTGTTCAAAGACATTCAGACTGAAGACCACAGTCGACCAGGTGAGAGACCTTTCAAGGGCCTGGTTTGGTCACAGTTCTGGATCACCGTGTTGTGATGTTTTGACAAAACTCTCTTGTATCTAGTCTATATAAGTTCATGGCAAACTAAAGAAATTATTGACTTAAATTGTGATTCAAGTCAGTGTCTAAAATGTTTTCCAAATGAGTATCTGTGTTCAGTATTGAGTTAGTCATTTGAATTTGACCAATACTTTTTCAGAGGACGGTGTGTTCAGTGATGCAGGGCCTGAGGATGGAGACAGAGAGTCAAATAACAGCGAAGCAACATTCACAACCTCACAGTGTGGGAAGAGCAGGTCTGGATGCTGCTTCAGTTCCTGCATTAGCAAAGGAGGCTGGAGACGTAAAGCCCGCCACACACTACAGGATTTTTTCAATCTTCCCCGATTCAGACACCACACACTACAAGACAACAGAGGACAGATCGCACCCGATCTTCTTCTCCTGATCTTCCCGCAGTTCATTCATTCACATCGGCATCACTCCTTCAGTGCACTTCCTTTTTTTTTCTTTGATTACTGTTATTTTTTTCTTCCCCATTCTGCCGTGATGGTTAATAACGGAGATGAATTAAAACTTTGGGATTATTGCAGGACTGGCGGAGATGCAGATATTAGATCGGAGTTTGGGTCTGAATGGAGGAAATCCAGTTCATCCAGGAGCGACAGGATTAACATCACTTTCTGTACAGCTGAGTTTAGAGCTCTGGCTTTTCTGTTTCACTGTCATATATAGTGAATATATTTCACAGACATATTCATCCAGCTCTGACAGCTGAGAGGAGATTTTTTTAATCAGCGGCACCTTGGTGAGACGGAGCTGTTCACCCAATCAGTGAGCTTTATTTCGAGGGTGTGGACAGCTCTACTCGGAGCTGATCAGCGCCTCTCAGAGCTCCACACACTACAGGATTTGCGATCGGAAATATTAAACATGTTCATTATCTACGATCTCCCCTTCCGACGCCTCCCGAGAGGCTCCGACCGGAAAAAAAATCTCTGGGAACACACTGCACACTACACGAAGATCGGACCCGAACTCTTTGCATACTCCCGACAATCGGACCCTGTCGGCTTCGATCGGGAGGAGAAGATCGGGGCAAAATTCGGCCCGATCATCCTGTAGTGTGTGGAGGCCTTTACCTCACCACAAACAGAGCATCTGGACAGTTTTCTGTCACTTTCTGCACATGTCTCAGTCTCATTCCAAAATCATTTCATTTCTTTGTTTCCTCATCATTCTGTGCACAAAAACCCACAATGACAAAGAGGCAAAATATTTTTAGGATTTCTTCCCCAAGTTTAATAGAAAAGAAATGAAATACAACATTTAAAAAATAATTGAGTCTGTTTGCTGTGACACTGAAAACCAGTGGCGGCTGCTGGTCTTCCAAAGAGGGGAAGCTCATTTTCAGCATACACTGTAATATGTGTAATCTGTTTTTTGTATGTAAATTCTATTAGCTTTCATGCCTTTTGTATGCCCTGTCAAAGTTAGACAGACCCTCAAAGCCCACTTGTGACCAGACAACACCTCCCTGAGATAGTTTCATCCAGAGGCGTGGCCAGCAGGACATTTTATTGGTGACAGCGCTTCCAGTCAGCAGCTCACCTGGTCAGACCAGGACAGCTGAAAGGACCTGTTACTTTTCCCCACCTTTCGGCACCAGCTCAGTCTTCGGAGTTGATCTGTTCTGCACTTTAACACCAATTTTCTCTTCGTAAGGAAGAATATCAAATGGCTTCGCCAAAATCCGGTCCACAACATTCACATTGTCTGCCGTTGTGTGCAGCTAGCGAGCTGCTGGAGGCTGGAGGCTGGAGCTGTGTGAGAGAAGGGGAGAAGCTCCACAGCTGCTAGTCGAGGACAGAAACCACAGAGAGACCGAAACGAGTCTCCAAACACAACACTAGTCGTTTTTCACAAACACAAAGTCTCCAGGGATCAGCAAAGCCTCCGAATCAACTCAGAACAACAGAATGAAAAACTTCAGAAGCGCTTTGGTGCATTTTTTTTACTTCAAGATCACTGATTTGCTCATTTCGCTGTCAATCAAGCTTCACACAGATCATCCAATCACCATACAGAAGCCCAGCGTCCAGGCCAGCCCACTGCCCCATAGATCCCCAGAGACGCTGAGCGACCGTGGGCGGGACCAGCCCAGCATTTTATCCAATGAGCGTCCAGTTTCACTGCAGCAGAACAACCCACTCTAGCTTCCGCATGGACGCTCAGCGTCCAGCTGTTTAAAGCGCCGTGCAGCTGCGAGGAGGAGTGAGAAAAAAGCCGAGTCAATTACCTGAGATAAGTAGCCGAATCTGAACAAAAGATGAACGTGTTGTAGCGCATATTTAGTGAATGAAATGTTCACACAACAGTAAATATTCTACCACTTATTTTTTGACATTTTAGGGGAAGTTGAGCTTCCCTTGCAGTCTTAGAGCAATCGCCACTGCTGAAAACTGAGCTCAGCTGATCCTGTTTCCACTGTTAGCCCTTGACACGTTTTTACAACTAGACTCAGAGATGGGAGACTTGGACTCGAGACTCGGACTCGAGTCACGATTTTATGACTTTTTGACTCGACTTGATAAAATCAAAAAAAGACTTGGACTTGCTTGGACTCTAAGCTCAGTGACTCTAGACTCTAGACTTGGACTTGACTCGAATCCTTTGACTCGACGAGTCACGTCAAGTCATAATAGTCATTTTAAAAGTGCCATGTATGAATCATTTTTATTTTTTATCGCTTCATACTGGCTACACTCGAACTATTTCAAATTCGACAAAGCCCCAAAAGGTGAGTGGTACTGTCCCATGTGCAGAAAACTAACGGAAGTGAAGTGTGCCAAAATTATTATATGTGCACCTTACATATTGTAAAAATTACCTCATTCTTTCTACTCAAATTGCTCTGCATGACATTTTTGTTCACTATATCAGAGATTTAAATTGCACATTCTAAATGCACTAGTGTTCTCCTTATATACTTTCTTCTGAATTATATTATTTGGAGTGTTTTGGTGTTTATTTTGGGTTTTCAAATATGTGTGCACGGCCTTGTAAGTAACTCAATTACATTTCACTGCCATCTTCTACGTGTATGTGACAGATAAAAACTTAGTCACTTTTGCTTATTATTCATGTTCATGTTGCCAAATGTTGTCATGTTGCAGTGTGTTTTGGAAATAAAAAGATACAGATTTTCAAGTTTTCTGTTTTATTTCACTGACATTAAAAAATATATGTTCAACAGACCAGAAGGCCCACCCTAATAATATAAATGACCTAAATTCACCAGCAGAGTCAATTCATCAGCACAAGGTTACATCAACATGCTTTTACTCCTGGTACACAATGCTGTCACCAAGGTTGACAAAAACTGCACAAGAAATCAGTATTTTGTCAAATCTTCTTAACTCTAGTCCATCTGCCTCATCAAATTTTTAATTCCTAGTATGGCTAAATTTCCTTGCAAAACTTAAAACTTGCTTTTCATGTGTAAAACTACATGTTCAATGTGAATTCTGACAGGCTTGGTGCTGGGATGAGATGTTATCTCTTTTTGGCAGCAGCAAATCTCCAGAGTTTTGACTCTGATGACTTGGGGTTTCATCAGAGTCTTGGTTTTGTGTGTACATGATTGTTCGCAGCCATCGGTGCCTCATTAACCCGAGTTTCTGGCTTTCAGTCTTTGGAACCATTCTGCCTGCTGATCTGAACTGCCTCCCCAGCCGCCTGCCTACTGTGCTCAGCTCTGACTGGTCTGCTTCTCAACTTCAGAGGGAGAATTACTGCATGCGTTTCTCTGGAGTCCACCCCCAACTTAAATGATGGAGAGGGCCACATTTGTCTTGATGCCCCGGTGGCGGGCCATGCTCCATGCTCCCGTGAAATTTTCGACTGGGCGGGGGGCGGCGGTGGCGGTAGCGTGCCTCTCTCTCTTCCACACCGGTAACTCAATATGTGCAGCAAAACACACATTTTTTTTTCTTTTTCAAAAATTAATTGGGGGGCCGTACGGAGGGAGAGTGCGGGCTGCCAGTTGCCCATCCCTGATCTAAATACAACATAAATGAGGTCAGTGCAAATGTTTCCTTTGTTAATATGTAACTCAGAAAGTAATGCCTTACCCGTGAAAATGTTTGACAAGATAAATGAACAATTTCTTAGATCACTGTGATTATCACAGATCATAAGCCCTGCTCAGCCTGAAGAAAACCCCAGTGGACAACGACCCCACCGGCAGACGCAGCAGATGGGTCCTTGAACTGGGTGTCTATGATTACGCAATGACACATCGGGAAGGTAAACAGCATGGCAACGCTGATGCCTTGTCCAGACGCCTCAGCACAGACTAGATTGACACAACCGAGCAGTGTGTTACTGTAGCTGTCACTGACACACAACCTACTGCAGACACAGCCGCACATGATAATCTAACTCAGCAGGATGACGAATGTCTCAGTACAGTCGTTTCATGGGTGAAAGACAGTGCAAGTATGCCCCTACTGGTAAACTGAGGAAGTCTTCCCCTTCACTGAGGAAACTGTGGCATGAGTTTCCCAACCTCACCATTGTCCTCAACATAGTCCTAGGCTTTACTTCTTATTGTCTCATGCTAGCTGTTGCCAAAGCTGTCCGTCCCTGGGAGAGGGATCCCTCCATACTGTGGTTCTCCCCAAGATTTCTTCTTTTCCCACTGGGTTTTTGGAGTTTTTCCTTGCCGGATGTGAGGGTCTAAGGCGGTGGTTGGTTCGTTTTGTCTCGTTACTGTGAATTTGACATATTAATATTATGCTTATTCACTGTTTTTATTTTTACCAATCATTGTAACATCTTGAAGCCCTCTGAGGCAGCTGTTGTTGTGATACTGGGCGATACAAAAAATAAATTGATTGATTGATTGATTGACCATTCGGCCTGGGATTCTGTACCTCCGGAAAAACTAAATCCCCATTCACCGGTGAACTTTCAGGTTGTTCTGCCAAAAGTACTCATTCTTACGGTTTTTCTGTGTTGCATGGGAATAAGTGAAATGGGCATTTAAATGTGGAACCTACACTTCAGAGAGCCAGACGTATCTGTTATTGGCCTTACACCAGCTGCACCTGCAGCTCATGCTGCTTTCCTGACTTCATGCCTTCCACATGCATTTGCTGATGCAGCTAAAAATGCAGCACTGAGTAAGATGCGTCAGGAGACACAATATGACAAAAAGGTTGTTTTTCATCCGCACAAGCCAGGAGACCTTGTCCTCCTGGATGATCCAGCTCAGAAGATGAACAAACTTGCTCCGAGATGGAAAAGGCCTTTTGTCATTTTGAAGCTCGTGTCAAAAGATGGTGTCTTGGTGTTACCTATGTGATTACAGATCCAAGGAAAACTCCTTTACAGACATGGATTGTGAACACAACACACACAAATCTTTCAAAAGTGACTTAGAAAATGTCCCAAGAGAGACATTTTCACCTGGACTGGACGACACCCCCTCAGCAGTCCCTCTCATTACTGCTCTTTGGCCCACCTTCCCCCACCATGTGCCAACAGGGACGGGGCAAGTGAGGCAGCTCCTCAGAGTGCCCCACCCTCTCCGACACATTCTCCCACTGTTTCACAGCCCAGCAGGCTCCCGCCTGTTTCCCCAGTGGTCCATCCTGTTGTGTCCCGCTCTGGATGCTGGATTTTCCCCACATCAGTACAGGGACTTTGTAAAATGACGTGTTTCAGGCTGTGGATTTAGTACCTTGTGTTTGTTGTTGTACTCTGGTATGGTTCTGTTTCTGAGTTCATGACTGTTCTATGACATGAATCAGACACTGGGAAAGAAAGAAAAAAAAAAGAAAAAAAAAACAATTGCACTGTGAGAGTTTGTGCCGGTTGTTTTGCATAGTGTTTAGAGCATTACTTCTGTTGTGTTGCTTGTGCACACCTTGATGGTATTTCATTGAAATGAGGACATTTCACGTGTGACTGAGGACGACTGGCACATTTGATGTGGAGATCATCATTTTGATTTTCATTCCTTGATTTTGGTATTATTTAGGCAGTTCTTTGCATATTATTCCATTATTATTTAGAGGGATTTGTTGTTGTTTTCTGTTTTTTTCTTACTCTGCACGATGTTGAAAATGACTGTCCCGGTTTTGTATTGCCTTGTAAGAACTTAGCTGAGGGGGAGCCAGAGAGAGAGCACGGGAGCGCAGGTTGTGTGACTTGATAATAAACGTGCTGAAACCTGTCCTGCCGTTTTGGTGACAGCAACAGAACGACGAACGCAAGGTACCTGTGACCCGCTGAACCCACGAGCCTGGAGACGGAGGAGAAGGCGGTTTCTAAGGGCTCCATTTTGTTCAACAAAAGAACAAGTCTCTGTGTTTGATCCAAATGGTTTTCATTCAGAATTTGAGGCAGAATTTGAGCCTCTTTAAAGTTTTTTTAAACTTTTGAGTTTTGAAAGAATTTTAAAATGTGAACAGTTTCAGATCAAACCCTTGTTGGAGTCTCTCCAAAGGGTTAAATGATGCTCACTGAATGATCAAGGTGTTTTTTTAACATTAGAATCCACTGTGTTTGGAGCAGCACTGCTGGACATTAAACATGGTTTAGTGAGTCAGTTTTGAGCTGTGAGGCTGATTTACTGTCAGACCTGGCAACCTGCTGGGTTTGAGGCTCCACCCACACTTCCTGTTCCTCCTGCTGGAGAGATTTCTTCCTCAATGTGTTGCTCAGCCACTTTTCTGGGTTTGTTTCATTCTTTTAATTGTTCTGCTGTCAAACCAGTGTTCTAACTCCAGGTGTGTGTGTGTGTGTGTGTGTGTGTGTGTGTGTGTGTGTGTGTGTGTGTGTGTGTGTGTGTGTGTGTGTGTGTGTGTGTGTGTGTGTGTGCGCGCGCGTGTGTGTGTGAGGGGGGGGGGGTTGCTGTTTTCTCTCTCAGTCTAACTGAACATGTCTGGTGTGGATGAAGAGGAGGACAGATCAGAGTCTGAGGACAGGTGAGAGACGTCAGCTGCTCCTGCAGAGTCCAGAGTCCATAAACATTATTGCGCCGTGAGGGTCTGACTTTTGATGTGGTTCATCTCTTTACTATTGTGTTTATGATTAACTTCTTGAAAATGTGTTTGTGTGTGTGTGTGTGTGTGTGTGTGTGTGTGTGTGTGTGTGTGTGTGTGTGTGGGGGGGGGGGGGGGGGGGGGGGGGGGGTGTAGATGTCAGCAGCTCAGACACACAGCAGAGTCTTCAGGATCCAGCAGGCTGTTGATGAAGAGTGATATATCAAAAGATGAACCACCAGACTTCAGTGGTGAACCTGGACCTTCAGACTCAAAGTGAGAAACTGTTTGTTTATTCAGTCTCTCGTTAAACAGAACTAATTTTTAACTCTCACACACCTCTTAATTCATCCATATTCTACTAGAATCACTTGAACAAACACATAAAACCAACTCTCACACACACGATCAGCATCTCTCAAATAAGTCGCATAAATTCACACACACACACACACACACACACACACACACACACACACACACACACACACAAACATCTTATTCAAACAGGGACACAGGTGAGATTATTGAAAAGAGAATGATGATGGGTCTACTGTCCCAGGCCCGGGGGTGGGGGGCGCAGAATTTAAGGTGGGGGGGGCCCATCCAGCACTCCATTCACGGCTCCCGATGTAGTATCCAGCCCCCCCCCAGGTCAGACACTGCATGCAGACACCACTTCGCTGAAGGAGATCAACAGTGATAAAATGTCTCCTGACAGAAGCATCAACATCTTCCACTGTCTGACGGAGATGAAGGACCTCTCAGTACATCAGGAGATCCAAGAGTTCCTGAAGTCAGAGAACACATCAGAGAAGGAACTCTCTGAGATCCACTGCTCAGCTCTGGCCTACATGCTGCAGATGTCAGACCAGGTCCTGGAGGAGTTGGACCTGAACGAGTACAACACGTCAGAGGAGGGACGACGGAGACTGATCCCAGCTGTGAGGAACTGCAGGAAGTTTCGGTGAGTCCACACGTCCTGATCAGTATCTCAGTGATATTTGTAGGAAGTACTTCCTGTCATTTTCAGTATTTCTTTAATCTCAAGCTGTCAGACATTCGTGCACGTTTCGCTGCTTCACAAATTGTGTACATATCACTTCATTGTTTCTCAGAGAACTATTCAGTCATTTTTTGATGGAGGAATTGTTCCTTTAATAAAGAATGATTCCTTTACTTTAATATCACTCGCTGATCTGTAGCAGTTTCCCATTGGACAGGATACAGAAATGGCGGCGGTGGCAGTCAATCCCCCTTCATAACATGTTAAACTGGAAACATTAACATGGATTGTTTACGGGTTATTTTTACCAGCACTAGTTTGTACATGTTCAGTCCACTAGAGGGCGTCCAAGTAGGAAAACCAATCCACTTTTTGAACTGAGGAGCAGCTGAAGACACTTTCTGTCCTTCAGTGGCCCAGTTTACATGGGTGTTTTTTTAATTCGATTGAAAACAATTGTGTTAAACGCATTTGTATACACGGATGCCATACGAAGCGAGCCACCAATCCTCGTTTGCAAGGGCACTGGGTGAAGCGGAAAATACGTGCTGGGACGTGCACGTAGTCTTTCTCGGAATTTTCAGGTCTTTCGTTTTGCAACCAGTAGTCCTCAGTGCCGAGCAATGTGTTTTTATCTGCTGGATCTCTGCTCAATTAATGTTCCAACATTTCCATGATACGCTGCTCGAAGAGCGAGCACTCCCCCTGCTGGAGTACCGCCCCACCGAGCGGCATGTCTCGGTGTAAAGCACCGGGGCTCCGCTTCGCCTGCCAATGTTTTGAATTAACTGGTTTCCGGGTTAACTTCTGACCAACAGATGGTAAAAACCCGACGGAAACTTGTAAGTCGTTCGATTAAACGTTGGTTTTCTACACTTACAGTAAATGTATAAGTTCCCAACAACCTCCAGCAACCCCCGCCCCCCCACCGCCCCGGCTGTGAAGAAAGTGCTGGTTCTACCTCTGGACTTGAGCCCGTCTCTGCTCGCTTCTCCCACCTCTGTGTCCCATGAGGAATTGTCCCCCTGCGTCCTCCCCCTTCTCTGTGCCCAGGTCACCAACCGCCTCCACCCCTCCTCCGCCTGGTCTATGAAAATCGAGTCCTTAATGTCAAACAGGAGGAATCTAACTAAGTGTCCTCTCTCATAGCAGGTTCCTGTCGTCTTTGTCTCTTTACAGACTTTATGGCCATGAATTATTTCACGGTTACCTCTCTGATTCTGACTGTGAAGTGATCTCCTCAGCTCTGAAGTCTGACCCCTCCCATCTGAAACATCTGGACCTGAGTGAAAACAAATTGGAGGATTCATCAGTGAAGATTCTGTGTTCTGGACTGGAGAGTCCAAACTGTCAACTGGAGACTCTGAGGTCAGTTCACTGTCTGAAGGTAGAATCTGTTGGAGTCCAAGAATCAAGAGTTGTCCAGTCAGACAAAACTTTGCTTTGTTTCCTCGTGTTTGTTGTTAAACTCAGCTCATGTGTCTTCATGAAAAAGAGCAGAAGTCCTCGGTGTGTAGCTGCTGTGTGAGCTGGAGATCTGAGATGTGTGTGAAAAGAGCTCTTCTCCTCCTGTTGGCTTCAGCTGTTTGGACTTTACATTTCTAAACTCTTCCAGTCTGAACCTTCTTCAGCTCTCAATAACTTCAACATCAAACTCTGTCCTCTAATGTCACTTCTTTCTCTCTTTATTCAGGTTGGAGAACTGCTGGATGTCAGAGATGAGCTGTTCGTCTCTGGTCTCAGCTCTGAAGTCCAACCCCTCCCTCCTGAAACATCTGGACCTGAGTCGGAACCATCTGCAGGATTCAGCAGTTGAGCAGCTGTGTGGTTTTCTGCAGAGTCCACTCTGTCGTCTGCAGACTCTGAGGTCAGACTCCATGTTTGAGTGTTTCAGTAAAGTAGTGTTGACACTAAAGGTCAGACATCAGGCTGATCTGAGAGTGATCCACACTGAGGATCTCCAGGAGAAACGGAGCTTCTTCTCTGGTCTTTAATCCTGTGCAGAGGTGGGCAGAAAGTACTTTCCCATGCCATGTTTTCCATGTACCCAGTCAGTTCTCAAAGAGCTGGGCTGATTGTGATCACCTGGGCCCAGAACTGTTTGTTGCAGGTGATTCAAATCAGCCCAGCCCTTTGTTAACTGACTGGGCACAACAAAAACATGGCATGGGAAAGTACTTTCTGTCCACCTCTGGTCCTGTGACTGTGGCAGAGCCGTGTGCAGCTCCACATTTCAAAGCTTGCTAGAAGAAGAAAGGAGCTGCAGTGGATCATTGACTGTGAACCTCTGACACGCTCCATGTTGACCTTCAGCTTTCAAAGCAGGCTGATCTCTCCTGGATCAAGCTGTCACTGATCTCCCAGCTGGAGCTCCAAACTCTCAGCAACTCTGCAAACTCTGGACTTGTTGGCTTTCTGTCCAGTAACCTTGGCTGTTGACATGTCCTCCACTGGACTCTGCTTCTGTTTGGTCTTCACATCAATTCAGCTCTCCACAAGATCAAAGATCAAATGAACAACAAGGACCAGTCTGGTCAGTGTGTCCCTTCTCCACACCGTCCTTTCCGGAAAGAAGCCTGCCCCTTCCCACCTGCACCAAGCCAGCCCTGAGAGAATCTTCGCAGAGATCCGAAGAAACTACTGGATCTTACGTGCTCCAACAAGCCGCATACTGTGTATAACTGCGTCTGCTCTGACCGGAGGATTAGGCCAGTTATACACAGCCAGCACATCATCACCGAAACTGTTCCTTTACACTTTAAGTACAGATGCTTCTAATATGATTGCTTTCAATTAGATTGAAAAAAAAAAAAAAACACCAATGTGTCATGTAATAATTTACCACCCGTAAAATGACTCCTCAAACCCGTAACTGTTGTGCGATGTTTTTCCATCTTAAAGCAGCTCTCAATGACTTCAACATCAAACTTTGTCCTCTAATCTCACTTCTTTCTCTCTTTATTCAGGTTGTTGAACTGCAATTTGTCAGACATCAGCTCTTCTTCTGTGGTCTCAGCTCTGATGTCCAACCCCTCCCTCCTGAAGCATCTGGAACATCTGGACCTGAGCTGGAACCCTCTGCAAGATTCAGCAGTTTCTCAGCTGTGTGGTTTTCTGGAGAGTCCACTCTGTCGTCTGCAGACTCTGAGGTTAGACTCCATGTTTGAGTGTGTTTCTGTGAAAGTTGTGTTGACACTACAGTGCAGACATCAGGCTGTTCGGAGAGTGATCACTCATCAAATGTGAAAGGATTTAGAGTTCTGTGAAGAAGAGGTTGCAATTCTTGAATTTCTTTTACCAAAATGGGGGCAGGTGGGGTGGGGTTGAAGGGATTGCCCCCTACCAGTTTCACATGAGGAGAGATTTATACTCTTCAGGGGGAATAATATGCTTGAGCCTAACTTTCAGTCTTCCATTGTCTATTCATACCTCAGATCAACAGACGGCTAAAATCTCTTCCTTTCTCTCTGGGCTGCATCAGTGGCTCCTCTTCTCTACATGTTCCATGCGGGGGCGGGGGGGGGGGGGGGGGGCGGGGGGGGGGGTGTCTAACATGTTTTAGTTTAGGGGCCACATCCAGCTCAGTTTCATCTGTGATATTGTGATATTAACTCATTGCCTCCCAGCCGTTTTCAGATCAGCCAGCCTCTCACTGCCAGTCGTTTTAGAGCATTTTCACTGAATTAAAGACTCAAAGAATATTGAATTCTGGGACTATGGAAACACTAAAACTTCCAAATGAAAGAGTAGGACTTGTGGGACTCATGGATTAAAGGTCTCCATCATTACGACAGATTTGCATCAGTGGGAAAACAGGAGGGTGTGGTGTCTGTGTTGCAGGGATTTCTCACATTAGAAGGGGCGGGCCTTGCTGACATGGGCAGGTGTGTGCACTGGTGGCAGGGTTTATAAGTGAGGAAGTAACCTGTCAATGGCGCTTCCTGGGATGACAGCTGTCACTGGTGTGTGTGAAGAATAAATCGCACTTGAACCGTATCCCTCGTCTATCTCCTCTTTCCGCGATCTCCACATTGGTGACCCTGGACGTTCGAGCATCATGTCTGTGGAGTCGGGTGACAGTGCGGGAGCGCAGGCTGCTCCCGCCATGTACACTGCTGCACTCAAGCTGCCAGATCTTTGGAGGCACAATCTAGAGCCAATGTTTCAGCACATTGAGGCCCGGTTCCGGCTGAAAGGCATTACGACTGATGAGACGTGGTACTATTATATGGTGGCGGCTCTGGATTCATCCACAACCCGCCGTGTGATGGGGTTCCTGCGGAATCTGCCAGCCCAGGACAAGTACGCCGCCCTGAAAGCGCAGCTCCTCAGTCTGTTCCAACTGGTTGACGTGGCGTGGGCGGAACGGCTGTTGTTCCTTAACGGCTTGGGGGACAGCAAACTGACAGAGCTGATGGAAAGCATGTTGGCGCTGCTGGGATCAAGTGACACGTCTTTCCTCTTCGTCCACCTGTTCCTGCGTCAGGTGCTGGCCCCGGTACGCACCGCGTTGACCACTTCGCCGCTGTTACACACGACGGACTGCTGGGGTCTGGCGGTTGAGGCCGACAGGATCCTGCTCGCGTCATGCCAGCTCAATGTCCATGCTGCATGGCCGCCAGAGCAACAGTACCTGCCGGAGGAGGACGCACCTGCTGCAGTCACCGCCGTGAGGGATCGACATAAGGAAGACAGCATGCAGTGTTTTTGTCTCATCAGCGATTTGACTCCCGTGCGAGGCGCTGCATACCACCGTGTGCGTTCCCTGTGCAGGGAAAAGGCAGACCCAACGCTCAGTATGGACAGAGGCGGGGTGTGCCAACAGGCAAACCAGGCATTTGCCTGGGGCCTCAGCTTTTAGGGGGTCCCCGCTAGGTGCAAATCGTATGCCAAAAAAACTATTTTTTTCTGTGTGCACGCATGGGGTGGGGGCCCGATGAATTTCTTACTTGGAGCCCCCAAGGACCCTTGCCCCACCACTGAGTATGGACTGATCATTAACCCAGCCAAATGTCAGTTTGGGCTCTCGGAGATTGAGTTTCTGGGCCACAGTGTCTCCTCTCACGGGATGGTTCCTTTGCCTGCTAAGGTGGAGGTGATCGCCGCTTTTCCTCGTCCTTGCACCACCAAGTCGCTGCAGGAGTTTCTTGGCATGGTGAAGTTTTATAATTGCTTCATCAAGCACGCAGCTCATCTGATGCGCCCCCTGTGCGAGGCTTTGAAAGGCGGAAAAGCTAAACAGGACATGATCGGGTCCCCAGAGGGGATCCTGGCATTTGAGAAGGCCGAGGCTGCGTTGTCCAACACCACCATGTTGGCACACCCGTCACCGGCAGCGCCGGTTGCGCTCACTACTGATGCCTCGGACTACGCAGTGGATGCGGTGTGTAAACACTGGGTGAAGGGGGCCTGGCAGCCTCTGGCATTTTTCAGTAAGCAGCTGCATGACAACGAGAGGAAATACAGCACGTTTGACCGAGAGCTTTTGGCCCATTTCCTCGCCGTGCATCGTTTTCAGTTCCTGCTGGAGAGACAGCTTTGTGGACCACAAACCCCGAACTTTTGCCATGTCCAAGACCAGCGAGCCGTGGTCTGCCAGACAGCAGCGTCACCTCTCTGCCATCACAGAGTTCACCACAGACATTTGTAAAAGCAATGTGGTGGCTGACTGCCTTTGCAGGACACACGTGGTCTCTGGGGCACTGCTGGGGCTGGATTACACTGCCATGGCCACCGACCAGCAGGCTGATTCCGAAGTACAGGCATACAGGACAGCCGCCACAGGGTTGCGGCTGGAGGAGGTTTCGTTCCAGGAGGATGGGGCTACGATCCTTGGTGACGTCTCCACAGGACAGCCCCGTCTTATGGCACCTGCAGACTGGCGCCGCCGGGTGTTCGACGCCATCCACGCGCTGTCGCAGCCTGGGGTGAAGGCATCGGTAAAGCTGGTGGGGGCGAGGTTCGTCTGGCCGGCCCCCAGGAAAAACGTCAGGAGTTGGGCAAAATTCACAGCCACTCCAAGGCCCAGCTGGAACCGTTTTTTAGTTCCTGAACAAGGATTCGACTACATCCATCTGGACTTCGTTGATCCACTGCCCCCCTCCCAAAGCTTTACTCACCTCCTCACGATGGTGGACCGGATCACCAGGTGGCCAGAGACGTCAGAGCTGGCGTCGATGTCAGCAGAGGTGGCATGGGCCTTCATATCCACATGGGTAGTCCATTTCGGCACGCCACTGGATGTGACATCAGACAGAGGCCCCCAGTTTACCTCCGAGCTCTGGACAGCAGTGGCGATGAGCCTAGTTTTTAGACAAGTGTCCTGACAACCTGTCTGGTTCTGTCCAAGACGCACAGCATTTCAATCTCCTTTCCACCATCTCAGAAGTTGAGATGTTGTTCCACTTCGTGATGTTGGAGGATGAACGAATCTTTCAAAACTAGCTCGTTCATTGCTGGTTAACAGCTAAGCTAACAGCATGCTGTTTTAACAAAGCGTGGCCCTTAAAGCAGCAGGGAGCTCACACAGCACAGCAGGTTATTTACTGACGCAGAGGTTTTCAAACAGGTGATGGAGGCAGTTTGGATACAAGACAATTTTATTTGACTAAATAAAAAAAAAAGAAAGTTGAAATAAAAAAAAATTTCTCAGTCTCTGTTAGCTGTTTGTGTGAAGATTTGTGCTTGTGCACTATGACACAGATCACCCTCTTCATAACTTCTTCCACCTCCTTCCCTCCGGGCGCAGATATCGGACTTATCAATGTAGACGGGCCCCGTTTTAACAAGAGTTTTGTTTGATCTGCTATTGCTGTACTGAACAGGGTACCTCACTGACATACTTGCCAATCTCAGTTAAATGTTCTTTGTTGTAAATTCTCTGTTTTTGTAATTGTCTTATTGTCTTACTTGTGGTGTATGTGATGGTGTCCATAACATCTTGACTGACATGAAAGGCTGTGGAAACAAATTTCCCTTCACGGGATAATAAAGACTTATCTATCTATCTATCGATCGATCTATCTATCTATCTTCAAATCCTGAGGGCTGAGCCCCCCCAGTCCTTAAAACCTAGTGACGCCCCTGTCTGTCAACATGAAGACTCACTACTCACTGATCACTGAGCAGAAGCAGAAATCATTGGTGAATCATGTGACAGCAGTTTGATTCTTGGCTCTTTCAGAGTGATGACACACAATTTAATAAGTAACACTGCCTCATAACGCCTGGTCTCCAGACTGAGACTGGTCTTCAGTACAACCCTACCTGTCTCTGTTAAAAATGCATCATTGATCACAAACTGGTCTATAAATTTGATTCCCAACTTGAGCTCTTCTCCTCCTGGTGGCTTCAGCTGTTTGAACTTCACATTTCTAAACTATTACAATCTGAACCTTCTTCAGCATCAGTGACTTCAGCATTAAACTTTTTTATTATAATCTCACTTCTTTCTCTCTTTATTCAGGTTGAGGAAGTGCAGTTTGTCAGAGATCAGCTGTTCTTCTGTGGCCTCAGCTCTGAAGTCCAACCCCTCCCTCCTGAAACATCTGGACCTGAGTGTGAACCCTCTGCAGGATTCAGCAGTTGAGCAGCTGTGTGGTTTTCTGCAGAGTCCACTCTGTGGTCTGCAGACTCTGAGGTCAGACTCCATGTTTGTGTGTTTCAGTAAAGTTGTGTTGACACTAAAGGTCAGACATCAGGCTGATCTGAGAGTGATCCACACTTCTTCTCTGGTCTTTAGTCCTGTGACTGTGGCAGAGCCGTGTGCAGCTCCACATTTCAAAGCTTGCTAGAAGAAGAAAGGAGCTGCAGTGGATCATTGACTGTGATCCTCTGACACGCTCCATGTTGACCTTCAGCTTTCAAAGCAGGCTGATCTCTCCTGGATCAAGCTGTCACTGATCTCCCAGCTGGAGCTCCAAACTCTCAGCAACTCTGCAAACTCTGGACTTGTTGGCTTTCTGTCCAGTGACCTTGGCTGTTGACATGTCCTCCACTGGACTCTGCTTCTGTTTGGTCTTCACATCAGTTCAGCTCTCCACAAGATCAAAGGTCAAATCAGGGAGAAGAAGAACCGTAGTTCTTCTTTCAGCTCCTCGGAGCTCCAACCTTCTTAAGAAGACCAAATGAACAACAAGGATCAGTCTGATCAGTCTCATCTAAAGAGGATTAACTCCTCATTTCAACTGTGATTTACAACTAAAGTGAGAAATAAATGACTCATCAAATGTGGAAGGATTTAGAGTTCTGTGTAGAAGAGGTTGCAGTTCCTGAATTTCAATTTACAAATTCGGTCGGGTGAGGTGGGGTTGAAGGGATTGCCCCCTACCAGTTTATACTCTTCAGCGGGAATAATATGCTTGAGCCTGTTTAATTTTTTGGTGTCTCACTCCTCATTCAACATTTATGTAGAACAAAAAGAAGCAAAGAACAGAACAGAAAGCAAAAAGGAATATTGCAGGTTTCCACAAGTTTACCTAGTGAGTTGTCCATTGTTTTGCAATTACAAGAGGGCAACATCCTCTTCCTTTGCAGCAAACGATAACTTTTTTCCCCGTTTTTCCCAAAAGTCACTTCTGTTTCTGAGGGAATAAAGTCATTGTTTCCATTATAAAAAGTCCTACAACTGTGTCATTTCATTGTTTTAGGAAAGGCGTTCAACTTTATACCAGTTTCTTTTAATGTCCTTTTTACATGCGGTGAGCAGAGTTTTACCCAGATACCAGCTGTTCCGAGGAAATGCTTTGTTCATACCTTTTAAAATTTTTTAGTTGTATTTCTGAAGACTATCAAGAATCAATGTCACAACAACAGCAACAATAAAGGATGAAAAATCAGCTACTTAAAAAACAAGAGTAAATGAGCAACAGAGATCAGAGGTCACAGCAGGCTTCATGTCCCACAGGGCTTTAGGGGGTTAATTGACCTTTTGGAGCTCATCTCAAGGACTGCCTGGCACTAGGCTTCTTCCAAGCCACAGAACTGAAGAACAAAAAAAAAAATAGGCTTTGTGTTATGAAATACTTTAACAAGACCACAATGCAGGAAGTTCATGTAGGGATAAATGTAAAGGAGCAGTGTTGATGTCCAGAGCTTCCATGTCACGCTTACAGACATCCTTGTAGCTCAGCTTCGGTCGGCCAACAGATCTTGTACCAGATGATGACTTGTGCCAGTTGCAGCCTTCCCAATGCGCTGGTTGACTAAAGTGTCACTGATTGTGAACCCAAGGTCGGTGAACTGGTGCACAACGCTTAGTTCAGTTGTCGATGAAGGTGACATGTGGCATTTCCACATCCTGGGCCAACACATCGGTCTTTTTCAGGCTGACACATTGGAACCTTTGCAGGCTTGAGAAAATTTGTTCATGAGTTCCTGGAGCTCTTGCTCTGTGTGTGAGGTGACTGCAGCGTCATCAGCAAAGAGCAAGTCCCTGATCGTGATCTCACGAACAGTCTTTGCTCTCAGCCTGCCAAGGTTGAACAGCTTCCCATCTGATCTGGTGTGCAGGTACAGCTCTTCTGTGGCTGCTTTAGGAGCAGGGAGAAAAAGATCCCGAAGAGGGTGGACGCCAAAACGCATCCTTGTTTCACTCCGCTCTCGATGTCGAAGGGCTCGGACATGCTGCCTTTAGACTGCACCTTTGCCTTCATGCTGTCGTCTGATCATGCTGTGCAGTTTTGGGGTGCATCCAATTTTCACCAGGAGACTGAAGAGCCCTTGCCTCGTAAACCAGCCCCGCCCACTCCTCATCCGTTTGGATTTTGGAGATGAGCTCAGTCTGGGTAGGAGCCCATAGAAGGGGATTTCACGCAGTCCTGAAACGGCCGAGCCAATCAGCGTTGCCGCTTTTTGTTTTAAAATTTTTTTGGCGAATTCCGGCGGCTAAATCGGAAATGACACTATTGCTGCACGTATCAGAGATGACGGACTTTAACTTTAACCATCGTCTGAAAGCTGCAATCAGTAAAGTTACAGCCAAAATACCAAGAATTACAACAATCAAGCAAGAGCAAGAGTCTGCGCTTGGTGAGCTTCTAACAGGAAAAGACGTTTTCGCGTTTCTTTGCGTGTAGAGAAGCTAGAGCTAATGAGCTAATGCTAACCCTTAGAGAAGCTAACGCATTTTGATGACGTATTTGTTTTGAAGCGCTGTTTGGCTGAAGTGCGTTGTCAGTCAAAGGAGTAACCGACGCCCCCTGCAAGAAGTTTCAATGGGCTCCTATCCAGACTAAGCGTAACTCTAAATCCAAATGTGGATGAGGAGTGGGCGGGTCTGGTTTACGAGGCAAGAACAGCCTTTCCCTGCTGACCAAATCAAACGCTTTTGTTAGGTCAATGAAAGCAATGTACAGGGGCTTTGGTTGTTCTCTGCACTTTTCCTGCAGCTGACGAAGGGAGAAGATCATGTCCACTGTGGAGCGCTCTGCTCGAAAGCCACACTGGGACTCTGGTACAGAAAACATATCTGTTAGGGCTGCTGCATTTGTTTTTTTTTTTTTTAATAACTGGTTTAGGATTAGTTTGATATTAATTTTTTGATATAATACATAAATACAGACAGATTGATTTATTGATTGATTTACAACAGGAGAGGAACGCAATTGTTTCAGCAGTATGAATACACTACTGAATCAAAAACAGATATTTGGAAAATAAAAACCGAAGTTCTTATTTAATGCACAGAAGCGTATTTGTGCACAACTTTTATTAGTTGATTAGTATCTGTCCTCAAAAAAAAAAAAAAATCCAGTTCGCGATGCACATCAACTTCCTTCCGGGTTGGAGGTGAGAGTCCTTAGCAACCAGCGTCGCAGATGCTAAGGATGCCTCGGAGTGACAGCTCTGCAGCGAACGCTGTCGGGAGGCATGTTGAAACTAAAAAACTGCAGATCACATCCATAAACTAAGTGGAAATTATGAAGATAAAGTGTATATTTGTCTTTAGAAAACCATTGTGTAAATTACAATCGAGAGATTTCTCCATCCTATAGACTTTTCTGTTTTCTTTTGTTTTTGTGATTCACATTGTGGCTTCTGATCTGTTTCAGAAACTATTCCAGAGATTTTGTTCTGTTTTGAAAATTAAACTTCATACATTCAATGCAGATAATTGTATTTGTGGTCAAATGTAACTATTGACTGCAACTCGCTCCGCAAAAGAAACAAAAAAACCTTGTCAGTCCGTTCTGTTCGTGACATTATTTACATGGCCACTAGGGGGCACCTGATTTTAAAACGTACTGCATGTTTGAAATTTAAGGCATGAATTAACAACCACTGTGCTTGTTTCTGGAGGATCCAGACTGAGGTGTAGAGCAGTGGAAAGAATCGTTTATTTTTATGAGGTGGACTGTGTGTTTGGCAGCACGGTGGTTAGCGCTCTTGCCTCACAGCAAGAAGGTCACGGGTTCGATCCCTGGACCGTGTGGTCTTTTCTGTGTGGAGTTTGCATGTTCCTCCCCGTGTCTGGATGGGTTTCCTCTGGGATCTCCGGTTTCCCCCATCAACTGATAACATGCACGATCGGTCACTCCTCCAGTCAGGTAGTTCTGACCATTAGCCTGGCTCTACATCCGGAGATAGGTCCCCGGGTGCTCCCCACAGCTGCCCACTGCTCCTTACAAAATGCTTCAGCGGCATCGAAGGATGGGTTAAATGCAGAGAAAGAATTTTGTTGTACATTCACTGTATAAGGACAAATAAAGTACCTTACCTAAACATTAATCAACAGAATCACGTTATTATCTTCTTTCCCGATTTTCAAAATTACAAATCTCCCTACTTTGTCTTTGCATTTTTTTAATTACCTCAAAGTTGACAGTTAGATATTGATATGGCCACTCCATTTTTGTGTCCTTCCTTATTTGAGCTGTAAAATGTGTTTTTTATACCCAAATTTTCTTGAAGGTCCTATATTATGCTTTTTTTCAGTTTGGGAAGCATTTCTTATCATACTATGTGTTGCTGTAGCCTCATTATAATGTTCAAATGTGAAAACTGTCTGTTTCCTCCCTGTCTCGCGACACCACATTTTGTGAAAATGAAACTGAAACTCAAGCTGAAACGATTAAGTTTGATTTTGGTCCCCTTATCCTGAAATAAAGGGATTTCACTCCTCCACTGCCCCCAGCGTGTGTGTGTGTGTGAGTGAGTGATTGGGCGTGGCCAGTCGTGTTCAGGTGCATCCCGGAAAGCAGGCTCAGAAACAGCCTGTTCTGAGGAGGGCTCGTCAAAGCGACTTTGTAGACAGCTCAAACTCCGAACAAAGGATGAATTTCGGGCGAACAAACTTATATACTATGTTTTTGGGCTTCATAGACCTATATGACATGACTGAAAAATAGCATAATATAAGACCTTTAACTTATCCTGTTCTTTTTGTGACAGGTGTGTGTCTTTTTGTGAAACATGACTTGAATATTCTCTTTTTTTCAACTTAGTGAACACTTCCCTTCTTTTAATCAGCGTATTTAGCCCGTGAACATCCAAGGATGCTGTCCTCAAGTTACTTCCTCTCATTGTTTATAGAAATATGGGAGAGAGAACATCTGTCACCCTGCTGACACCTCTTCAACTAAAACATAGAACAAAACAGAGCAGTCTTCCGTTGAATAGTCTCCAGACTGACACTGGTCTTCCGAACTACAACACGAGTCCCAGTGGCGATTGCTCTAAGACTGCAAGGGAAGCTCAACTTCCCCTGAAATGTCAAAAAATAAGTGGTCCAATATTTACTGTTGTGTGAACATTTCATTGACTAAATATGCGCTACAACACGTTCATCTTTTGTTCAGAATCAGCTACTTATCTCAGGTAATTGACTCGGCTTTTTTCTCACTCCTCCTCGCAGCGGCACGGCGCTTTAAACAGCTGGACGCTGAGCGTCCATGCGGAAGCCAGAGTGGGTTGTTCTGCTGCAGTGAAACTGGACGCTCATTGGATAATGCTTTGGATTGGACTACTGTGCTTCAATGGGGGTCTATGGGCAGTGGGCTGGCCTGGAGGCTGGGCTTCTGCATGCTGATTGGATGATCTATCTGAAGCTTGATTGACAGAGAAATGAGCAAATCGGTGATCTTGAAGTAAAAAAATGCACCAAAGCGCTTCTGAAGTTTTTCATTCTGT